>NC_092359.1:15814597-16414597 GCF_030848805.1 Temnothorax longispinosus | reverse complement strand
ATCATATTGTTATAAAAGAATATTAAAAACT
This sequence comes from Temnothorax longispinosus, assembly GCF_030848805.1. Lineage (NCBI taxonomy): Eukaryota > Metazoa > Arthropoda > Insecta > Hymenoptera > Formicidae > Temnothorax > Temnothorax longispinosus. The sequence continues at coordinate 16,414,566 of NC_092359.1, read as the reverse complement.
AGTATTAAAGACTGGAAAATTGAAACTGAAATTATATATTATATACGAAGAAAAAAGTCGTCTATGTCTCAAATAACAAGAAGCGTAAAAGAATGATTTTGAAAGGTAAACAGTTAATACAAAAAAAAGCGATACGTCTTTATTGCACATAGACTATTAATGTAAACCATTATTAAGGTAAAAGTAAAAAAAGTCAGCATTTTCTTCACCAAATGTACAGAGGACAAACTAAAAAAGGCACTAATCTTATTTTTATATAGTATATAACGTTCAAAAATAAAAAAAATTGTTTGCATTTATACCACACGCTGAGCACTGGTGCTAAACCAACGTTTCACGTAATCTTCAGGCTTCTTTAAGTCGACTGTTTTACCAAATTTCTGCAGAATAGCAGCTGTAAGGAAACATATATATCACTATTCAACAAACTTGTCGCTTTTGAAATACAACGATAAAGTGTTATTCAAGGAGGTACACCACAGCTGCAGATATTAAAATATCTGTTTTATTTTATTATTAAAAACACACAGCTTTTCACTTGTATTAACAATATAGAAAAGTGGTGACCATCCTCTACTTAATTTTTATAATATTTATCATAAAGAAATTAATCCAAATTGATGCAGAAAAAAATAACAATTTTTAATTGATTTAAAGAAAAATTAAATTACAGAATCCATTTTAATAATTAATTTAAAAGATTATAAAGAATAATTAGTTAATGTAGAATAAACAGTTACAAATAATTTAGTCAACACATTTTCAACAAGTAAATTATTTACCTTGTATAGTCTCATACGTTTTACTCTTGTTGAAAGCTATTTTGGTTTTCCGAGTACCTCCCCAACTAATAGATCTGGAAAAGGAATTCGTGATCACTTTCGGGAGTACAGACTGCAGAGCAGCAACTTCTGAATCTTTGTTTTTCATTTTTGCCGCAAAAAGACATCTACCTGTACAATTGTAATTTCATAAATGAAATAACATTATAAATATTATTTTAATCTTATTGATACAGTAACAGGGCGCAAACGGAAAAACATAATTTTGGGGAACTAAAAATCAAGCAGACTGCTAAGATATATTTACCACGTATGTAAATGCATCGTCATCTGCGAGAATTTCTTTCAGTTTTTCCCACTCCTCTTCTGTACGTAGAGGAAATGCTGGGATTCCGTGTGGTCGCTTCAATTTTATTTCTTCTGGAAAAAGTTTTTTTATGATACGGTCTAACTTATGTTCCAAGTTGTCGAGCTTGATGCGTTCTTCTTCTTGAATTTTGACAATATTGTCAAGAACGTCCCACATCCACATGATATCTGTGCTTCCTGGAAATAATAGGAAATGCAGTTTATTCAATCAATTTCATTCTCATCTTAAATTGACATGGAAATGAAAAAAAGTACTTACTGTCATTTCCTTTTCCCTTCTTGCGGGAGAAGTCGCCAGAGCCTTATCAAAAATATATCGTGCATAGTTAAAAACAAATTAAATAATTAGAAAACAAAATAAAACATTATTCTCACCTCTCAAGAACGATTTTACGGTATTTCTCTTTACTGAGTTATCCCTATTAGCAAGGTCTTGCTATGCAGACCTGTGTTCCGTCAAGTTCTGCATATCATTGCTATCACTAAGTTCATTATTGCTTTGGAAAACTTCACTTCGGTCCCTTTCACCTCCCAGCTCATGCAGTGAAGAGGAAAGACTTTTAGACTCTGTTGACGTTTGTGTTGCGGGCAGCATCTCTGAATGAAAAGTCATATCTAAAAAAAATTGAGAAAGTGTAATTATAGATTGTATTGTCTAACTCGCAAGAATTCCAAAGCTGGCTGAAATACTATCACATTTTCTCTTTAAACTCATTACACATTACGGATGAAGAATAGAAATAAGCAAAGTGTATTAAATAGTGTAAATGACCAGCTCTGCAAGTGTTCGTAACAGCGAATGAAAAGGAAATGTTCACCCAGCATGGGGAAAAAGTAATCCAGGAAGCATCACAGAAATACTACTCTCGTGAAAAAAAGGAAAAACTCACCGTCAGTATTCAATGGAGATTGACACAAGTTTTTGGAGGCATGAAGATCTGCATATTGTAGTTGTTTGCACAAGCTCGCGCACAAGCCTGAACTCTAGAATTAGATGAGGAAGGAACAAATCATAAGAATCCGTTTATTGAGAGAGAGATTGCATTTAATAAATTTAAGTACTTTGAAATGACTCGAATGGGCAGAACTAGACAAGAATACCAACATTTGTTGCATAGGAGAAGGGAAACTGCCCGAAAACCTTCCCAGTATTCGTGAACAAATTATTACAGAGATTATATAAAATACAATAGAAATACAATAAATGTATAAAACAAATAAAAGAAACAAATCAATAGTTATTATAGTACAGTCCTTTCCTTGTATTGATGACAAAATAAAAGTTGAATTCACTGATTCATTTCTTTGTTAGGTAATCAGGTTAATCATAAAGGAAATATCTATAGTATGTAATCTCAGAGTTTCTATTGACTTATTTAAAATAAAGAAGATCACTTAATATCAAGAAAGGACTGTTCAACGCGTAAATCAAATCAATAAGAATATAAATTTCAGTTCGAACATCGTTGAAATAGTTACTGAATTAATGTATCAATCTTTGAATTCTTAATAATAATTACTTTTTATTGGCCTTTTTCAATTTACCAGATATAAACAATTTGTTCTAAAACAAATAACTCATCTTCAGCAAAATCATGTATTAAATCCAAAAGAATAAACCATCAGAATTTCTCATATTCTAATATGTATAGGCCTTCAGTTTTTTGGTGATTGACACGTTAATTCACATTAGCATAAACGGAATATTTGATCATTCAGAGTTCGCAAAATACTTAGTAGAACAATTATCAAATCAATGAGAAATAATTCTTATAGAAACGCACGGAAATGAATAATATGTAGTTTGATAATAACGCAAGAGACGATTTATATGTTTCGCACGGAACGCAGTTTCATTGAATACTTATTCAAAGTGAATGTAAAGAATGTTCGCAAAGTAACGCAATAAACGATAAACGAGATTATAGAATTGATTATATCGAATTGATCGCTCAAAAGAAAGAAGTAAAGTTTTGCATTGAAATAAAAATGATTTGAAACTAAAGAATTAATTAATGAATGGACTTTTTATACTGAGCTCAGTGTTATAAAATTGACTCGAAATTAATTGTGCACAAACCTGAAATAAGAGAGGATGTTTTCCTCTCAACACGCGAAACTTATTATATCTCCTCTAACTAGCAAGGATAACCCTCAGATGAGCTTAGGATCCTTTGATCAGGATCCTCATTGTAACGTTAGATGAAATTCTAACGTCCCTCCTCAGAATTATGAGATAATTGGTTACCTTGTGAGAAAAACCAGATGAAAACTTAGAGCTAGTCTTACAGACCGCGCAAGAGATAAATTTCCTCTCGATGTATAAGTAGCTGCTCGTATTCAGCCTGAGCAGGATTCCTCGATCGTTCCAGAAAATGGCTTCCTTCCTTCAGTCGTCGAAAGGGCTCTCTCGAACGTTGTAGCAAATGGCTGCCTTCCTTCGTTCCACGTGCCGGCATGGCTCGCCGGGATGAATATTCCTGGATTCCTCTCGGTGACGATCGTAGTTTAACGTATCTTTCGTTGATTAAGATATTCGAAGTAATTAATTTACTACGACACAAGTAACGGCAGATCACAACTTAACGACTCGATTCTTAAAGGATGACGCAATATATATTTGATTCGACCGTATGCAACGCACGATGTTTTACGCGCGAGCTCTGCGAAACGAATGCTCGTTCGGCCGGGCTGCGCGCCCCTCCCAACATGCTCGAGCATGCGCGGCACACGTGTGCCTCGCCGCCTGGGACGCAACGTTGTCGGCGCCGCTCGCGCGCTTTTTCCGAGAACTACGTAGAATGCGCGGCAACCTATTGTATTACAACCGCCACAGATGGCCGCAAAAAAGAATAACACAATCTCTCTCTCTCTCTTTCTCTTTCAACTTCAAACAGTAGTGTATTGGAAAAATCGGTGAACGGTGAATTCCCCCCGGCGAAAATGATCCCAACAAAAAAATCCGAAAAATATGATCCCCGATTAAAATAATCCCAACAACAAAAAAATCCCACCCATAAGATCCCGAATAAAATCTTCTCTCCGCCAAAAACATCCTGTTCATTAGCCTTCCAGCTCAAAAGCAGGTGTTCGAAATCCGTCAGGTGGCCTCAGTCAGCGTTGCTAGTGCTACAATAATATTGTGTGTCTTGTGTGCGCTATTGACTATCGTGTGTCGCGGTGAACGTTGAAACTCTCCCGGTGACTGTTTGTCGCATATTTCATCAAGTGCCTTAAATTTGCGAGGTTGTCTGTTGAGAATGACGCTGCATTTTGTGACAAACCAGAAAGGCGGGGAAAATCTTATTCATCGCGGATACATATATGTATTTCATCGTGAGGGTGCTGGAAAATTTATCTGGCGATGTGTATTACATAAAACCGGCAAATGCCGTGGACGCTGCTATACATCCACTAAAAATAAAAGAGGTATGTTACTATTGCTGTGCGCGACAGTGAGTGCTCGACTTTATTATTGATGATATAAATGAGTTTATAGGTAGAGTAACAGAGGAATTTGATCACTCTCACGCGCCGGATCCCGCCAAGGTGGAGGTGATGAAGGTAATGGCCAAACTAAGACAGACAGCAAAATAAACTCGAGAGCCGACAGGAGTCATTGTTGCTGCAGCCACTACTGGAGTGTCTGTGGCAGCTAGTGAGCAGCTTCCAAGCAGAAGAGATCTCAGCTGTACGGTTCGCCGCATTTGTCAGGTTGAGCAAAATGTATCACCAAATCCCACCACTATTGCTGATTTTGTAGTGTCCGATGGTTATCGCAACACGTGGAAGAACGAGCCATTTTTGAAAAGTGACTGTAGCATTAAGGCAAAAAAAATTGAAAGAATATTGATTTTCACAACAGAACGGAATCTGAATGTATTACGCTCGTGTGATGTGTGGTATGTTGATGGTACATTTCGCGCCGTTCCCAACATATTTTATCAAATGTACACCATACATGGGGCTGTTGGAGGTGAGGCGGTGCCGCTTGTGTTTGTGCTGACAACCGGTAAAAGCGAGAAAGTCTACACGAAAATGCTGAAAGAGTTGCAGTCAAAGGAGCCATGTTTACAACCGATGACAGTGATGATTGACTTCGAACGCGCATTTATCAAAGCAATTACCAAAGTGTTTAATGGCGTCACTGTTAAAGGGTGTTTTTTCCATATGTTACAGTGCATTTGGAAGCACATTCAACAATTTGGATTGCAATCAGCATACGCTCGTAGTGGCGACTACGCGTTGAATCTCAGGATGCTAGGTGCACTTGCATTCGTACCTCCGGCTGACGTGGAAGCTGCATACGAGGCATTAATTGCGTCACCATTTTACTCCGAGCACGCTGGCGAATGGGAAATGTTGCTTTCCTACATCGAAGCAACTTGGATCGGTACTATGAATCGACGTAAAGTACGAAGTGCTGCTTTATTTCCCATTGCCTTATGGAATCATTACGATACAACTGTTCAAGGTGGAGATCGTACCAACAACGTCGTTGAAGGTTGGCATAACGCCTTTAACACTCGTGCTCAAGCGGCTCACGTTACTCCATGAAGATTCATCGATTTAATGCGTGATGAGCAGGCTCTTAACGATTTAAAGCTCGAACAGATACTTCGAGGTGACGCTCGACATATGAAAAACAGAAAATGTCAAGATCGTAATAGGCGGCTGCTTAATGTTGTGGGCACCTATGGTCAAGGTGACGTTGTTGATTACTTGCGTGGCGTTGCCCATAACTTAGGGCCAAAGCACATATGACAGTCGTAGTCGTGGACGTAAGTAACGCACAAGCTTTTGCGTATCCTGATCTGTCAGGTCGGGGATTACGACCGTCGTATATCGCTACGCCATGTTATGTGCTTTGACCCTTAGCTTATTAGGATTGAGGATCATTAATTGTTTGGTGTAATGTTCCTGATCATAATGTATATTTGTTTGGAATAATGTATTATATTTATTAAATTATTGCTGATCATAACAATTTTCTGCCGGTGCAATGTACCTGATTATTTACATTTGTTTGGTATATGTATGTATTATATGTATTATATTTATTAAATAGCACAATACAACGATACACGTGTGCCTGATTATTTCTTCAAGAAATGTGTTCTACGATTCTTTGGCATCCGGGATATATATACGTGGGATGTTGTCAATTTGGGGATTGTTTGCATCTGGGATATATATGCATGGGATGTTGTTGATTCGGGGATCTTTTTGGTGGGATCTTTTTGGGGGGATTTTTTTGTTCGGGTGATTTCTTCGGGGATCTTATTGATGCCAACCGGAAAAATCAGTAGCATTTGCGTTTTCTGTATTTGCAGGGCTCTTTCCACGATTGCGAAGAATATCTGTAGCAATATAAGCCAATTATAAGGCATTAACATTACTCATATAAATATAATATGATAAAAATGAGGGGGCATATTCACAGTTATGAGTCATGTCAGTCAAAGATTTAAGGGGTTAGTCTACTCTAGATCGGGCAGAAACAGGCGAATTTTCAGGAATTAATTTCAGACAAAATATTGGTGATACATGAATGATTTTTTTTTTCATTATCTTTATTAGGGTTTCAAGAACATGTACAAATTTTTTGGTGTAAAAAAATTTCAAAATGGCGATGAGGCACTTCTTCGCGCGCAATTATGCTTTTCAGACGGTGTACATGGTTTCTGAAATTTGGGTAGTCTGAAAAAAAAAAATATGGTCATTAACTATATTGTATTGTCTTCGGAATGACGGAGCTTTTTTTCTTTCCTCGTTTTTGGCGTCAAGAAAAAAATTCTTGAATTTTTCACTGCATTTTTGAAAAATTCAGGAATTTTTTTCTTGACGCCAAAAACGAGGAGAGAAAAAAGCTCCGTCATTCCGAAGACAATACAATATAGTTAATGACCATATTTTTTTTTTTCAGACCACCCACATTTTAGAAACCATGTACACCGTCTGAAAAGCATAATTGCGCGCGAAATTGCCTCATCGCCATTTTGAAATTTTTTTACACCAAAAAATTTGTACATGTTCTTGAAACTCTAATAAAAATAATGAAAAAAAATTATTCATGTATCACCGATATTTTGTCTGAAATTAATTCCTGAAAATTTGCCTGTTTCTGCCCGATCTAGAGTAGACTAATCCCTTAATTTATTACCTTCCGATTGTGATTTTTCAAGAGACACTTTTTTATTTACTGCTTTGATAAGTTTCTTTGCGGTCAAGACCTTTTTTTTGTATTCGAATTACTTCCGTTGCCCTTCGATGCTTTTATTGGATGAGAAACTTGGGCTTTCAATGCAGCGAGCTGCTCTCTGATATTTACTGCAGGAGCTGGTACACTATTTACTTGAGAGACATCCTGGCACTTTTCACGTTCCTCGCTTTTTGTACGTTGCATTTCTCGACGGGGTTCTCTTGCAACCTGCAGTTTACATTTTTTACGCATATTTTCCGATTCCCGATCGTCATCATCAGAACTCTGACCAACATCATCAGAACTCTGATTCTGAAATTTGACTGGAGGTTGGACGCTTCCGCGGCTTCTCGTAATCAGTCTTTATGTTGGAGTCAATGGGTTTATCTTCGGCGGCCAATTTAGCAGCTTTACTTGCAAGGTTAAACGTTTCTAGAAGCATGAAAAGAAACAGTATAATTCAGTATCTATAAGAGAATCCAATACATTACAGTTAAGCTCGTATCAGATTATGAATTAGGATTGAGAGTGAATTAAAATTTTACCAAACAGAGTAAAGTTTATTAAACTTGGGATTCTTTCGTATTGAGTTTTTTTCATTATGATTCGTCAAATTTCAATCTAATTTCAATCTTAAACCATACTCTGATACAGACTTTAGGCTACTTACTGTAACTGTGCAAAAAGTCAACGTTACATTCTTCCCAGTCTTCTTTCACATCCACAAGAGACATTACCAGTCTCGTAAAGCATTTTGTTTTAGAAGGATACACGACAGTCTCTTTAGATTCATTTAGCCATTTAGTTGCCACCACGCATGTACCACCATCCGGCCAAACAACAACCGAGAACTGTTATGAGACAAAGAAGCAAATAAAATAAATAGGAAATACCTACTTATATATATTCGTCTTGATAAATTCCACGAGCAATAAAAATTTATTTTTACTAGTAAAACCGTTGCATTATATATATATATAATGCAACTGACAAGAGCACATTCAGAGTGGCATATATGTCAAGCTCAAAAGAAAAAATTAAAAAATAAAAGTTTATAAATTGTTTCATCTAAAAAGTTCTAAAGCGAAAGTGTAAAACATTGACGCCCATGTTTTACACATGACGCCAGTTTACATCGCCCATGTTTAAGAAAGGCATCCTATCTTCACGTCGCATTAAGTAAGAGGAAAGGTAAAGGGTTCTTACAGATAAAATTTTACTGTAGTTTAGCGAAATGTCTCACCCTTACTTTATTGTGACCCAGTATGAACGAGCGGAATACACAGATAACTATCATTGGCATCAGGAATGAGAATGCATTTCTGAAGAACTTGATAATAGGCCAGATTTTTTCTGTTTCCTCAAGTTGCGATACCTTACAGATGCCTATGTCTGTGGAATTGATAGGAAATGTAAAGAAATCACAAATGTTCTTAAATCTGTGTCCATGTAAAGAAATTCGTGTGCCACGAAAGGGACAAGTAATTTTTGAGAGGACGACTACTTCGCCATTTTTTGACTGAAAGCAACAATCTGCTTCTGATGTGGAAAGTGTCATTCCGTGCATGGTCAATTTAGAATAAACCTCTACTTCATCATCTCCCTCGTAGTGTTTTTTACTTAATTCGATTCGCTCTTCGTCAATCATATCTTTTTGCATAAGTCGGCCTCCTCTTTCAAAGTTTCTGTTGTAAAGTTGCTGAAGAGGCATGTATGTTGCTCTTAGGCAACGTTTGATGACACCCAAATAATTTTCATACTTAAATGCACTAAAATTACTAAGAGCCTGGTAAGTGTGACATTCTGTAGGTAAATGGCAGAGTACATGAATATAATAAGTAACAAATTCATTTCCAAAAATGTCCGCAGCATGACGAATAAATGCACGGAGAAGAACGTCTGCTGTTTCAATCATACTGTCCTTTTCAAGTAAAAGTGGGCTCGAGAGAATATACACTCCGCATTGTAGAAATAAGTAGTTTGTGTATAAATTTCGACCCAACGAGCTGAAAATTTTTATTCCATCATATAAAAGAATTCTCCTAAACTCTGATGCCTTATATTTTCCGAAATAAGATAAGTTACGAGGTCTTCTGCAGAATTCGACCGGAATATGAGGTTTAATTTCATTAATTGCCGCGGAAACAGCAGCTCTATCGCGCGGTGAAATTTTTTCTCGATTTGGCCCTCGTTTTCCCAAAACAAACTCCAGCCACCGCTGAAAAACTCTGCTATACAAAAGATGCATTTCGTCCAATCTAAACTGAGACACCATACCGATCCCAATTTCTTCTAACGGAGACGTGATGTCAGGAATATGATGGTCAGCGTCTACTTTGGATCTAAATTCTTCATCGTTACGAAGACATGCATCATGGTCTAAAAAAACTTCCCTGTTTTTATAGCGGACTCCAGTGATATGGCACTTTTCACAAGCTTTTCTTGATGTGTGCCCTTTAATGCATTTTATAAATGCTCTTGCGGGAGCATCCAAAACAAAATTTCGTACTTGAACACGGTACGTAGTGCCTTGAAACATAATTCCATTTATCATTAAATTGGAAAGTTCGTCAACAAATTGCGGCAGGAAAGGTTCTAGTGGAGGTTTACCCTCCCCATGGTAAACTGCTATTATGAATGGCTCCTTCTCATCCACGAGGCAACCCAAGATTGGCCAGAATGCATCACGGGAACTAGGATATGATTCCAGACCGTCAATGTTAATATCAAACTGGATACTCTCTCTATTAGATAAGTATTTTTCTGACAGCCGAGGTACAACACTGCAACCAATTCCTTTATACCAGAATTTGCCGTTTCCCATATTCACAAGATTTGTACTCCTAGGAGTTTTCAGTAAAGTTCGGTAGGTCCTTGGTAGAGTAGGGAAAACAATTTGCAATACTCGGAGAAGTGCATCAATTTTTTTGCAGGAGACTCCTCTTATTTCCCATTTCTTCAATTCGCAAAGAATATAAGCATTCCTCTCTTCATTATCATCGCGTAAAGCACACAGATCTTCAATGTCAACTACTTCAAGAGCATCAATAGGCTCGGAAAAATTTGATACATGCTCAGCGTCACTGCCACAAGAGCTGCTCTCCTGTGTCTCGGTAATGCTAGATTCTTTGTCACTCTCCGGCTGATTTATTATATTTTCCAGCTCATCATTATACCTATCACAGCCAAATTCTCCGTCCTGTTCATTTTCGCTCTCAACAGTACTGCTACTCGAGAGAGGCGAGGAGGAATGTACGACACTCCTAATACGCTGCTGCAGATTCACAACACGCAGACGATTTGCTGCCCTCGTGTCAGCTTTACGGCTGATTTTTCTTTTACGATTCTATATAAAATACAAAGAAAAATAAGTATACAGAGAAGATGCTTTCACATGATAATAACTTCAAAACTTCAGTTATTAAAAGTCTGTAAAAATTTTTCAATGTGCATTTGCCACTTATTATAGTTAAGCTTCTTTAAAATTAAGACTTCACTATACAGCTGATTAAAAATTGATACATCAATTTGAATATATTAATGCCTTCACACATAAAATGCATCAAATTTTGAAATTTTAAAGCGTATTGTCTCTAGATATTTGTGCATTGTAATTTAGAATCGTGTTTGACAATTTAAATGTTATATTGGTTTTATTTAATTAATTTATGTCTGTCATATCACATATATATTACATTATTTTAATATCTTTTTAATATCTCTAAGCGTCTAAGATATATAAAAGATGTTATATAATAACTGCATTCCACACATAATAAATTAAATAATAAAAGTAAAGTTTAAGATTTTGTAGTAATAATGTACGAATATTAAAATAGGATGTACCTACCCAGAATGATCAAAAATTGTTTTCATACAACGTTTATGTATTTAGACATTAATGCAATAAATTGTATAGTAATTGCCATAACACAGTCTACACTTGCAAAAATATCAATAATCTTTAAAAAATTGTGTACAGAACATATAATATAATTCTCAATAATTAATTAAAATTGTCTTAACATAATAATTTGACGAATTAAAATCATGTATAAACATAAAAAAATTTTGATTTTATTATATCTCGACACAATTTTAATAATTAAATTATTATTATGTTTAAACGTAATATAAAAGAATTCAATAAATTAAACTAATGTTGCAATTATGTCAACACACGAATATACTAATAAATTGTATAATAATAAACCAAAATGTTCTATAATATGATATTATAATTAGGTAAATAAAACTCATGTGTAGACAAAGTAAAAATTCAATAAATAAACTGATGCGAGAAATTATGTATATATAATAATTAATTAAAGTATGCTTTAAAATAATAATTAATTGATAAATTAAAATTATGTCTACATAAAAATAATACCAAACTTCTAGGGCTTACAATTAGATACAATAAAAAAATAAGGAATTACATGTAGGAAACATATATATATATATATATATATATATATGTATAAAAACTCAGGTATATTAAAAGAATAACGGTATTCTCGGGTATTCTATTATAACAAACATGGTCAATCTCGAGCTCTGGAGTCACGACGCTTCCCCTTTAATTTCTATCCACGAAGAGTGGAGGAAAGAGGCTTTTTTGTTGGATGAAGTTGAGCAGGCATAGTTGTGGCTTTGCAGTCGGGAGCTGGAGGTTGACCATGCCTGGTCTAGATCATGAAATGCATGAATCATCCTTTAAAGAAGCCTTATGCAAAACTTGAATTTAACCTTAATTATTACTTGAATATAGAAACACGAGCAAAAGTTAAATAGAATACAATAAAAAGTCGTATATACACAGCTTTACTTACTGGTTTTTCTAATACGTATCCATCTCGATATTTTCGATGAAATATATATATATAATGCTCTCACAAAGGCCGTTTAGACGTACGTTGGATGGCGAGAATCGAGAATGGGCGGGAAGCGATACCGTTGCAAATAGGTTAGTATTTATCGCGTGACGCGTGCGCATGATGACAAGAGCGACGCGATGGCAAATCTGCTAATCTTTCGTAACAAAACGTAGCGACAGATGATTGGCTGCCGTATATAGCAAACGTATGAATACACGGCAAATTCAAATGTGCTAATCTCATTTGAGAGATTTCGAGTTGCGATAGAGTTTTCCGATTGTATTATTTAAAAAGCAATTCCACTGCGAAATTAATTACCACAATACGATGCTCAATAAACAGAATTTTTACAGACTGAAAAATATATAATATGCTTATACGTATACTAAATAAGTATAAATTAAAATATGATAATGAGAATTGGCTATTTATAATTGTAAATAAAATTAGCATTAAAGTAACATATATTAGGGGACACACATTTATGAATAATATAATTATGAGAACTTTTTACTATACTTCCAGAAAATTTTCAAGCATGGCATGTAAATTTTGAGAAATCATCTTTTCGTCATTGCAGCATATGCACAGACAGAACATTATATTATATATATATAGGTATATATATACAGGGTGACCGAAAAATCGCCTACTCCACTTCGGGAGGGAGGTGATTCGGGACCCAAAAACAAGCAAAAAAGTTCATACAAACATAGGTCCGAAAATGAGCCGTTTCCGAGTTATAGCCACTTTTATGTTCAAAAATCGTAAATTTTTATTTTCAATTTTTTAAAATTACAATTACCAAATTCTCTCAAGTTTCTGTCTACATTTCGAAAAGACGCTATTCCCGGTACATCTCGATTTGGAAAAGACTGGATGTATAATCTTCTTGCCTCGGCAGCATTACTTTGAGCAATAAGACCATACATAAAGATGTATATCAGCTAATTCATTAAAACTTAAACGATCCATTGATGAATACGGAAAGATTAGATACAACCTAAAAGTAAGGTGTTGTTAAATAATAATTTGAAACTTATTAAAAAGCCGTGATTTACTTACTGATTTTGAATAGGCGTGAAAACAACTGATTTCAAGTAGCCGTGAAAACAACTGATTTTGAATAGCCGTGAAAACAACTGATTTTAAGTAGCCGTGAAAACAACTGATTTCAAGTAGCCGTGAAAACAACTGATTTCTTTTAAAAATAATGTAATCGTATTTACAAATATTGAAAAATTGAAAAAAAAAATAAAAAAATTAAAATTAAAAAAATTAAAAATATTTAAAAATCAAAATTTTTAATTTAAGAAATAATTAAGAAAGAAAGATGCTAAGCAGATTCTAAATTACGATTTTTGAATATAAAAGTGGCTATTACTCGGAAACGGCTCATTTCCGGACCTATGTTTGTATGAACTTTTTTGCTTGTTTTTGGGTCCCAAATCACCTCCCGAAGTGGAGTAGGCGATTTTTCGGACACCTTGTATATATATATATATATATATATATATATATATATACATAGGTATATATATACATGTGAAAGTCACAATAAAGTCAAAATGATGGTAAAATGATGGTAAAACATTTTGATATAATTTTGACTTTATTATGACCGTCAATTTTTCGTCATACAGAAAATGCGTGACCATTTTGAATCAAAATACAGTCATTTTGACTATTTGTTGACTTTGGTGTGTTCCTTGGATAGCGCTAATAGCGCGCTCCCCGAATCCAGCCTATTCATCGCACGATACTGTTATACGTGCAAATCGGAAACGTACCTCGAGTCCAGCTCTTCTGCGATCAACGGAAGTCGGGATCGAACGTGTCAGTCGTCACTTTCTGCCAAGCGTAGAGAACCTTCTGTTCCGGCAGCGGTGCAATGGTAAAGCCCCTTGCACAATGCCAGGCAACAGGCAATAGGAACAGGGAATAGAAATCAGAAATCATGTATAAATGCAGAATAAACAGTGACACAGGCAATAGATACAGAGTTTCCGTCACGTTGGAAATTCTGTGCCTATTGCCTATTGCCAACCAATCATAGCATTTGAATTTTTTAGGTTGTAATTAACGATTTTTTGGTTATTTCCTGTTCCTATTGCCTGTTGCCTGGCATTGTGCAAGGGGCTTAACACGATGTAGGGATACGAATCCAGATAAGAGCACGAAGCAATTCAAATTCAGTATATCGCCGGCACGATTATACGGTGTTACTGCCGTTTCGCGTACAACGCGCGTGCGGCTCGTGCAAACGTTATTAACGCGCGGCCGCAATCGCGCGGCAGAAACGCCTCGTGTGAACAGGCTCCTTGATCTCAGTATCAGCTCCCTGCCGTCAATATAAAAATAAAAAATAATATAATAGGTTTATTAACCTGTATGTATAAACACTCACGTAAACGTAGTAAACAGTAAATAGGTTATTATAACCTGTATGTACATATAAACACTCACGTAAACGTAGTAATAAACAGTAAATAAAATAAGTATAATAGTAATTAATCGTCGCGTCGCGTAAAGAGTCACGGTCGGTCTCGCTCCGCGTGTACTTGGCGCGAGACACTACCGTGTTTCTTGATACTTGATATGTCGTTGCTTCCTATCGGCTTAAGCATTACGTTGCATAAATGCAGTTATGTAATGCATTTTTTGTCTTTTTTTCTTCATACTGTATTTTACTTGATTCTTTTCATGTATCACATTTCTTCCTTTTCGTTTAATTTGATACTTGTAGTAAAATTCTATTTTACAAGTAATAGAAATATTCTTTATCGGTCGGGCTATAATTCTATGCCTAAAATGATATTTTTGCAACATACAATCTTTTGTAGCTTAGCAAACTGCACGTGAGTACTGTCGGTCTTGAAACACAATCTCAAGTTAAAGACAAAATGTACACGTAATTAAGGGGGAATATACACCTAGAAAGTTCGAAAAAGAGATGGGGATGATATGGGGATTCCAAGCAAGATGGAGGACTTATATTATGGACCTGGAATCGATGATTCTTATGTAAGTTGAAAAATTTCGCGATTTATTCATTGTTCAATTTTCAAACGCGTTTTTCTCGAAACCATGTTAAAAATCGGTGACCAAAATATCTCGGCAACCACTGAACCGATCAATTTGAAATTTATAGTGGTTATTCTATACATAATTATCTAGTCTTTGTCGTATGCTTTTTTTGAAGTAAAACTTCTTTAGGCACGGTAGTGAGTTCGATTCGCGACACGAAAAAGTGTAACGGAAGTGAAACTTCTTTGGTACGGTAGTAAGTTTGATTGTACGACACGAAAAGTGTAACGAAAATTCGACCAATAGGCGTACGGCGTTAGCAGCGAGACGGTTCTTCTTCTGGCACGGTAGTAAGTTCGATTATGCGACACGAAAAGTGTAACGAAAATTCGACCAATAGGCGTACGAAATAAAACTTCTTTGGTACGGTAGTAAGTTTGATTGTGCGACACGGAAAGTAACGAAAATTCGACCAATAGGCGTACGAAATGAAACTTCTTTGGTACGGTAGTAAGTTCGATTGTGCGACACGAAAAATGTAACGAAAATTTGACCAATAGGCGTACGGCGTTGGCGAGACGGTTCTTCTTCTGGCACAGTAGTAAGTTCGATTATGCGACACGAAAAGTGTAACGAAAATTCGACCAATAGGCGTACGAAATGAAACTTCTTTGGTACGGTAGGTTCGATTGTGCAACACGAAAAAACGTCACGAAATAGTGTCACGAAAATTCGACCAACAGGCGTACAAAGTGAAACTCCTTTTGGATCGGTAAGTAAATTCGATTTTGCGACTCAAAAACGCGTCATGAAAATTCGATCAGGCGTACGGCACTGGCGAGACGGATATATTGAGAACGGCGTGTAACACTATATTTTCGAGTTGCGAGCGGCTTGGAGTGGCTAATTCCGTTGCATTGTTTTTGTATTAATTTCAGAAAAGTTATGGCAAAGCCTTGCCTTCAGAATAGTCCAAGAGCTGACGACACTTTTGGCCAAGTAATTTTATAAATCACGATTTTCCATTATAACCTGCGTGAACGACTCTCCTTCGATAATCCGAACACCTGGCTGGCCGTACTTGGGGGGGGGGGGGGTTTAGAAGTACGCAGGTGAGAAAAAAAATGGATTTTCAAGTCATAGTATAAGTCTTAATTTTTATCGGATATTGATAATTGATCACTCAAAAACATGTAAATAAATTGCCAGTTCAATTGCCCGGGGGGAATTAGTCGCCAGGCTTAATTAAAAATAATTAAAAATAATTATTTTCAAGTCATATTATAAAAGCTGGGTTTTTTCTATTAACAAGTATAGTGCTAACACATACCACCCAAAAAAAGCCAAGTGAAAATTTTGGTGGCAACATCTCTAAAAAAATTATTGAAAATGCACATATAAACCCAAATTTTTCCTTAAAAATCGCTAGCTTAAATTCAAACGCCCGCCATTTTGTCAAAAATCGATATTTTTAAAAACCCCTACGACAAAGACTAAATTATAGTGTCAATTTTAATAATCTTTTTGGTTTTTTTGATTCTGATGATAACAGATGAAATGGGAAGACTTTTTTTTGCGGCAGTCGACAGAACCTAAGAATACTCCGCCAATATTGAATATTTTTTAATAAAAAAAATTTAACATATTCTTAAAAGTGTGTACTTTCATGTAGAAAAAATACCAATACCATAATTCATATAGGTTTCCTTAAAAAAATTCACAAAAATTGCTTTTTTTTCGCGCTTCTAGGTGTATATTCTCCCTTAAATTGATAATTAATTTAATAATCATAATGCTAAATAAACATCTCTTGGAAACAAACAATAACATTGTGAAAAATATGACCTCAGCCGGAATTCAAATCTGGACTGTAATCCCTGTAATCTGGGACAAGCGTTTTTATCAATTTGAAATCACAGAGGCATGTGATGATAAATTATTGCAATAATTTATCCTTACCTTATTCACTGGTTATTATTTAATTGTAAGATTTAAAAATTCTAACTTTTGACAACACAAAGAAATAAACTTATATCTTTTATTAGTAACTTATCTTTTAGTCAAAGTTTAGCTTAAAAAATTCATTTAAAGGAGACAAATGAACACTTTGTTAATTATTTAGTTTAAACTAAAACTAAAAAGAGAATAGAGAAATTGGGATGTAATACACTAAACCAAAAGCCGCAGCTTATCCTCGATTTATGTAATCTTCTTACACAACATTCTTTTTTCCTTTTTAATCTTTTCTTTCTTGACAAATAGGTTCCTAGTCAAAAGTTTCTCTATTCCGACACCTCTATACGATTCTTAAGTTTGTCAATAAGTTTGAATTACTCTGTATATAATAAGGTATATAGATATGTATATAATTAAATATAGATATATTTTTTTGGTATAATACAAAATCTATAAAGCGGATTATTCTATAATTGTGACGTCGCTCTTGCTTTCGATATTTTGCGCCGATAAGGTCTAATGGATAAGGTCACTTCACGATGATCGTTGTTCTTCTCGCAAGCCTTCTTCGCCTGTTCCAGAAGACTTTGTGCCATCTGATTGCCCGTTTTCTCCACCATTTGCGAGAAGTAGCCTTTTGGTTTGTCGTGCAACAGCTCGTACGGGCAACCAAATTCCTGTTGGCGTGAAAATTCTCATTATCAAAAATAACAAATAGGAAACTTTTCTTGAAGAAATTACAAAATTTTCTACAAAAATTGGTTAGATTTTATACATATTAGCACTGATTTTTTTTAGGAAAGAACACGTATTGTTCAATAAAATATCAACTTCGAAGAAATCATGTTAAATTAATTTTAAACGAGAATTTTTCGAAAACCTGTAAATTTTCATGGATACGTTGCAACACATTATTTATATAATTTTAACTCCTTCTTCAGACAATTTTAAGTGTAAAAACTCGGACACTGAATGTCCATTTTACGATGATTTTTCTTCTATATTTTCTACTATGTAAACGTTCTCTTTATCGAGAAACTATTTGTGCCATTAATTATATGATTAGAACAATTATATAAACCAATTTTCTTTGTAGACATTTATAGAAAAAACTACACTTTTTAATTTGCGTTTACTAAACATAGTTTCTAATATATATTTTATTAAAGTAAATATACCAACCACGATGGAGCCGTTCTCCATTACGATAATCCGATTGCTGTCTATAACGGTATTCAAACGATGTGCTATTGTGATGACGGTGCATTCATTAAAATTACTCCTTATTGTGTCCTGAATTAAAGCGTCGGTACTAGAAATAGAAATACACATTTAGAGAAAATCCACAAAATAATTCAAAAACTAATTACAACAGTGTTTTACAGCTACAGAATACAGAACTCTTACTGGAAATCTGATTTAATTCAAAAAGTTTGTTTCTTCTAAATTCTTGAATTTATTACAAAATAAATACTGATCATTGTACTTTATCGCACAGTAGAGATACTCAATCGGAAAATTAATACTTTACTAGTAAAAAATTTCAATTACTTATAAATGATATAATTTATAATTACTTATATAATTTATTCGTATTTGTTAACAATCAAGTAATCAAAACCTTGATCTTTATCAAACAATATTTAAAAATTAAACACAATTCTACTGTAAAAAAATCGTCGAGACTCACTGCAAATCAATATTGGCCGTGGCCTCATCGAGAACGAGCAAACGATTGTTTCTTAGAATGGCTCTGGCCAGACATATAAGCTGTCTCTGGCCGACGCTGAAGTTGTGCCCGCTGTAAAAGATTTCCTGATCCAATGTGACGTCGTTCAACTCGACCTGTCGCAACACCTCCAACAGCTTCATATCATCGTATTGACTGAACGGGTCTAGATTGTAACGCAGACTTTCACAGAAAAGCACTGGTTCTTGCGGTATGATGGAAATCTTACAACGCAGCTCGTTCAGGCCTACCGTGCTCGTATCCCGACCGTCGATCTTAATCTCGCCCTCCAGACCTTCGTTGAATAAACGGAAAAGCGCTGAGATTAAGGAGGACTTGCCCGCGCCTGTTCGTCCCACCACTCCAACTTTCCAGCCAGGTTCGATGGATACGTTCAGATTCTGTGAAACGCGACGGTGTGATAAAACATAAAATATGTCTGCAGAAAAAAAGGTTTACCTACTTTCAAGACAGGTGGATGATCACTGCGATATTTCATAGTGACGTCCTTGAAGATCAGTTGTCCTTGGGACGGCCATGTAGACGGCGGCGGATTGTCCGAGGTAATGGGATCTTCCTGGGGAAGATTCGTGTACTGGAGAACTCTTTCCACGGAGATCATTAGCGACATCGTCTCGGTGAACTGTTTTATACCATGCTGCAGAAAGGTGACTAAAATCAATGATTGCGATATCGCCAGGCCTGCTTCGCTGTCTTCTACACTGTCTGCACCATGAAGATAAATAAAAGAATTAGTAATAACTCGAAAATTTTTCACGATTGTTCAAACGTATTTTTCAACATATAATAATCTCTCACGGAAATAAGGGCCCTTTATAGCTTTCTGTATTTTCTCGAAATCCTTCGAAATTATGAAGACTTAATAAAAATTCTTAACAAGAATATTTTAATTAGTTATAATTTACCATTTTCATTCATCAGTATTAGGGAGAAGCAAAGCAAAGCGATGAATAGACTCAGGACTAGATCCATAAAGACACTGAAGGCTGCCGAACTTGTTATGAAGAGGTACCACGTGCCGCTGTGACAGTCTTGCAACATGTCGAACTGTCTTCGCATCATCTTCTCGATTTCGACGCCGCCGCTTCTGATCGTCGCCAGGCCGTTCAGCGTAGCATTTACGTGTGAGAATATCGGACTTTTCGCTGAAAATTACAAACGCGAATTTGAGAACTTCTGAAACTTACAGATCTTATATGCCGGGTGAGAACTTAAAAATCCAAATCTGATGACAGATGTCTAACGAAATCTAGGAAGGAGATGCTCCGCGGCCCGCGCGTATCCATTCTCGCTCTTTATCTAATGAAAAGTTATATGTTCTAATACTTACATATGCCTTCGAGACGTTTGAAGTTCTGAGCGATTCTTAGATAGAATATCGTCACGAAGTAAAATAACACGGACAGTACTGCTATCGGTATCAGTATCCATTGATTAATTATCGCCTCCATGGTCAATACACCGCACACTGTGCAAAACGCTTGGAGCGCTTCTAACATCACTCTGGGTAGCAATTTGTCCATAGTGCCCATGTCCTTCGAAAATCTGTTTAAAATTCTCCCTGGAACACAAAAACCTCTAAATCTGAACAAAATTTAACAGATATCTAGGAATTGAAGATCGGGGATCGAAATAAAAAATTGACTAATTATACATATAGTTTTGATTATTTAGATTTCTGATAGTATAGATATGCGAAGATTATGTGCTGCATCATATCTTTATAAATAAGGATAAAAATTATTTGGATTGCTCGATAAAATGAAACTCGATTAAAATATGTCAAACTTCTTGCTTCTGGATTTAAATTTCGGAAACTCTTCAAAATCTCTCGTAAACTCTCTCGTAAATTCATCAAAATCTGTCTTTAACGCGATTATTTTCTTTGCCTATAGCGATTGCTCCTCACCAGAAGGATTGGTGTGGAAGAAGGACATGCGCGCATGCAGCAGATTGGAGAACATGGTATTGTGGAGGTTGCAGCTCGAGTTCGTGCAGATTTGCGTGTAGAGTAAATTGCGGAACAGTATGTTAGTAATACAGGCGATGATGCAGAATGTGTATACGTATACGGCATCCACGGTACTGAGCAGGCCGTCTGGATTCAGTGAGAAGATCGACCCAAGGAAACTGTTGTTGTACATGTTTGCGAACTGTTTGGTCTCACTAGAATTTTTAATGCGCCTAACATTCTCCAAGTTGGTCCAGTACGAGAGCCAGTAATCATTCCCTGTGGTGGCAACCTGACTGATGACGAAGAGCAGCAGCAACGTGAACAAGGTAAAGTAGTTGCCGCCGTGATGGATATATTCCTTGTACACTCTGCCAGATATTCGGCCGCATGCCATCATCTCAGCTTCCAGGCTGTTCTCCGCATAATCCGAATCATCAATGTCCGACTGGTGGGCGAAAACAAAATAACAATCTAATTAGTTGATTGACTTTTGCAACGGACGCAGCTCGATAAAGATAGTCGCGCTATATGATCACAAAAAATATTAAGAAAACAATGTTAAGAAAATTAATAAATATTTAGGAACCACTTATCTTCTCTGATTATAGCATACTTCGGGAATTTTCTTTAAATTACTTTGTTAGTTTGCTAATCAGTAACTAAATCTGTATTAATTATCTTTAGCGCGAACATATGTCATATAAATATACTTTTTTCAATTATCTTGTCTCGCTACGAATGTATTTGTGTTAAACAAATTTTATACATGAAAAATTTTGACGGTTCCCGTTTTTTAATTAAAAAGGGCGAGAGATAAGGTTTATCTTACAATGGAACTCGCGGTCGATAATTCCGAATCATGTCGCGTTATCGACATTTGTCTCGTAGACATTTCCAAGGTTCTTCTCATGTTCTGTTCCTTCTTCTGTGCTTCGTGACTCAAATTGTCCAACATCCCAATGAAATCTTTATTTGATTGTACTAATTCGTTATAGACTCCTTGCATTTTCACGAAACCCTTTGGAAATAAAATCAAGATATTTAATCTACCAAAATTTTATAATTATTTATGATTTAGATTTTTAGATATAAATTTATAAATATTTTTTAGAATTTTAAAACGATAAAACTGAGTCTCTTTACTCGGCAAATTTCACGCTAAATTTTTCAAGTTTGTTACATGATTTGAAAGAATCAAGTCCGCCAAGTCCGGATAGAAATGCCATGGATTTGAAGTTGAAATTTGGAATGTAATAATGAAATAAAAATTGAAATACCGATTAAAGAATATTCTACGCGGTACTCACTCGATTCAACACGACGATGTGATCCGCGCGTTTGAGAAATTGCAACTGATGGGTGACGAGTATCCTCGTCTTGCCGTGGAGATACTCGGTGATGCACTTTCTGTAGAGGTGCCTGGCGACACGAGAGTCCACTGCGCTTAAGGGATCGTCGAACAGATAAAGATCCGCCTGCCTATAAACCGCCCTCGCGAGATTGACTCGCGCTCTTTGGCCTCCGGACAGAGTTATACCTCTTTCGCCGATCATCGTCATGTCTCCTTGTGGAAACTGCCGGAAATCCTTTGTCAAGGCGCACACATTTGCCACCTAAAACGTTTGCCAGTCAATCACAGAAAGTGAGAAATATACTGTAAAATGCTAAAAAGCTTGAAATAAAATATTAGACATTATTTCTCTTTTATATAGATAGAATCATACACATTAAAGATTCGGCAAAATTTATAGTACTCGCTGAGACATATTTTCTTTAATTGATAACAAATCAATGGTGATTCACGTCTAATTAATTGTTGAAGCAAAAGATTGAAGGATATGAAAATAATGTAAAGTTACAAAAAAGTTATCAATATTAACGTACAACAGGGATACATGAACATTATACAATATCTGCGGTAACTGTCTGGAAAATTACTTGAATATATCTGGCCTTGTCGTAGGGTTGACCAAAGAGTATGTTGTCTCTCACAGTACCGCTGAAGAGCCAGGGTTCCTGGCTGGTGTAGGAAATGCGCAGAAAACTGTTCTTCGAAGAGCCCTGGGTGAGAAGCACTGAACCCGCGCCGGGATCCAACTCCTTCAGCAGCAGATGTAACAAAGACGATTTGCCGGAGCCCACGGCGCCAACCACGACGCATAACTGGCCCGGATTGATGGTCAAGTTGATATTGCACAAAGTCGGCGGCAATTGGCCGTTTATCCAATTGGCGGAAACTTGCTGAAGCTTCACGCAGACCGGAAGGTCAGAAGTTTCCTGAAGTTCCGAAAGCGCGATAGTCTCATTTTTTGAGATGTACCTGTCTGTGTGATTCTCTACATTAGTCGTTTTGTTTGATTTCTGAGATTTATCCTGTAACTGCGGCGTCTTCTCTAAACGTTTCATGTTCACTTCGTCCATCAGCAGAAAGTCCTGTACAAATTAAGCGCATTTTAATAATTGCGTACCGGTCAAACTATAGGATATATTGTAAAACAATTGATTTAATAGTTTATCGCGAATTTGGAAATATATAATGTGACAATATGCACCTCCAATCGGTTCGTAGACACTATTGAGTCGCCTAGCTTTATTAGCGCCAGCGGAAAGCACACCCCGACGGTAATATGAAGAATACTAAAGTACGTCAATGTTACGAAGGTAACATCGGCAGTCAAGTCATTTCCACTTAGGACGAACATTATCAAAGTGGAGTAGTGGGCCAGTCGATCGGTGAAGTTTGTTATGACCAAGTATGCGTCGAGCACGTACGACGAGAATTTGATTTCTTTGATTTCCAGCTCTCTGGTCATCGACACGATCTTGCTAAACGGTTTCTCCCAAACGTACATTTTTACCACCTGAAACGAGAATTATGATCCTGCAAGTTTGTTTCACAAAATTGTTTTCTTAGCATTGCAGGCAATCTCATTTAGCACTTGAATTTGACACTTGAACGTTAGCGTCTTCACATATCTTCGGTTGTTTAACAATAAAGTAACTTATCAAATATCCGGCGATACCTGTATCCCGGCTACGAGTTCACTCATCAACTGCAATCTTCGGTCGGTCAGTGTCGCGATCATAGCTCTGATTTTGGGGATCAACAAGTTGAAGGTCCCTTGTGCCACTAGGGTGATGATCAACAGCGTTCCGATGCCGGCAAAAACCGAAATACCAATCTTTTGCCACATAATAGTTCCTATGATCATGATCTATAAGAGAAACGGTCAATATTAACAGATGTTTATAAAAAGTAATGTGAACATAAAAAAAAAGAAGATATTTTATATTTTTGCAGCTAATTAGTGGAACAATAAATTGCACATAAATAGATATAGATGTATAACTAATTGCTATATGAATTAGATTATAATTATTAGACATACTTATCAATTTAAGAAAGAGATTAAATAATTTGAGCTATTTATTTAAAGGAAGGGATAAGCGTTGTTGATGTTAATTATATTAGAACTAGCTGGTTACCCGGGCTTCGCCCCGGAGGACATGTGTATTAAGACACGCAAATAGTCTCTCTCTCTCTCTCTTTCTCTCTCTTCCTCTCCCTTTCCCTCTATCTCTCTTTCCCTCTCTCCCTCTTTCCCTTTCCCTATCCTTCTTCCTCTCCCTCCCCCCTCTCACTCTCTCTCTCTCTTTCTCTCTCTCTAAAATGCTATAAATTGAAAAATATTACTTTTTTATCCACTGAAGTTCAATTCCGTCGTATACAATTCTTTAAGATTCACTCAATTCTTTTTTAAAAAATTGGAAAAATTTTGTAACCGATTTCCAAAAAGATACCGGTTCCCAAAAAGATCGGTAACGAAAGACTATACAGCTTATAGCACTACCCGGGAAATTCTACCCCTGTTTTATATACAATTCTTTAAAATTCAATCAATTATTTCCTCAAAAATTTGTCAAACTTCTGATACCCGTTTCCATAAAGATCGGTAACGAAAAATTATATACTTTATAGCACTCCCCGGGAAATTTAACCCCTACTTTATGTACAATTCTTTGAGATTCGGTTATTTGAAACCGGTTTCCAAAAAGATCGGTAACAAAAAATAGTAACACTTTATAGCATTTCCCGGGAAATTCTACCCCTACTTCATGTATAATTCTTTGAGATTCAATCAATTATTTCCTGAAAAATTGGAAAAATTAAAAAAAAAACCAGTTTTCAAAAAGATCGGTAACAAAAACTGTACACATCATGGCGCTCCCCGTAAAATTCTACCCCTATTTCATATACAATTCTTTAAGATTCGGTCAATAAATTCCCGAAAAATTGAAAAAATTTCGGAACCGGCTTCCAAAGAGATCGGTAACAAAAAATTATACACTTTATGGCACTCCCCGGAAAATTTTAACCCTGTTTTATATACAATTCTTTGAGATTCCGTCAATTATTTCACGAAAAATTGAAGAAATTAGAAAAACCGGTTTCCAGAAGATCGGTAACGAAAAACTATACACCCTATAGCACTCCCCGGGAAATTATACCTCTATTTTATATGGTTTTAATACAAATTCGGTCTAATAGTTTTTAAGTTAAAAACGTTCAAACATACACCACACATGTAAGAATTAAAAAAATTAAAATAATCGGTTTCCAGAAAATAGATAACGGAAAACTATACACTCTATAGCACTCGCCGAAAAATTCTACCCTTATTTTATATGGTTTTAATACAAATTTGGTCCAATAGTTTTTAAGTTAATAACGTTTGTTTTTTTAATTTTTTTAATTCTTACGGATGGTGTATGTTTGAACGTTTTTAACTTAAAAACTATTAGACCGAATTTGTATTAAAACCATATAAAATAGGGGTAGAATTTTCCGGGGAGTGCTATAGAGTGTGTAGTTTTTCGTTATCTATTTTCTGGAAACCAATTTCTTTAATTTCTTTTATATTTAAAAAATAAAGAAGTAAAAAAATCGGTTTCCAGAAAATTGGTAACAAAAAACTATACACTCTATAGCACTCCCCGGAAAATTCTACCCCTATTTCATATACTTGTGATAAAAATTCGGTCCAAAAGTTTTTAAGTTATTAACGTTTAAACATACACCACCCGTAAGGATTTTATATAATAGTATAGATAGATATAGATATTCTCAGAATGCACACGAATACTTTTCACAAGGATGAAAAATTACCTGAATAGGCATGATCCATATGTAATTCAGGAATGTCATTAACTCATCGAAGCGACTGACATCATTGCTGAGAAGATTCGTGATCTGTCCGGTACCGGTTTGGTCTATGGACGCTCTGTTCAAACGTAATAACTGCAACAGTTTTGAAAAAAAATTATAGGTTCTACTACTACATAATATATTTATAATATATTTATAATATAATTTTAATTATAATAGAATTTATAATATAATTTATAATATATTTATAATATATTTAGTAAATAACATTCTTTCTGATATCGATTTCTATCCTACTTTCCTTAAATGAACGTCATATGTAAATCACCATATAAATATAACCACTTTTTTAAAGCATTAAAAATAAATGGTTTAAGGGGATGCTGGAGCCGTCTGTTTTACCGGCATTTTTTGTCGGCACGTAGCGTCGTATTAATTTGACAGAATTAAAAATCCTTCTCCAGAATTGCAGTACATACATTAATGATTCGGGGGAATTCCGATTTTATATAGAAAACGAGAAAAAATTACGGAAGTACAGATTTCCTTATCCTACTTTTATCCCAATATGGCGTCTGGAGTTGCGGCGAGCTGTCAGCTCGTCACAAGATGTATTTCATATAAGAGATATATACCATTGGTACGAACGGGAAAACAAGTTCCTCCGAATTGCACAACAAGAAAAACATCGATAAACCCTCCAAATCAAGATTTAGAAGCGTAATATAAAAGTATAATGTCGATGTGCATCGTGCGTATGTGTGCGTGCAATGTAGCGTGCTATCCTTGTCCTATATCTTTGTCTATACAAGGACAGATATAGTCGATAACATAGAAAATGGTAATTTTGTCGGTTATACAGACGGCTCCAGCATCACCTTAAGGGGATGCTGGAGTCGCGGGCGAACTCGATCAGCGTCGATAAAGAAGTGCTCACCGATTCTTACATATACATACAGAGCGCAGGCAAACTCGACCAGCGTCGATAAAGAAGTGCTCACAGATTCTTACACATACCAGAGAGAAGCCTGAGAGAGGCCACGGGCGCGATTTCGCTGTAACTTTATTTTGAAGCGCCTCTATGTCCACAAAATGTGGACATTGAACTACGTGGCCAATGTCTATAAATATGTAGGTAATGTCCACGATTTTGTGGTGCTCTTCCGTGCTATGTCTACGACCTCGTGGTAACATATCCTCGAGGATCCTCGAGGATCAACGATTAAATAGAATAGATACGGCCAGTTTCACCGTCTTTCGATTCACGAGGCGAATAGACACGATTAGGAATAAGAATAGGAATAGGAATAGGAATAAGAATAGGAATTGTAAAAAATATTTTACATATATATTACATCTATATTACTTTTTATTTTTTAATTATAAAAAATGACATTAATGCCCCTACCCCTACCTCTACCTCTGCCTCTACCTCTGACCCCACCCCTACCTCTTCCCCTGGCTGTTCCTCTTCCTCTTGCTCTTCCTCTTCCAAGTGTAGCCGCAAGGGCCGCATGTATAATGTTTTGTAAATCTCGTGTCTGAAACAGAAAATTTAAAAAACATGTTAATACATGCAAAATAAAGAAGTAATAATAACTAATTAATTATAAAAATAATTATAACAATAATCTATATATCTATGCTGTTAAATCGGGTTATTTCTATTTCCGGATAACCGATTTTTTTATAATATCCATGAAGTTAGATATTCGAATATCCGGAAATAGAAATAACCCGATTTAACAGTATAGATATATAGATTATTGTTATAATTATTTTTATAATTAATTAGTTATTATTACTTCTTTATTTTGCATGTATTAACATGTTTTTTAAATTTTCTGTTTCAGACACGAGATTTACAAAACATTATACATGCGGCCCTTGCGGCTACACTTGGAAGAGGAAGAGCAAGAGGAAGAGGAACAGCCAGGGGAAGAGGTAGGGGTGGGGTCAGAGGTAGAGGCAGAGGTAGAGGTAGGGGTAGGGGCATTAATGTCATTTTTTATAATTAAAAAATAAAAAGTAATATAGATGTAATATATATGTAAAATATTTTTTACAATTCCTATTCTTATTCCTATTCCTATTCCTATTCTTATTCCTAATCGTGTCTATTCGCCTCGTGAATCGAAAGACGGTGAAACTGGCCGTATCTATTCTATTTAATCGTTGATCCTCGAGGATCCTCGAGGATATGTTACCACGAGGTCGTAGACATAGCACGGAAGAGCACCACAAAATCGTGGACATTACCTACATATTTATAGACATTGGCCACGTAGTTCAATGTCCACATTTTGTGGACATAGAGGCGCTTCAAAATAAAGTTACAGCGAAATCGCGCCCGTGGCCTCTCTCAGGCTTCTCTCTGCACATACATACAGAGCGCAGAGTTTTTGGCTGAATTCGGGGAGACGCGTAACATGTGCATATGAAATTTTCTAACATACTTTTCTCTTATACTAAAGCTCGCAGCTCATTTCTGCAAGCACAGGATTCTTCTTTATTGTATTTCCGTGACGGCTGCAAGGTTTTTGTATACGTACACAGTCTAAAACTTTTATCTGCAGCAAATGTTGTCATGAGTCGACCGCAGAATCGAAAATAAAAATGTAATTTTCTAATTTTTTTTCGTTTTTTATACGCAATTGGTGCCTGCCGTCTTCGTTATCGTCCATACTTTAATTCTGGACAAAAAATTTTTAATTCGGTGAAATCAATCAAAAGATTTGTGTGTCTGAAAATTTCGTGGTAAAACAGACCTGTCTCCAGCATCCCCTTAAGTTAATTTTTTTCGACATCGAAACTAATCTCTTCACAATCAGATGGAGACTAGCTTATAGGGTAACTGGGAGGAATATGCCACTCTGAACAAAAATTTGATTTTTTTCCTGTTTTTCATTTTCTTTGAAGTATGTTTGCATACTGGCCTCCTTTTTTCTTCTTTTACCTGTTATTTGTATATGATTTTAATATAATATTTTGATTGTTTACTATTAAAAAGAAAGAAAAGATACAAAAGTGTTACAAAGTGGCATTAGCGCTTTTAACCGTAGCTTTGTTAAACATAACGAGTGGCATATTCCCCTCAGTTACTTTATATAATATATGTGAAAATATTTTCCAACATTGATCAATTTTTTACGTTGATCTAAGGATTCGCGTTAAACGTTATATAAATTACTAGCTGGTTACCCGGGCTTCGCCCGGGAGTCGTTTTTCTTGAAACGACTTCATTTGTGTTTCAATATCCTTATTGTGGACAACCATAAGGAGTGTGTCGGGTGGTTGATTTAAAGACGGTAGTTTAACTTTTATGCATGAATAACACATTCTAGGGGTGCTTAAGTTTTAAACTTTTTTACTTGACAATGATCACATATTGCATCTATTTTCCCAATTATTACATTTGGATAAAATTGATATTCGTAATTTGAATCATAACTATAAATGCCTCTAATTTCAAATTGGACCGCATAAATGTTTTCGTGGATTAAACATGTCGTAACCGGTCTTTTTCTACTCGAGTTTCACACTATTGAGTCATTTCCGCTTTTCCGATATTTCACTTACCGATCAGTGATAACATCCCTTGTTTACCCAAGCGTTTTTTCGGGAATTTTGAGATTGCTCGCTCGCGATGTACACAGAACCTCAATTTTTCAATTAAAAAACCAAGGAATAAAATCGGTAATCACCGATTCTCACCAAATTCAATATAATAATATTTTATCCACAAAAAAAGTTAGCTTGATATCTCAAAATTTGCAGAAATCAAAACAATTACATACATTTTTTTAGACTGAAATCGGTAATCCCTTTATTAGGAAATTCTACCCCTGTTTTATATACAATTCTTTAAAATTCGGTCAATTATTTCCCGAAAAATTTGAAAAATTTTAGATACCGGTTCCAATAAAAATCGGTAACAAAAAACTATACAGTTTATAGCACTCCCCGGGAAATTCTACCCCTGTTTTATATACAATTTTTTAAGATTCGGTCAATTATTTCCCGAAAAATTAAAAAATTTTCGGATACCGGTTCTAAAAAAAATCGGTAACGAAAAATTATACACTTTACGGCACTCCCCGGGAAATTCTACCCTTGTCCACCGTGTCCACCTGCGAGTAAAACTCAAGAGTAGCTCTCGAGATTGATTCTAGCAAATGGACATACTCATGAGAGTACCTAACGGAGAATGAATCGCAACTCTCGGCGAGCGAACTTGTTAATGGTGCGTGTCCACCTGCGAGTAAAACTCTCAAGAGTAGCTCTCGAGATTGATTCTAGCAAATGGACATACTCATGAGAGTACCTAACGGAGAATGAATCGCAACTCTCGGCGAGCGAACTTGTTAAGACCTACTCGCAAATCGACACAACGTTATTTTACTCTCGGAGATCAGCTCGCCAAACTCGAACGCTGTTCGTATTTTGAGAGCTACATGTTGAGAGTAAAAACCGAGATGGCAAAAGTTTGTTCCTTTGATGACACAAAGGAACTTATTGAATAATGCGGAAATCATGTACTATTGTAGAATACGATACTTTATAACTACTGTGACAGAAATAAAAAAAAAATCATGCGTGTGGTCGCCACGCGCGTTAGAAGTGAAACTTCTGAAGGCAAGGCTTTGCCATAACTTTTCTGAAATTAATACAAAAACAATGCAACGGAATTAGTCACTCCAAGCCGCCCGCAACTCGAAAATATAGTGTTATACGCAGTTCTCACTATATCCGTCTTGCCAGTGCCGTACGCCTGATCGAATTTTCGTGACGCGTTTTCGAGTCGCAAAATCGAATTTACTTACCGATCCAAAAGGAGTTTCACTTTGTACGCCTATTGGTCGAATTTTCGTTACATTTTCCGTGTCGCACAATCGAACTTACTACCGTACCAAAGAAGTTTCATTTCGTACGCCTATTGGTCGAATTTTCGTTACACTTTCCGTGTCGCACAATCGAACTTACTACCGTACCAAAAAAGTTTCATTTCGTACGCCTATTGGTCGAATTTTCGTTGCACTTTCCGTGTCGCACAATCGAACTTCTACCGTACCAAAGAAGTTTCATTTCGTACGCCTATTGGTCGAATTTTCGTTACACTTTCCGTATCGCATAATCGAACTCAGAAGAAGAACCGTCTCGCCAACGCCTACGCCTATTGGTCAAATTTTCGTTACACTTTTCGTGTCGCACAATCGAACTTACTACCGTACCAAAGAAGTTTCATTTCGTACGCCTATTGGTCGAATTTTCGTTACACTTCCCGTGTCGCACAATCAAACTTACTACCGTACCAAAGAAGTTTAATTTCGTACGCCTATTGGTCGAATTTTCGTTACACTTTTCGTGTCGCATAATCGAACTTACTACCGTGCCAGAAGAAGAACCGTCTCGCCAACGCCGTACGCCTATTGGTCGAATTTTCGTCACATTTTCCGTGTCGCACAATCGAACTTACTACCATACCAAAGAAGTTTCATTTCGTACGCCTATTGGTCGAATTTTCGTTACATTTTCCGTGTCGCATAATCGAACTTACTACCGTGCCAGAAGAAGAACCATCTCGCCAACGCCGTACGCCTATTGGTCAAATTTTCGTTACACTATTTATGTTGCACAATCGAACTTACTACCGTACCAAAGAAGTTTCACTTCCGTTACACTTTTTCGTGTCGCGAATCGAATTCACTACCGTACCTAAAGAAGTTTTACTTCAAAAATTTTTAAATTTTTATGTTCTGCGAATAAAGTGCGAAAAAAATTCATAATTTAAAGAATTAGATAAGAATATTTTTAATACATTCTCTAATTACTTGGTCAATAATTAGTTACACTTTAGTTTTACATAGTTTGCACGTTTTATAATAGTTACACTGTAGTTTACAGTGCTGAAAGTAAATACATTTTTACATCGCGAATTAAGTACCTACATTTAAAAAAAAGAAAATAAAATTATTAAATATTTACATATAAAAATCTAACATCAAGGTATTTCGCAAACTGAAAACTAAATAATAATATCGCACTATGTATTCCACTTCACAATTTGTAAGTCTGCAGAAACTTTTAATTGTTGGGAGTCTTCAATCTTAAGCTATCAATAATTAGAGCAGATCCGGCACCTGCGATCGATCCATTGTTTGACCCAGAAGGTCTTTTTGTTGTTATTTAACACCCTTTTTTTTTTTTAAATAATGCTAGCCACTATAGTAGCCGCAAGTTTTTTCGTTTACGAGACATTATGATGTCACCACTCTCAGAGATCGACTAAAAAAGTACGTAAGTGGACACGGTTTTGAGAGAACTCTCCGAAAGAATACTCTCTGGCTTCTCACGAGATGCTCGCGAGAGTACAATGTCAGAAAAGTTACTCTCAAATGGACAGTGTCAGAATCAATCTCGAGAGCTACTCTCGAGAGTTTTACTCGCAGGTGGACACGCACCTTTATATACAATTCTTTAAAATTCGGTCAATTATTTCTTGAAAAATTGAAGAAATTAGAAAAACCGGTTTTCAGAAGATCGGTAACGAAGAACTATACACCCTATAGCACTCCCCGGGAAATTCTATTCCTACTTCATATATAATACTTTCAAAATCGGTCCAATAGTTTCTAAGATTATCCCGAACAACAGTACAAACTTTTCCCCTTTATATAATAGTAGAGATTACTTAATTAGTTATGGCGAACATATAGTGCACATTTCCAGCTAGAAAAAAGGGCTCTTTCTCGCTGGAATAAACTTGGATCAACGCATGGACACGCAAATTAATCAACACTACCTTTCGGTAGAGGAGGGAACTGCAGGAGACGCGTATCCTCATGCCGATCTGGTGCGACAGCAGTATCGTATGGTGCATTATTAGAGCGGATATGATATTGCAAATGACCATGGAGCTGATGTAGATTAGCACTTCGTTCCTCTCTG
This sequence comes from Temnothorax longispinosus, assembly GCF_030848805.1. Taxonomy (NCBI): domain Eukaryota; kingdom Metazoa; phylum Arthropoda; class Insecta; order Hymenoptera; family Formicidae; genus Temnothorax; species Temnothorax longispinosus. The sequence continues at coordinate 16,381,534 of NC_092359.1, read as the reverse complement.
TCTTGTACTTCGCGATCTGGTTTCTAGCGAAGTAGTCGATAATCCAATCCTGAAAGATCGGTATCGCAACGCGTACCACGCTGCACTGAAAGTAAAAACGTTGAAATTTAACGATTCCTACAGACTTGTGAATTTAATAGATCTAAGAAGAAGAAAAAGCAGAGAGAGAGAGAGAGAGAGAGAGAGAGATCCCAAATTACACAAGTTTACGTGATTTTGCAGTCTGAAAAAGAAAAGTAGTTTTCTATTATAGTTTTTGTGCGCTGAAATTGATCCAAAGGCAAAAACCTCCAGTTATCACGTTCGGTTCACAAGAAAAATGGAATTTTTAAATCTCCTAAAAAACGTGTTTTTGACCATTTTTGATGTAGCTGATGAATCTGACGTACGAAAGACTTTTAAAACGGTTCAAATTAAAGAACATTTATATTTTAATATAAGATTATAAAATTTTTCACCACTGGGACATTATCAAACCTCAGGCGCGCTTTGTGTTTAAAAGTTGGTGTACAATCGCACAATAAAGTACGACGATTGTTATTCCATTCTGGATCTCCGCAAACGCAAAACCATTTTGTAAATAGTTGAAATTTTAATACATAGGATTTAATACATAGGATTAAAGGTTCTTTGTAATAATTTTTTTTATTTGTTTAAGTAATTATCGTTTAAACAATGTTTGAAAATAACAAATTTTTCAACAAATTAACTTCGTAATTCAATTGTACAAAAAGATTATGTAAGATATATGTATTATGAAATTTTTACCATTTGCAATGGTTTTGCAGAGGTCCAGAATAGGGCAATCATTATATTTTTGTTATATTTTGACGATTTATCTAATAAAGTGTTGCAGTTATTAATATAATATTTTTTCTCAAAAATATTAATTTACTTGGATAAATAACCAGATTCCGATTATAAAATATGGCAACCAAAAAGCGTTGAAGATCGCCTTGTATAATTTCGGACGAGCGTTTTCCTTCAGTGGCACCTTCTGCCCGTCTTTATTCTCAGTGTATTCCAGGTTCTTCAGTTTGTCCAGTTCGTGACTCCAGTACCTGGACGAAAAAAAAGCGTTACACACTTGCGTTTGAGAGAAAAAGAGAAAAGATGAATCGTGCAAGAAGTTCAGTTAAAAAGAACAGGCCTTTTATGTGTTTCTTCGTTAACGTATGTCCGTTTGTCTTTAATGTAGGCGATACTCACTTCTCGAGATGATCGGTCAGTTTTTCAGATTCGTCCGCTTTTATTGGTCGATAAATATCAGATTCCTTTAAATCACACTTAGCGCCTTTCATAAATAATTCTCGCATCCACCTGTTTACACAATCGGTATACTTTATTATACTACAGCTTAAAGATGTTATTAAAAAAATGGTTTTTTTATTTTTCTTCTTCTATCAATAAATATATGACAAATATACAACCGTAGACAAAATTATTTTGTATTAATATCTTTGTTTCTTCTGAATATCTTGGCATGAATACTTGAAATGAATGAATCTGTTTTCATCATTTTTATTGATCTTGTGAATGGTTCGAACAGTTAAGGTACAAAGTCTATTATCTTTCTTAGAGAAACAGTAATATTACTCAGAAAACTGTTCACTTCGGATGGACTTTGTACCTCAATGGTTGAACTATTTACAAGGCCAATATAGGATGAAATCAACAAAAAGCTTACATTCAGTCAGTTTCAAGATATTCAGAAGAAAAGGGGTGTATTATAATAATTTTGTTTGTTTATGGCTGTATATGTACGACAGGAAGTGTTATACTTTGAACACTTATTATATACGTAATTAGATATACATTATTATTTGTATTTTCCATTGTAAATTTACTTTGAAGGTGTGATTGGTTTATAAATAAATCTAAATTGTCTGAGAGATATAGGAAAAGAAATAAATCCCTTTATGTGCGATAATGGCGATACAACATAGTATGTACAATATAACATATGCAATATGAGCTGTGTGTGTGTGTGTGTGTGTGTGTGTGTGTGTGTGTGTGTGTGTGTGTGTGTGTGTGTGTGTGTGTGTGTTAATAATAATATATAAAATTTAATATAAAATGCCGTAGACATGAAAGGATATAAGTAATTATGCCTAGTGAATCACTAGGCATAATTACTTATACCCTTTCATTTTACGGCTGAATTGCTGTAAGGTATTGGTTAGGAGACTCACGACCCGAATATTATTAACACGGTATAGAACGAGTCGGAAGAAAGTATTGGCGATTACCAGACCTCTCATATAATATGTCAGGAATAATATTAGGAATATTGTCAGAAAAGTAAGAGGGCAGAAGAAAACGGGTACGTCTGTTCATGAAGCCAAGCTTCGTGTAAAAGTAGATAATTCACGTATATTTCGGGTACCGCCTACACAGCGTATGCTAGGCTACTGCCTGCAACCGACCACGTACAATAAACAGTAATTCCGGAGTCCGTCGCCGGTCGTTGTAGAAAGCGTTCGTCGCGAGATTTCGTCGTCAAGTCGTCAAGTCGAGACGAGTTCCCGGTCATTATCGGTCATCCGATTATACCGTTTATACCGCGTTATTAACCCTATTCGCTCCAACCATGCCTTTCGTGTCCCACGAATTTCTAACAGTCGTTTGTTCCGGAAAACAAATGATCGTGGGAGAATCCCCTCCACGCCGGAAAAAAGTTATTGTGGCAGGGAACCTCAGGTAAAAATTTCAAAGTCTTAGCTCATTTACTCTCGAAACGGGGAACAATCAAAATCTCGGTGGGACACGAAAGTGCATGGTTGGAAGATTACGTCAGTGTTGTGTGAAAGGTAAATGAGCATTTTTTTCGATAAAAATGTATTTTTGTGTATAATTTAACCGTATTTAAAATATTTTTGTCATTAAAAAAAAAATTTAACATTCCACAGAGGTCTATTATGGCTCAGAGGCAGGTGGAAGAGGTGGGGAGGAGCTACGATTATATAAAAAAAATTAATTTTTTTACATAAAAAATATCTGTCACACTTCAAATTCGCCTTTTCTTATTCAGAAATTCTTTTTCTAGCATTCTTTAAGTCCTTAAAGTCCTTCTGTACCATTTAAAAATTACCAAATTTGCGGCGACGAAATTAAGTATTCCTATTTAATTAATAATTATCTCATATTTTTTTTCTCATTTGCACTACTTTTAGCTTTAATTTGCGTTTTGGTTCATTAAGCTTCGTCAATTCGTTCGTGAGTTATGATTTTTTAAGTAAAACGAGTCGTAACGTGTGTTTGTCAACATATAATTGTTATTAAAAAATATTTAAATAAATGATTTTCAAATGTTCTTTACATTGATTTTTAGTCGAAGGTACAAAGATATTATAATAATTTTTGGGGAATTTTTCAAAGCTATTAACATTATAAAAAACACGTGGAACTCGAAAGTGCATGGTTGGAGGATTATTGGGGTGAAAAAAACGTTGGAGTGAATAGGGTTAAATTGTACGTGGTCGGTCGCAGGCAGCCTAGCATACGCTGTGACAGCAGTATCCGAAATATACGTGAAATATCTCTTTTACACGAAGCTTGGCTTTATGCACAGACGTACCGTTTTCTTCTGCCCTCTTAATTTTCTGACATTGATCCTGACATTATATGAGAGATCTGGTAATTGCCCATAATCTCTTTTGACTCGTTCTATACGTGTCAATAATATTCGGATCGCGAGACTCCTTTTCATACCTTACAGTAATTACGTCGAGTCATATCCTCGTATTTACTTTTACGTATCAGCTATCACTCGGAGTAGATACGAGGGTATTTACTCCGAGTGATAACTGATACGTAAAAATAGATACGAGGGTATGACTCGACGTAAATTGCACACCAATTTTCTAAATAGCGAGATAAAATTACGCAATTTTCCATTCTTTTTAGATAAATAGTATAACGTAAAACATGTTGTTAGAAAAATAGCTAACGCAATGCAAGCGAAAATATTCTTTATTTTGAAAAGGAAGTAGAATTCTGTTTTCAAAAAATATGAAGATTTTTTATTTGTCGGAACAATACAATTTCGAGCTTAACTTTAGAAGGCTATAAATCTTCGATTTTTATAAAATTTTACAGGTACGTAATATTTACTAAAAATAATCGGAGCTACTAGTAGTTTTCGAGAAATTCTAATTTTAATTATTCGGCTTAATTAATGTTTTTCAAAATAAAAATAAATTAGAATATAAAAATATTTTGCTAAAATATTTTATTTTGTTAGGGCATTAAGAAACTGTACATACAGTGCAGTTGTCAAAGTATCATTATTATAAAAATAAACAAGAAATGATATTTATTATACGGGCCAATTATATGGTTCAATTCTTTCTCCTTGCAAGTACAGCGATTATTATTAACATAAAATGGTTCCACATGGGTTTCCAACTTTCCACGTGAGGCGGGGTGCTCACAGTGCCAAAAAAGGTAAAAAAAATAAGCTTCTTTAATATTTTGGTTCTTTTATTCTATTTTATAAACACTGTACATACAGTTTTCTAATACACTAATAAAATGAATATTTCAGCAAAAATTGTTTTGAATTATAATAATTTTTTTATATTAAAACCTTGAAAGACGTTAATAATTAAGCCGAATTAAAATTAAAATTTTAATTATTCGACTTTTCTCACGTGCGATGCAATTACAAAACCGCATGTTAGGAACACTACGAAACTGGTGGCTATAACATTTATAGTATAGTATTCTCTAAGTGACGTCAAGTCTACTTAATATTATACGATAATTAAGCTAAATAATTAAAATTGCAATTTTTCAAAAAATAAGCATTTCCACAACTCCTCACTAGTGGTTTTAAACTACATTTAATAAATATTACTACCTGTAAAATTTCATTAAAATCGGAGGGTGAAGGCTTTCTAAAGTCTTTTACCCAATTTCGCTTTTAAGAAGAATATTCTTCTGCTTTAAAAAAGTTTTTCTTTCTAAAAAAAAAAAAAAATATTTTTGCCTTTTTAAAATCTTTCCTGTTTTGCGAAAATTAAAATTTTTATTAGAAGCAAAGACGTTTCGGTCTTTTTTCAACGCCTATTCTTTTACGAATACATTAAGATCTTAGCTATCCGTGTGCATATCTTTCCGTGGGTTTATGGCCAAAATGATATCTGCTCGTAACTGTAAAACTTGCAAGCCTGCCAAAAAATACTAAATAAACGATGTTTATCAAAATAACTATCAAATCGTCAACTACAATGTAGACTGTAGACAAATGTTTTGTGAATTTTTTCAGATTTTTAAAAATACTTTAAGATAGAAAAGAATAGCGTCAAACATGAACGTACGCACACATTGCACACGGAGAGATAACAAACCAGAAAAATAGAACACTGAAGATATTCGCGGTCTCCTTGGGGTTTGGCTTCATGTCAGTCGTGTCCTTATCCATGTTTTCGCACTATCTATAAATTCGACAACTTCAAACTAATATAGAAAAATAATGAAAACAATCAAACAATGAATGAAGAATTTTCCCTTTTTCTTTGCCGCCTCGAGGCACGCTTTTTGACAGTCAATTCTTTACTGAAACTATGTCATTGCTTCTTCTATCGGCTTTAAGCATTACCGATAGGTAATGCCACAATTAAGAAACATTAATGATAATTGTCCTGTATACGTTGTATAAATGCAAATATTCTTTTTCTTTCTGCATGCTGTATTTTACTTGATTCTTTCCATGTATCGGATTCCTTCTTTTTCGTTTAATTCGATTCTTGTAGTAAAATTTAATTTTACAAGTAGGTAATAGAAATATTCTTTATTGCAATGGTCAAGCTGGATCTCTGTGCCAAATGATATATTTTTGCAATATACAATCTTTTGCAGCTCAGAAAACTGCACGTGAGTACTGTCGGTCTTGAGACACAGTCTCAAGTTAAAGACGAAGTGTACACGTAATTAAATTGATAATTAACTTAATAATCATAAGTGCTAAATAAAACATCTCTTGGAAACAAACTATAACAAATTTATTGTGAAAAATATGACCTCAGCCCAGAATTCAAATCTGGACATCCCTGTAATCTGGGACGGGCAGACGTCTTTATCAATTCGAAATCACAGAGGCGTGTGTGGTAATAATTATAGAATCGAAGTAAAAAAGAAACATAGTTTATTTATTAAAATGTATGTATATATATGATATACCTATATAATTAAAATTTGCATAATTATCAGATCGCGTACAGATCTCCAAATATATCATCTTTTTCAAAGAAAGGTAAAAAACGCACCAAGTGTACGTGGACTTTTAGGATCAAAATTGCAAATAAATATTATATGGATGCCCCGATAAAATCTCTTATTCGCCCAATTTTCTTTAGCTATTGATTGTTTTATCATTACATTTATTTTATATAATTTTTGGTATTTTAATAACTTTTTATATGTGTCCTTACTTATTTCGACTCTGGATTCTTGTAAAATGTCTTCTTAAATGTTCTTGTAAATTTGTCGAATCTCTTAAGCAGGATAATGTTTTGCCACAATTATTACATTTTGCCTTATATCCCGGTAATTCCGAGTAATATTGCCTTAAGTCGTCAGGTAGTGTACGAATGTCATCATCGGGGTATATTCCATGTCTGTTTAATGCCCGATCTACAATAGCTGTAGTAAGCTGTAGTAAGCCTCAAGCCGTAAGAAATTGACCAATTACAGGCGAATGTGAGGAGAATAATCGACTGTGATTGGTCAGTTTCTTACATCTTGAGGCTTACTACAGCTTACTACAGCTATTGTAGATCGGGCATAAGTGTATTCTTAATATTCTTGTGCAGGATGATGGATGAAGTATCTTAATTTTTTTTTACAGGTCGTGCACTTTATCAGCGTAGGATTCAATTCCTCGAAATAATTTCAAAACTTCCTGTGTTAGTCTTCTTGGTGTCATTATAATGTGTAATACAGATTGTCTTATACTAAATGTGATACAGTGGTCGCCTCAACAAGCGTTTGCAGAATTTCTCACAAAGGTAAAAAAATGCATAGTTTATTTATTAGAATGTACGTTTATATGGATATAATATTTCGAATTTACCTAATTACCAGACCGCGTACAGATCCACGAAACTTACGGTTAAAGAAAAAAGAAAACCCGCGTCAAGTTGTTTTTGTGTGTAAAGCTACATAATAAAAAAAACAGGTTGGGGACTTATTCTAAAAAAGAACATGTTCACAATAAGTATAATAAAGAAACATTATTTTTTTAAACCAGACGTTACTAATTTATCATATTCACTTGACGCAAAGCTTTGGGTATCATTGTTTTTGTAGTAAGAAATACAAATAAAACTATAAGACCAAATTAAATCAATTAATTTTTCAATAATAATTTTGTAAGAAGCACGTATACTTGGCGCGTTTTTTAAATTAAAAAAAAACCTGTTTTTACGATTATCATCCCTTTTTACAAGTACATGGAAATTATGAAAATGCAAAACTTTCGATGTATAAAGGACCCCGCACACATCACAGGGAAAATTGGCCATCCGTCGAATTTGCTGAAAATTTAGTATGATGTAGTTCATGTCGTCCTGATCAAAAGTCATAATGGGCCCGAGGTCAAAGAATGGACAGTTTCCGAGATACGTGAGGTCAAAGGTCAATAATAGTGCCTCATTCAAAAATTCTATTCTTTGTGTATATCCGCACGTGAGCAATGTTGTTGTGTGCGTATGTACTATTCTACGTATGTGTGTGTGAGCGTAGCCTGGTTTGATATATGGCAATATTAATATGGCAATATAGCCACCTACGAAACTAATGCACAGATCGAGATCAAACTTGACCAGCGTGTTCACCGTCGAAAAAGGGTTTTATTTTTATTTAAGCATGCGTACCATAAGCATATTACCCTCACTGACATTATATTGCCATTTGATCTCGTACTCTCCGGTGTGACACAATGGCAGAGTTTCAAGATTGGTGATAGCTAATGAAGACAAGATCGGTTGATGATCCAGCCAAATCGTAATCAAAATCGAATTAATTGCTTTGTTTGTAATGTAGCAGCAATACCTCGGCTGTATCACCAACCGATATTGCCTTTAATGGCTGGATCACTAACCGGTCTTGCCTTCATTGGCTGGATCACCAACCGGTCTTGCCTTCATTGGCTGGATCACCAACCGATCTTGCCTTCATTGGCTGGATCACCAACCGATCTTGCCTTCATTGGCTGGATCACCAACCGATCTTGCCTTCATTGGCTGGATCACCAACCGATCTTGCCTTCATTGGCTGGATCATCAACCGATCTTGTCTTCATTAGCTATCACCAATCTGGAAACTCTGCCATTGTGTCACACCGGAGAGTACGAGATCAAGTCAATATAATGTCAGTGAGGGTAATATGCTTATGGTACGCATGCTTAAATAAAAATAAAACCCTTTTTCGACGGTGAACACGCTGGCCAAGTTTGATCTCGATCCGTGCATTACTTTCGTAGGTGGCTATATTGCCATATTAATATTGCCATATATCAAACCAGGCTACGCTCACACACACATACGTAGAATGGTACATACGCACACAACAACATTGCTCACGTGCGGATATACACAAAGAATAGAATTTTTGAATGAGGCACTATTATTGACCTTTGACTTCACGTATCTCGGAAACTGTCCATTCTTTGACCTCGGGCCCATTATGACTTTTGATCAGGACGACATGAACTACATCGTACTAAATTTTCAGCAAATTCGACGGATGGCCAATTTTCCCTGTGATGTGTGCGGGGTCCTTTGCAAATGAAATAAAAGTGGACGATATAATTATTTAAAATTTTACATATGTAAGTTATACTTGTGCAGAGAGCATATTTAAAATAAGTATTCGATTTCGCTCGATAAAGCAATAGCTAAATAATAGAAACGGCCAAATTACGAGCTATTAATAGGTGTATATTTATTAAAACCACTTTGATAACGAATATGTTCGCAATATAAAAAACAACGTCGACGTTTTGAGCCTTACTTGGTCTTCTTCAGAACTAACCGCATAATTCCAATTTAATCGCTCCTTAGAATTTAACGCATCAAATCAACCGCAAAATATTTAAATATTTGGATATCATTACATTGTATAATATTCAAAAATCGAATAATTACTTATCAAGTGTGCTTGTTTCTTTTCTCGCTTGTTCAAATGATTGAGCGGGCAAACCAGGTGATTCTTGGCTTTAACATTCAGCAGTAGGATTCGTATCAAAACCCGTTGTAATTGAAGTGCTTGGTCTGCATTGAAAAACGATGCAATTAAAAATGGCATTATTTAAAATATTAACGTTATAAATTACTTTCTTGTAAAATTACTTTCGCAAAAAAGTAAAAATTTAAATAACAAAACATTATTATATTGCGTGATATAAGAAAATAATTACTCATTAAGTGCGTCTGTTTTTTCTGTCGTTTCTTAATAAATGATTGAACGAGCAAACCAGATGTATCTTGACTTTGACAATGTGCAGAAGGATCCATACTATCATCCGCTAAACTTGAAGTGCTTGGTCTGTATAGAAAGGTGGTGTGATTAAAAATAGAAAAAAGTAATAATTATTAAAATACTACAAGTGTGTATGTATTATTTAATGCTATAATGTACTTATTAGCGGTGAACCGCTAATGGAGTGAAGTTTTGTAATTGAGAATTAAAAGGAGGAAGAAAGAAAAAAAGATAGGAAGAGAAAATGTTTTATACCCCGAATTTCCGTAATGCTAATGCCCGTTCTAGACTGGACGATGAGCCGACTCTCGGCTCATCCGCCTTCTATAGTGTACGTGACATAAACTATACATAAACTATAGATTTTTATCCGTCTACACCACTCACTCGGATGAGCCGAGAGTCGGCTCATCCTCCAGTCTAGAACGGGCATAATGGGCACGGGTACACCGGGACATTTAGGCCGCGGCCTATACCTCAAATTCAACCTAAAGTCTGACCTGAAGCTAGTTTTGGCCGCCTATCAAATGTTTACAGCAGGCGGCCTAAATAATTTAGGTCGAATTCGAGGTATAGGCCGCGGCCTAAATTTAGGTTGTAAACCTAGCCACTGTCATGCATAATTAATGTCTAGACTGAATTTTTGATTAATAGGCTACGTTTACACCCAGCGACCTGATCGCGGCCTGACCTATATTGTGACCCGAAGTAGGTCTAATCATCATTCGTTTACACCGAAAGAAACCTAAAAATTGACGGAATCGTATTTGGGATCGCCCTGAATTGCAGCGAATCCAAACAAGCAAATGAAGCTTTTAGGACGCGTCGCGCTTGATCGCGCGTTTACATCGCAAATGATAACGGCCGATTTTAGGTCGGGTCACTAAAATACGCGACCTGATCTGAAGCCAGGTCCGGTCGTCTATCAACTGTTTACAGCAGGCGGGCTAAATAATTTAGGTCGAATTTGAGGTACAGGCCGCGGCCTAATTTCAGGGTGTAAACGTAGCCAATGGCCTGTACCTCAAATTCGACCTAAATTATTTAGCCCGCCTGCTGTAAACAGTTGATAAACGATCGGACCTGGCTTCAGATCAGGTCGCGTATTTTAGTGACCCGACCTGAAATCGGCCGTTATCATTTGCGATGTAAACGCGCGATCAAGCGCGACGCGTCCTACCCTTACAAAAAAGTATTACTAGCTGGTTAGTAATAAATACTTATTTTGTGTATTAATAATACTAAAATTAAGTATTTATTAGTACTTGAATCACTGTGATCCAAGTATTGCATAGTATTTTATTACTGGTCAGTAATTTATGAAAGTAGTATTTAATACAGGACGAGTATTGAATACTTAGTATTAAATTTCTGTTGAGAAAGCATTTAATACTAGGTGAAAAATACTTGTGTTGAATTACTGATGAGTATTTCAATGTTAGTACTGAAGTACTGAACCAAGGATTCCATGTGTAATAAATCACTGGCCAGTATTTTAATATTAATACTCAAGTACTGAACTGAATATTCCATGTAAAATTAATCACTGACCAGTACTACAATTTGTATAGAAACATTATAAAGGGTAATTCCTGATAATACTAAGGAAAAGAGATAAAAGTAAGGCACAAATACATTTTATATGAAGGTCTGTACTAATTCGTGATAAAAGTGTACAAGTTTTGAAATAATACTGAGAATATCATTTTAATATCCAATTCAAAAATTTATTACTCTTTTTAAACTGAATTTGTTTCTTAAAATGATTTTTGAAAAATTATATATTTGCGCTGGTTATGACACATGTAGACTATATATAACACTTACATCAAATTAAGAAGTAGTCTACCACGTAAGGCAGTTGGCTCACGATCCAGAGGTCCCGAGTTCGATCCCACCAAGGTAAGTGTTTTTCAAATACGAGAAAATATTTATAATTATAGACTGCATCTTAAGAAACAAATTTAGTTATAAAATAGTAATAAAATTTCGAAAAAAAAAAAATTTTTTTTTATGCCGGGTAAATATCGGAAATCGAAATATCGGTGAGTAATTCAATACTAAGCACCAGTAGTTCTGTGTAGTATTAATCACTACCTATAATATTTATCACTACCAGTATTTTCCCAGTATTTCCCAAATAAATATTGACAGTATTAAATCACTGAGATTTTAAGTATTTAGTCAGTAATACTTTTCTGTAAGGGTAAAAGCTTCATTTGCTTGTTTGATGGATTCACTGCAATTCAGGGCGATCCCAAATACGATCCCGTCAATTTTTAGGTTTCTTTCGGTGTAAACGAATGATGATTAGACCTACTTCGGGTCACAATATAGGTCAGGCCGCGATCAGGTCGCTGGGTGCAAACGTAGCCATAGATAAGTGAAACACGACCGATATAATATAAAATAAAAAAACGCTATTTTAACGCAATTGTTCTATTCTAGCTTTAGGTGAGATAAAAACATGTACGTAAATTTACACAAATAATTTTATTAGGCTACCGATTCCTGCCCTGACCATAAAATGGCGTATCTCCCTAATGAAACTTAAGATATTTTGTACGTTACAATAACGTTCTTCCTTAATTTCATTGTATATTATATCGGTCGTATTTTACTTATCTATTGCTTATACGTCGTTTGAAAAAAAAAACGTTTTCCTAATAAATAATTTCTAATAAAGACTATCTTAATGTGAGTACGCGTTTAAACATAAGACGAATACGGTCACCAATTGAAACCATAAAAAAAATAAAATCTTTGATACATTAAAAACCGTTTGTAATAAAAGGAGACCCCTGTCAACACTCGGTTGCTCCGTTCTGAGTTATTATATGAATTATATTATATGAAAAAATATGAAGCTTTGAAGTAGAATCTGAAGTGTCTATCAGAGTCTCTTTCAGATAACCTGATGCTTTCTTTTATATGTAAAAGATACATATGCGCGTGTATTTGTAAATGTTGAGTGCCTACATGTACGTGTTTGCGTTGTTTGTGTACGTGTCCCTTACAAAAAAGTATTAGTAGCTGGTTAGTAATAAATACTTATTTTGTGTATTAATAATACTAAAATTAAGTATTTATTAGTACTTGAATCACTGTCATCCAAGTATTGCATAGTATTTTATTGCTGGTCAGTAATTTATGAAAGTAGTATTTAATACAGGACTAGTATTGAATACTTAGTATTAAATTTCTGATGAGAAAGCATTTAATACTAGGTGAAAAATACTTGTGTAATAAATACTTGTGTTGAATTACTGATGAGTATTTTAATGTTAGTACTGAAGTACTGAACCAAGGATTCCATGTGTAATAAATCACTGGCCAGTATTTTAATACTAATACTCAGGTACTGAACTGAATATTTCATGTGAAATTAATCACTGACCAGTACTACAATTTGTATAGAAACATTATAATGGGTAATTCCTGATAATATTAAGGAAAAGAGATAAAAGTAAGGCACAAATACATTTTATATGAAAGTCTGTACTAATTCGTTGTAATAAAAGTGTACAAGTTTTGAAATAGTACTGAGAATATCATTTTAATATCCAATTCAAAATTTTATTACTCTTTTTAAACTGAATTTGTTTCTTAAGATGATTTTTGAAAAATTATATATTTGCGCTGGTTATGACACATGTAGACTATATATAACACTTTCATCAAATTAAGAAGTAGTCTACCACGTAAGGCAGTATGGCTCACGATCCAGAGGTCCCGAGTTCGATCCCACCAAGGTAAGTGTGTTTTTCAAATACGAGAAAATATTTATAATTATAGACTGCATCTTAAGAAACAAAGGAGGAGGGTCCCTAAGGCCTGTTTTCGGCACCCCTTCAAAATTGGGCCAAAATGGCTGGAATCACTTCCTTATACTCTTGGAAGTAATATTTAGTCAATTCCAGCCTAAACGGAAGTATTTAGAGTGTATACTTCAAGTATACATGGTGCATCAGCGCGCCCGTATCAAGCATTTTTTGGAAAACTAAGCGTTATTGAGAAAAATGTTTCAGATAAAAGTTGTATGGTTTCAAGGGGGACATAAGATGGTGTCATTGGTTTGACCTTGGATAGTCATTTCATCAGACTCACCTTAACCAAGCACCCCAAAAGGTGAGAGGCAAGGGGACTTACCTTAACCAAGCACCCCAAAAGGTGAGAGGCAAGGGGACTCACCTTAACCAAGCACCCCAAAAGGTGAGAGGCAAGGGGACTCACCTTAATCAAGCACCCCAAAAGGTGAGAGGCAAGGGGACTCACTTTTTTAATCTAGCACCCCAAAAAGTGACAGGCAAGGGGACTCACGTAAATCCAACACCCCACTCTACGTGGCTTCTTAAAGGAAGATTACGTTTACGATTTTACTGTTCACGTGTGGAGAATCAACAAGAATGAATAATATGATTTCAATCTCGGATCTCCTTAAGTAACGTTTCTACAAATCTATCTGTAAGAAGCCTAATAACTCGCAAAGTACTTAATAAAAAATGACTTAGTTATGAGTGTTTTGGAAAGCTCTCGAAATAAGCTACAATTAAAGATATGTAAAAAAATAGGGGGTTCTATATAAAATATTGAAATCGACATTCACGTGACCTTCAAATGACTATCTAAGGTCAAACCAATGACACCATCTTATGTCCCCCTTGAAACCATACAACTTTTATCTGAAACATTTTTCTCAAAAACGCTTAGTTTTCCAAAAAAATGCTTGATACGGGCGCGCTGATGCACCATGTATACTTGAAGTATACACTCTAAATACTTCCGTTTAGGCTGGAATTGACTAAATATTACTTCCAAGGGTATAAGGAAGTGATTCCAGACATTTTGGTCCAATTTTGAAGGGGTGCCGAAAACAGGCCTTAGGGACCCTCCTCCTTTAGTTATAAAATAGTAATAAAATTTCGAAAAAAAAAAAATTTTTTTTATGCCGAGTAAATATCGGAAATCGAAATATCGGTGAGTAATTCAATACTAAGCACCAGTAGTTCTGTGTAGTATTAATCACTATCTATAATATTTATCACTACCAGTATTTTTTCAGTATTTCCCAAATAAATATTGACAGTATTAAATCACTGAGATTTTAAGTATTTAGTCAGTAATACTTTTCTGTAAGGGTGGTAAAGTGCATGATCTGTAAAAAAGAAATTAAGATATCTCATCCAAAACACTACATAACAATAATGAGAATACACTTAAGTAGAAGGCAATGTTACTCGGAATTACCGGGATATAAGGCAAAATGTAATAATTGCGGCGAAACAGTATCCTTCTTAACATAGGATGTATGTTTATACGGATATATAGTTATTTGCAGATATATAGTTATACGGATATATAATTATCAGATTGCGTACAGATCTTTAAACATATTTTAAAAAAAGGTAAAAAACGCACCAAGTGTACGTGGACTTTTAGGATCAAAATTGCAAATAAATATTATATGGATGCCCCGATAAAAACTTTTATTCACTCAATTTTCTTTAGCTACTGATTGTTTTATCATTACATTCATATTTTATAATCTTTATATATTATTTTAATAATTTTTTGATTGTGTACTTACTCATCTTGAATCTGGATTATTGTGAAATGTCTTCTTAAAAAATGTCTTCGTAAATTTCTAAAATTTACAGCGAAGGATTCAATTCCTCAAAATAATTCCACAACTTGCTGCGTTTCAGCGTTTCGGTGTTATTGTAATTATCATGTAATACAGACTGTCTGAAGATATTAAATGTGGTACAGTGATCGCCTTCAAGCGTTTGTAGAATTTCTCACAAAGGAAAAAAAGAGACATAGTTTATTTATTAAAATTTATGTTTTAATATGAATATATACCTATACAGTTAAAATTTGTATAATTATTAGATCGTGTACAGATCTCCAAACATATCTTTTTCAAAAAAGGTAAGAAACGCGCAAAGTGTACGTGTGCTCAATACAAACTTCATTATCGAAGAAAATTTTTAAATAATATTTAATGTTATAATTTCATTTATATTTTTTACTATAAAAACAATAATATCAGAATTTTTACGTCAAGTCAATAACAACATAATGCATATACACTACTATACGTGTACTTGGCGCCTTCTTTTACCTTTTTTTTAAAAAGGTAATTTTGTACGGATATCACGCCTTTTTGTAGTGTTACGCATCTTATAAACAATATATCTTATAATCTTATAAACAGTATATACAAGGTATGAAGCTAAAAGTGTTACGGATTATTATTTCTAAAGAAAACAACAATTTAATATTTTGCTTAGTTTTTTAAAAATAATAATCTGTAACCTTTTTAGTTGTACACCTTGTATATATTTTTCAATTTTAACATAAAACATAATCGCAATATAGCATGATTAATGTTAATAAGTTGTTAACTGTAAAATTTTTTATTTATTTTTATTCGCGTGTCTTACTGAATGTTGTTCGCAACTGTATATGTTCAGGTATCGATATTTTTGATAATTACAGATAGACACCTGTAACACGTGTCTGAAATTTACCTGATTTGTTTATTTTTTTATTCCCTTCAACTAATCGCAAATTAATTCTATTTGATGAAAGCAATTCTGTTAAATTTCTTATACATAACGCATCGTTTATAATTTTCTATTAATTATAAATATTAAATAGTACGATATATATAGGTATATATATATATTTGTACTCTGTACTCACATCCTTGAAAATTATTTCGGGAATTCGAGCGAATGTCACAACTAGATAAAATTATCTTTCATATTTTAACAGTTGAGTAGGAACATATTTGAGTTGGCGAAAAATGATTCTCTGAAACCGCACGTGTGTGTAAATAATTCAGTAGAAAATATATAATCTTTATTTCAAAATACATTTGCACACTATACGTACCAAAAATATATAATATGATAACGTAGTTTTTGCTATTCAATTGATTGAATTTCAGAAAAGAAAAAGATTTAAAAGTATATAACTATGTCAGTCAATAAAGAGACATAGACGAAGATTGAATCATATATATTTAATTGCCTGCTCATTAAATATAAAGTGCAAACCAGGGTTTGAATTATAATCAATTACAATTTTTTAATTAAATAATTAATTTAAACAAATATAATTCAATCAACTTAATTAATAAATATTTTAAATAAATATAATTAAAAACTATTTAATTAAAATTGAATTAAGCGGAGTTAATCGAAAGTCGTTTAATTGACGATTGATATGAGCGAATTCAATCGAAGATCATTCAATTAACGATTAATTTAAGCAGAATTAATCGAAAATCGTTCGATTGACGATTGATTTAAGTGGAGTTAATTTAAAGCCGTTTAATTGACGATTAATGTGAGTCTATAATTTTGTGCTAAAAATAATAACATAAATTATAAATTATGTTTATGTGATGTTTATGTGATTTGTAGTATAAAAATAATTATATTTATACAATCATTATAATGCTCATATTCTTTTATAATGTAATGTAAAAAAATATTCTTTTTTGTTATTACCTATAACAAAGAAATCGTCACCATTCAATCATATAATGGTACTAATAAGCCTTTTCTTTTTATTAGAGCAAATAAATTGCCGTCACTTTATTTTCATTAAATAATTTATATTTTTGTTTTAAAATTTAGAAAATAGAGCGATGTAATCCGCTTTTAAAAAATATAATGAGATATTTAACTAAAATTTCTTATAATAATCTCAAAAGTGCAACCTAAAAATCACATAAACATAATTTATAATTTATGTTATTATTTTATGTTATTATTTTAAGCACAAAATTATAGAAAATTGAGAAATGGTTTTACAGTAACATGATAGTTTAAAGTTTATAAAAGGCCATAACGCACGAGTTTTTAAAATGGTTGTTACATTACATGTGAGAGAGTTGCCAGAACCAATGGAGAAAAATATTCTTAAATTCACACAAATCAGTTGTTAATTAAAATCTTTTCAATTAAATGCGCTCACATTAATCGTCAATTAAACGGCTTTGGATTAACTCCACTTAAATCAATCGTCAATCGAACGATTTTTGATTAATTCTGCTTAAATTAATCGTTAATTGAATGATCTTCGATTGAATTCGCTCATATCAATCGTCAATTAAACGACTTTCGATTAACTCCGCTTAAATCAATCGTCAATCGAACGATCTTCGATTAATTCTGCTTAAATTAATCGTTAATTGAATATCTTCGATTGAATTCGCTCATATCAATCGTCAATTAAACGACTTTCGATTAACTCCGCTTAAATCAATCGTCAATCGAACGATCTTCGATTAATTCTGCTTAAATTAATCGTTAATTGAATATCTTCGATTGAATTCGCTCATATCAATCGTCAATTAAACGGCTTTCGATTAACTCCGCTTAATTCAATTTTAATTAAATAGTTTTTAATTACATTGTTTGATATCAATTGTCAACTAAAGACGGAAATTAATTAAAAAAGTAATTAATTCTTCGTAACTCTGGTGCAAACACATAGAAATTGTATATTTTTCTATACTTAAATGCAATAGGAAGAAATAATTAAACAAGTATCCTTGCATAGAAATATTATGCATAATTTTTACAAAACATATTTGAGATTCGCGCAATTGAGATATATAATAAAATTAATAACGATTCTATAAATCTTAGGTATATGTTAATAATACGACATGATCTTTTTAATCATGAAACTTACAAACTAACGGAAAAAGATTCGTATCCTAAATGCCAATAATTTTTCTAATGTAACAATAATACTGAAAATATATGGATAGAAATATATATAATAAATAATAACATAATTAATGATATACAAGAGCTTTTGTCGCGCATATCGATTTTCAATAATGGATATTATAACAAATACGTTTTACGTTCATTCGAAAACAAATTATGTGTACACATAATAAAAATTGTATGAATTAAAACTATGTGTATACACATAATAAAAATGCGGAATTATTTTTGTCAGACATAATTTTAATTCATCCAATTTTTATTATGTCAAGACATAATTTTAATTCATCCAATTTTTATTATGTCTAGACATAATTTTAATTCGTCCAATTTTTATTATGTCTAAACATAATTTTAATTCAGCGAATTTTTATTATGTCATGACATAATTTTAATTCTGCCGCTAAGGAATTTTTAAATCGATTCTTATGAATCAAGCTTGAATTCGATGTCTAGGTGTCCCAGGTTGCCGATGACGAGGTCCACATAGTGCGCTTCATAGTTTTCGGTATTCAGGTGTATTAATATCTTGAATTCGATGTCCACGTGTTCCAGGTTGCCGATGACGGGTTCCAGATAGTGCGCTCCATAGTTTTCGGTATTCAGGTGTAATAATACGTTGAATTCGATGTCTAGGTGTCCCACGTTGCCGATGACGAAGTCCACATAGTGCGCTCCGTAGTTTTCGGTGTCTATGTGTATTAATACCTCGAATTCGATATCTACGTGTCCTACATTCAGATTTAAAGTTATTAATACACCTAAACACCAAAAACTACAAAGCGCACTATGTGGACCTCGTCATCGGCAACCTGGGACACGTGGACATCGAATTTGAGGTATTAATACATCTAGACACCGAAAACTACGGAGGGCGCTATCTGGACCTCGCCATCAGCAACCTGGGACATCTAGACATTAATTTCAAGGTATTAATACACGTAGACACCGAAAACTACGGAGCGCACTATGTGGACCTCGTCATCGGCAATCTGGGACACCTAGACATCGAATTCAAAATATTAATACACGTAGACACCGAAAACTACGGAGCTCACTATCTAGACATCGTCATCAGCAACCTGGGACACGTAGACATCGCATTCAACGTATTATTATACCTGGACACCGAAAACTACGAAGCGCACTATGTGGACCTTGTCCTCGGCAACCTGGGACACCTAGACATTGAATTCAACGTACGATTATACCTGGACACCGAAAACTATAAAGCGCACTATCTGGATCCCGTCATCGGCAACCTGGGACACGTGGACATCGAATTCAAGGTATTAATACACGTAGACACCGAAAACTACGGAGCGCACTATGTGGACCTCGTCATCGGCAACCTGGGACACCTAGACATCAAATTCAACGTACGATTACACCTGGACACCAAAAACTATGAAGCGCACTATCTGGATCCCGTCATCGGCAACCTGGGACACGTGGACATCGAATTCGAGGTATTAATACACGTAGACACCGAAAACTACGGAGCGCACTATGTGGACCTCGTCATCGGCAACCTGGAACACCTAGACATCGAATTCAACGTACGATTACACCTGGACACCGAAAACTATGAAGCGCACTATCTGGATCCCGTCATCGGCAACCTGGGACACGTGGACATCGAATTCAATTTATTAATACACGTAGACACCGAAAACTACGGAGCGCACTATGTGGACCTCGTCATCGGCAACCTGGGACACGTAGACATCGAATTTAACGTATTATTACACCTGGACACCGAAAACTATGAAGCGCACTATCTGGACCTCGTCATCGGCAACCTGAGATACCTAGACATCGAATTCAAGCTTGATTCATAAGAATCGACTTAAAAATTCCCTAGCGGCACTTTCTGCCAAAAGCGTAGAGAACTTTCTTTTCCGGCAGCGGTGGTAATACGATGTAAAGGCACAGATTAATAGACAGATAGCCAATGGCCCCTCAAAAGTCGAGACCAGCATTTCCGTGCTTTGATTACCGACACACTTTGCCCCTTACCTACAGACTTTGCCCCTGGTGCGAATCCGGACTAATTTTGCAGTGATGCCAGATTTCAGCGGTGATGTCGGATGCTCGATGCTCGGTCAGCCGAGCCGGCGAGAATCGTGCTAGGCTTCTTGTTAATATCTCGGCGATCGCGCGCGCGCGCGCACCTAGGTCTTGTCGCACTTATTAATTACTTATGATATTTATTGATATATATATATATATATATTATATGAAGCCGAGACCGAGGATTAATGAACAATACTATTGTTATTATACAATAATAAAGAAAACTTATTTTGTAATTTAAAAATTATTTTTTATTTTTTTATGAGCAAATCGTTAACTTTCCTAATGTTTTTAGAAAATATGCGAATAATTTTAATGATTGTCAAATAATTTTCCTAGTTTATATGTATTACATAAAAACTCATTTGCCTAAAAAAATAAAAATGCAAAAAAAGTTAGAAAAAAACCAGGATTCGAACTTGAGAACTTCATCATTCTAGCCGATCGTCTTACTCTCTCGTCCACGTTTACTATTAGAAAATTGCTTCTACCGGCTCGATAGATTACGCACATGGAAACTTTAAGAAATTTTATTTCATTAATTATTTGACATTGGCACAAGTTACTATGTCTTGTAAAATACATATAGTAAAATTAAAGGACAAATTTTTGCAATCACAGCAGTTATGTGTATTTCACTTTTACGAATAGATTACGTAGATATTGTTGCTCAACGGAAACCGCGAGAAGGTGATGGTCTCTTTCGTCATGAGATAATGTAAAAAATTTGATTTTTTAACATTGCAATAATTTTAATATGTATAAATTAAAAAATATATAAGTAGATAAAGCTCGTATGTCTTAGATAAAACAAGAGCCAATAACCGAACAACATGATTCTAAATAATATAGTTTAATATTCCGTCAAAATAACTGGGACGTTTCGTGCTTTACAGAGACTTTTTCAATCAATAAAATAAATCCCTCTAATTAACTGTAATACATTATCATAATAATCCCGTTACATAAAAAATCCGTCGAGAGATAAAATAAATTAAAAGAAAGTTTAACATCATAAAATTAACATTAATTAATAATTATAGCATTTTTATTATAGAATTTATCCTCTCTATTGATTTAAATCATAGCGGTCGTTTTTACTTTCTTAATATTAATAATTATAGTATACAAATTACATGGAGTTATTAAGAAGCCACATCAAGTTAAAAGCCCAAAAAACCGATTAACAAATAGTCGAAATGTATGCGTGGTCAAACTATAAATTTAATTAGAGAGTTGTTAACAATTTTTTAAAACTTAAAAAATAATTATTCGTTTAATGGCGAGATAAATCGTGTTAGAAGGCTGAAAAATGTGGAGCGAACGGCCTTAACCCTCCTAGAACACAAAGGGTCAATTTGACTCTGTTTTTTTTTGCCAAAAAAATTTTTAGCCAAAAATATTAAAAATAAAAAAATAAAAAAAATTTTTTTTAAAGAAACTTTTTTCAAGAGAACACTGGGTTAATCTGACCTTACACACACTTTGATCGTCCACCATTTTAAATTGACGAGTGCGATCAGAGTTGTGTAGGGTCAGATTGACCCTGAGTGTTCTCCGTGATTGAAAAAATAGGTGTGTTCTCGGAGAGTTAATCATTGCGTGTCAAAAAATTTTCCGAAGTCAAGCTGTGTAATAATAGTCAAGTAGTAAAAAATCTACAAATTAAGTAAAAATCGAATTCTTTAAAACTGTGACATAAAAAAGTAGTAATTCTCAACAAAAAGTAGACTTATAGTCTTATAAACTCGAATTAGCATCAGCTAAATTCTCAAATTAACGAAGGCTCCTATGCTTCAATTCCAAAAAGCGACTGAACGAGCAAGGATTCAGTTTTATTATTTTTCAACAGTATAATTTAATTTTTCTTATATTTCACAGTATTTACATTAAATTTCATAAAGAAAATTATGATTTATTTTGAAATATATTCAGTAATTTTTCAATAACTTTCATTTCATTTATCATCAATTTCATAGTACTTTCAGCAAAATATTTTCATCTGGGTCAATTGAGACAGAATTTCAGTAAAATTCCATTATATTCAGTAAAATATTTCCATCAGGGTAATAATAATAGTAATAGGATTCTAAGATTTAAAATCAATTTAATATAAGAACGCCATCAAGTCCGAGCTAGGATCTAAGTAGCAAATAATTTCCGTGTAAATTTCCAATACTATTTCCAACTAAACTGCGCGCCAACGAATTGTCGGTCTTGAAACACAGCTTCTTCGTTAGAACCGTAAATTGACTTAAATAAATCGCAAATCGCAAAAAACCCTGACTGAGATAATATTTTTTCGCAATAAATTCTTTACAGTAATATTCGGGGAAAGGAAAATGTTAGATACGATTTGTATCAGCATCAAAAATTAAATCGATTTGCGATTTATTTAAGTCAATTTACTGTTCTAACGAAGAAGCTGTGTTTCAAGACCGACAATTCGTTGGCGCGCAGTTTAGTTGGAAATAGTATTGGAAATTCACACGAAAATTATTTGCTACTTAGATCCTAGCTCAAACTTGATGGCGTTCTTATATTAAATTAATTTTAAATCGCCGCAGTGACTACTGTCAAAATGCATTCTGCGCTTAGCGCTGTTTATAATGTGCAAATAAAATATACGCTCGCTCATCTATCTGCATTAGTGTCATCTTGTGCACTGTGTTACAAGAATTCGTGCAAATGGAGTAAATTGCTACTTATATGTGCACATGGGTGCATTTATATATCTTACCGTTTAGAGTACAAAATATCTATTCTCTAATGGGTAGATATGATTGCAACCCGTCTGTAATACAGCAGCGTGTTTATAATCCAGTAAGTAAATTAATAGCAAATTTTTGCCAATTTGGCATTAAACTCACTTACAAAAAACTTTGCTCATTTTTATAAAGGTTTTAGGCCCCTCGCGTATAGTAACGAGACTTAAAATGAAAGATTATTGTTAGATGATTGAAATATTTCTGTATAAACATAATCCTTTATTGTAAGTTAATACCGATCAGAGATACACTCTTTGAAAGATTAGAAAAATGTACGAAATGGCTTTGTTTCATTCGATTTTTCGACGTCCTAGGCATCTCCCTGTGATGACGGATATAATAAACTACTTGAATATATCAATTGAAGTACTTTATACAAATAAATTTGTTACTATACTGATCCAGCTAATTGCAAGTTTCTGGATGTGAGTCAGGGATATTCAAAATAATTGATTGTAGAATATTCTGATCCTCTAACAATAATTTTTTATTTTAGCAAAGTCTCGTTGTTATAGACGCGAGGGTTCTAAAATAGACAGGGTTCTTTGTGGCAAATCCAATTATCAATAAAGTGAAACGTGATATAAAATAATGTAAAATCTCATAAAGTGAGAGAATGTAAATGTAATGTTTTATTATAAAACAATAAATATTTTAAAATTGAAAAATCTTCCTATACTTATCTTCCCGATAAATCATGTAATGGTCATCACCTGCGATGATGTTTAAAACTTCCAAAGAACTTTGTTCCCAATTGCAAATAACACTTAATATAATACTAAAAAGCAACGTACATTAAAATATGTTTAACGCATTACAAAATTTTTTTGCTTTTTTACTTAACTTTTGCATATACTTACAATAGATTGGGCAGTAAAAATAATCAATAACTCAATAACATAAATGTTTTATCGTTTATAGATCTTCACAAGTTCGAATTCCATTTCAACGATGACAAAATCTAGTTTCCTGTTCATATTTTTTATTGTTTCTATCGTATATCGACTGATATCTTTCGGGAGATCGTATCTCAAAAACTGTCACTTTACAGGATTCGTGAATTTTTGTTTCGTTGATAAGCAACAAACAAGATAGTTCGATCATCGCTTTACTGTTCAAAAGTATAGTGATTTGGAATTAAAATACATCTTTATTGTTTAATTTGATATTATTCGTGGGAAACAAACGCAAAAACGCAATTTTTATAGATACGACGCACTTCAAAATTGTAATCAAATGAACAAGATACGACATATTTATTTTTAAATAACATTTATTATTGTCCATTTAAAAATAAATATGTCGTATCTTGTTTATTTGATTATAATTTTGAAATGCAAATTTGTCGTATCTAAAAATACGAGAAAATACGAGAAAATTTCGACAACTATAATTCATTTTCGTTAATCTATTTTAAGATAGGATGTAGACACTTAGCTTCGGGGTTGCCTGACCGAGCGTTTAAGTCGTTCTCCGGAAAATTGATTTTCTCTAGATTTTTTTAAAACTGTGAATATACGTTAATTTAGATGTGCTTTATGCGATAGTATAAATTTCAATACCTCTTGCGGTATTATTTAATAAACATCGAGATACTGAGTTTCAAAATTTCAACTTTTAACATGTAATTCCTATTCCGAATTATTGTAAAATAAGAGACATTATAATAAATTGTGAAAAAAGTTTTCTCTAAATGTTTTTGAAAAATTAGTATATGATGCTCTATAAAAATAGAATAAATAATTGCACGCGATTTGATGAATTTTTCGCTCGGTTCAGAGTGATAGAAGAGAAGAGGCGTCAGTTACTTGGCAACGCCGCATGAGTTCTTACGCGTGAAGTTAACTTCTTATTTTTTATAGATGTTATTATATAATATTTTGTATACATATAAACATCTTTTTAAGCACGAATACAAGTTGAGCACGACTGGAGCCGGAGAACGTCCTTAAGCAGAAAAATCGATCTCGAATTGTGTAAGATACGACCTCCCGAAAGATATCAGTCGATATGTGAAAAATATATTTCTTGATTAAATTAATAAATTAAAATTTAAGAAATTAATAATAAAATAAAAATTAATTTTATAAACTGAAATTTAAAATATTAGATATTAATTAAAATTTAAAGAAAAATAAAAATTATAGTCAATAATTTTATAAACTATAAATTAAAAATATTTCCGTAACATTCTTTGCAGTGTGTGTGGAGATGGGTATAGTATCGGTATTGTTAAATTGATTATATCAATTTAATTATGTGATTGTACGTTTCAGTTTCAGACTGCGTTTCAAGATTGAAAGTACGGCGCGTGTAATTGACGAAGCGAAAGAATATACTTTTAAAATTCACACGAAAAATTGTTACTATATAGGTGAACAAAATTCAGCTTGACCGTATTTGGCAGTTTAATTTGATGATAATATTAATTTTATAAAATTACCAGGAAAATTATATAAAAGTTTATTTTTGAAATTTTAATTAATATACAAACATGAAACTTTCCTACACGACGGTATAAATAATAAATATAATTAATTGAATAAATTTATTAAAGAAGCATCGCGAATTAAAATATTTATCCTTTATTTGTTCTTAAAAGAAATTTCTCATGTCATTTATGATTAAAAATATATAATTGATGCATGATTATTAACGCCGAGATTAACACAGAATCCTATTGCGTCAAGAAGTTGCAACTATAATACATATACCATTCAGAATTTATAAATTATTTTTTAATTATGTATTTGAAGTTAAGGGTTTTTTTTAAATATTAATCGCAATATTAATCGGATGGCAAAGTTAATTAAAAATAGCGAATATTAAAAATAAAAATGATACAATTTTTACTTTTGACATCCGGCCGCTATATGGCTCCGACATTTTTAATTTATCAACTGAATTTAACATCAGATTAATATTTAGCAACCTAAAAAACTCTTAAATTTAAATAACAAAAAATTTCATAGTTTCTTAATTAATCGTCTATGCGTAAGTCGCAACTTTGATGCAATAGACTCTATGTTAATCATCAATATCTTTTTAACTACAATTGACATAACAAATTTCTTTTAAGGGCTGAAAGTCCTAACAATTAATTAATTTTATTTTGAATACTTAATTTTGATTGCAAAATATAACTTGTCTAACACGTCACGCGGAGTTCTCGGCTTAGGGATCAGTGCTCTGATTCTACAACTATTAACAACAATTCGTTATCATTATATTGTCGTTGCGCAGCTTTTTTATCATATATATATTATATCTGCACAGCGATAATATAACAATGATAACGAAACTGTAGTTATAAGAGTTACAGCGACTTCGTCCGAAAATGACCTGCTTTATCAAGAACGTAGTTACTGCATTGGCCGCTACACGGTATGGCGCTGAAACCAGTGAGAAATGCTGGTCAATGCTGGTCTCGTCTCAACCCGGACCTTTGGCTATCTGTCTATTAATCTGTGGTAAAGGTGGAAGCACATAAAATTGCAGGCATAGAGAATCTCTATGATTGCAGGAGCCATAAGCAGAAAGCAGAAGCCATATGCGCATGCGCTATGGTATCTGTAGAGCTCTATAGATACCATAGCGCATGCGCATATGGCTTCTGCCTTCTGCTTATGACTCCTGCAATTTTATGTGCTTCCACCTTAAGGATACGAAATCTCTCCAGATAAACATGAACCAATTGACTCAATATATATTATATAAGTATATACCTAATTTACCTAAATAGAAATCTTTCTCCTGACCGATAAGTCTATCGACCTAATTTCGAAATACGCGCGCGATATCGAAACTGGCGATACCTGCGCCGCCAGCGTCGAAAAAGTGAAAGTGACGTTTCTCTGATAATCATAATAATATTGAGATGAGAGCGGTCGACGTAGACGACGACGTATCTTAATAAAAAATTTTCACATTTGGACTTTGCGTTGCAATATCTCCGCTCGTAGGGCACGTAGCGGAATATTATAAGAGAAACCCCCTCCCCCCCCTAATTGGACCTCAAGCTGTCGATCAAGCCTACTTAGAACTTGATCCATTCACTCGTTATCGAGATCTCAACATCTCGAGTACTCGCAACCCGTCGCGTCGCGTAAAAGAGTCACGGTCGGTCTCGCTCCGCGTGTACTTGGCGCGAGACACTACCGTGTCTCTTGATAATTGCAAAGAGCGGAAAGATTTTTTCCCCAGGGGAGCAATTAGACGATATTTCTCTTCTACGAGTGATGAAACACGCGTTCATAGTTATTGCTACGTTTATGAAATAAAAACTTTTGTATATAAATTACATTTTCCTTAAAATGCTAGTTTTGTACCGTTTATTTCGCACAGAGTAGATCGATATTTCTTTACTTAAGTTTTCCATAAGATAAAAAATAAACTACAGATATAAATGAAAAAAATAAAATACAGAAAATGTAACGTACAATTAAGAGTTTTAAACTTCCTTGTCAGATTCATGTTTGACTTTTAGTTACACAAGAAGCAATACATGAATTCTTATTTCCTATATTTTAAATCATAAACGATTGTCACTGTTGCATGCAAAATTTTGTGACAACTCAGGTGAGGCCGAGTGATTCGCTTATCTACCGCGCGTGGTCGCGGAAAAGTTTGGAAAAGTCGCGGACTTGTCTCTTGAGTCTCCTGAGGCACCAGCGTCCACCCCTATACGTGCTACCGCTATCACTCCTTCCTGACCAGAAAGTACATCCTACGTGTTTTTTACTCGGTATTGCGCTTCTCTTCACCATCCAGGTGCTTTTTCAAAGTTCTCTTGCCTCTCAGCTTGGGGATGGTTTTTAAAGAGAGTTCCCTTGTCTCTCATCATGGATTTTGTTATATTAGCGCAAATGCTCTAACAAGCTTCTATTGATAGTTGCACAGCAAACGTAATTAAAAGCTTTTTTAGACTATCTACCTCTCGAAATATTTACGGAACCTTAATATACCAAAATAAAAAATTGTGTAACTCATGGAAAAAATGAAAAAACCTAAAACAAATACACATAGTTAAATTTGTCTCCATGAGACCTATAACTTTTGTTATGTAAAAAAATTCGATTTCTATTTAAGAAAAGTGATCAATAGTAAATTCCTCGAAAATAACACTACCTGTAAGCAAATTGATATCTTGTGTCCTCTTCAAGGGAAAGAAACTTTTGAACGATACATTTTTATGTATAAAAGACGTAGGAAAAAAGGGTAAAAGTTTACAATAACTTACACAGCTCGGATTACTTTGACCTTGACATATGTTGTCAAGGACATAATACTGAGTAATTTTTCCTTATAACTTAGTCGGCGGTCGCTGCTTATTAAAAAGTTATAAACAAAAAAAGTTTCAAAAATATAGCAGCTATTTTGAGTATTGGAAGGCATAAATGACTAATATATATGTCGAAATAGTTCACGCATACACTTTTCACGCAAACCGAGGTTTACTCACACCCCCCCTGCTTTCGGGGGAGGTGCGGTAGCTCCGAAATAGTTCACGCATACACTTTTCACGCGAACCGAGGTTCAACCACACTCCCCCCGCTTTCGGGGGAGGTGCGGTAGCCCCGAAATAGTTCACGCATATACTTTTCACGCGAACCGAGGTTCACCCACACCCCCCCCTGCTATCGGGGGAAGTGCGGTAGCCCCGAAATAGTTTACGCATGGGTTAGTTGACGCGCTTTAAACAATTAAATACTGTTAAAGCGCGTCATCTAACCTATGTAGATTAGTGACGCGCTTTAAACAGTTAAATACTTGTAAAGCGCGTCATCTAATCTACGTATTTTCCAAACTTTTTTTGTTAATAACTTTTTAACGAATAACGAGCAACGGCTAAAACCTTCTGAAGGTCACTCGGGGTCATGACCTTGACAACATATATCAAGGTCATTGAAATCGGTGAGGTCGCCAAACTTTTTTTTGTTAATAACTTTTTAATAAAAAGCGACCGCCGATTAAGTTATAAGGAAAAGTTACTCAGTATTATGTCCTTGACAACATATGTCAAGGTCAAAATAATCCGAGCTGTGTAAGTTATTGTAAACTTTTACCGAAAAAAGATATTTTATGTGCACATTTAAAATAGATCACCCTTTCATGTGCATTCCGCAATCGAAACTTAATGAGGTTGTCCGTACGTTTAACAACTATCATCCACGTCTCAAATTCACGTATGAACTTGAGAAGAACAACGCCCTGAATTTTTTAAACACGTCTGTTTTTAGACACGGCAATTGTTTGTTCACCAACTGGTATCGAAAACCAACGTTCTCTGGCAGGTATATTAATTTTTTCTCCAGTCATCCTTAACACGGTCATTAATTTGGTTGACCAGGCCATACTATTGTCGGATGAACAATTTCACGATGAGAACATCAAGTTAGTGAAAACTATATTGTCAAATAACTGTTTTCCCGACCTGTTGGTGAACAAACACATTCAAAGAAGAATTTCAGAAATTAACAAACGATCGAATAATGAGGATAACGCTAGCAACGAAAGCAGTGCATTTACTTTTGATCTGAAAAATTACGTTCCCATCCCCTACGTAAAAACTTTTAGTGAGGGATTACGCCGCACGTTCAAAAATTACGGTTTGAACACCTTATATACGGTCCCTAAGAAAATGGATACACTAATCAGGAAAGGGAAGGATAAATTGGAGATCAAGAGATGCACTGATGTCGTTTATAAACTTGACTGCTCTGATTGCAATGCATGCTATATCGGACAAACGAAGCGACATTTAGAAACGCGTATAAAAGAGCATCGCGCAGATATAAAAAAACCTCCCAACCAACATTCGGTCGTCAGTAGGCATAGAACAGACTCCGACCATAATTTCAAATGGCAGGATGTTACAATCTTACACAAAGAACAAAATTTAAAAAAACGTGAAATTTCTGAAATGCTATTCATTAAAAAACATAAAGAGGCAATCAACTCACAGAAAGACACTGAAAACCTACCATTGGTCTATGTTCGAATAATTTCTTCACTTTAAGTTCTCCTTCTATGATTACTGTATTTTACGATAATGTATCACTTTAAGTTCTCCTTCTATGTTTACTGTATTTTGCGATAATGTATCATTAGTTTTTCGGCCTTCACATGAGACCGTCGTATTTTTCCGACCCGCCACGAATTTTATATGATTGACGCACAATGATCCATGTAAGTCCTATTTACCGATATTCTCGTAAATCTGTTCAACGCGTATTGTTGTTTAATTTTTAATTTTTAAATTTCTTATATATTCTTTCATTCTTTTATTCCAGCATTGTTAAAATAACTTGAAAAGAACCCAAAATAGTGGTCGAAACGTCGTTGTGATATACTTAATAAAACTTGCCAGTCAGGCCGTTTAACTATACTATATTCATAATGTCCCAATTCTAAAAATAGTTAATATAACAAATATACAATAATTTTTTAATATAAAAACGGAGTTATATTAACAAGTAATTAATTTGTAAATCAAATCTTGTTATAATTTTCTCTAGGGTAAAGTGCATATTTTGGATCAGATTCTAATTCGGATCAGCAATGAAATGCCTCTCTGGCTGACTGTATTTATCATATGTGGATTTTTATCCCTATTGTCTATATAGCTATCCCTTATAGCTATAGACAATTAATGAAAAAAATCCACATATGACAGTCGTAATTTTATATAAAGTATCTTTAAAGGAAGGTTGATATTGAATTTGGCGATGATCGGTAAAAGGGTTTTTTCTTTATAAAATTTTGAATTTTTTAAGAAATGTCCGTGGTTGTTCTAACTTCCGCCATTGTTCAGAATTACAACCCAATTTGAAAAAAAATTCGGGATATCTAAAATTTTAAATTCTTTAAAAGAGTCGTACCCAATGACTTTTCCTGTTCAGATTTTTCTAATCAACTAAATATTAAAGTATTATATATGAAATGGGGGCAGAAAAAACTGAGGAATATAGATAGATAATGGTACTTTATTTACCCCAAAGGGTCTTAAAGGGCGTTTTTTTATCATAGGGACGTACCCAACCCTGTACAATCTTGTAACCTACATGCATAACACATATTAAATATCCGACTGACAGACATGACATCTAACAAAACAAAATTCGATAAAAAATGTCTTGATATGGGTTTCACCTTATTTGATCTGTCTAGAAACTTCTTAGCAAACGATTTGTTTCCTGAAGCTAAAAGTCACATTGCTATTGGAGATTATGTAATACACAGATTTGATGAAAATATTAGATCGGAAGAGAAAGAAGCACCTCTTGACGATTCAAATAAAAGTTATAATAATGCCTTAGCCGTTAGTGCTAGATCTTGGGGTTCTTATGGAGTTTCTCTTTTACGTTTCTGGATGGAAAATTTCTCACAGAATAAAAAAAAATCTTCTGAGATGCAAGAAAATATATTAAAATTAGAAATAGAATCTGAGGATTCAGATTTAATGTTTTCTGATTTACTAAAAAAAGAATTGGCATATATAACAACCGAAATTGCAGAAATATGTATATTAAATTTTGATGATGCCAAAACAGTTTTCGTAAAAACTCTGAAATTACTTGAAAAAGCGAGAGAATATTTTACTGCAGATACTGACATTGACAGTTACATTGAGATAACAATCAACATTGCCGATACATACAAATATTTTGCAGGTTTTGAAGAACAAAGAGATGGACAAATAAAATTACATAAACGGCGAGTAAAGTGTTTACGCTTGTAAAAATTTTCGCACAACAATTGAGAATTATACAGGATGAATGTGTTATATCATAATGTAGTCGATGTTTTAACGGACCAAAAATTTAATGATTTTGTTGCGTTATCGACAGCTCATTACAACATTGGCTTAGAATATGTTACTTCCACGGATACTGACGATTTAAATACTGCCGTAGAGCGTCTTACAAGATGTTTGGTACTGTTAAAGGAAAAAATGTTTGACCGTAAAGCTATATTGACGGTCCAGTGAACTTGGCACACCATACCTAAAAATCTAAAAGTTTTTTTTAGGCCAGTCAAATTAGACATTTTGCTATGAAAGTGATGCGAACTTCTTTATTCCTTTTTAGGCGTGTTGGGGGTGTTTAGAAAAGCTTATTTTTGAGTTGTCGTATCATGAGACCCAGAGCTTTTTGAGGGAGGGGGGGGACCAATTTTTGACAAATTGGAACGAGTCACCGTTAATTTTCTTCGTTTTTTTCAAGCCCTACAACTTTCTCAGGAGCGAAAAAATGAGCGGTAACTCGTTACAATTCGTCAAAAATTGGTTCCCCCTCCCCCCCCCTCAAAAAGCTCTGGGTCTCATAATACGACAACTAAAAAATAAGCTTTTCTAAACACCCCCAATACGCCTAAAAAGGAATAAAAAAGTTCGCATCACTTTCATAGCAAAAGCCTTTTTTTGGTCTAATTTGACTGACCTATTTAGAGTTCTGATATTCTTTTGAATAGTTCTAGAGTTCTAGATAAGCATTTTAAATAGTTCCAATGATTAATTACAAAAAAATTGAATTTGAAAATATGGTGCGCTAAGTTCACGTAGCGCACCAAATCATGAAAATCAATTATTTCTTCGGAGTTCTAGTTTGTTTTATACAATAGTTCTACAGTTCTGTATCAAATATATTATATCAATAGTTCTAGCAATTTAGAGGCAAAAAATCGATTTCTGAAAATTTAGTGCCCAAACTGTAACACCTATCTAAGAAAGGTAACAGTTTCGATTGGATCGTATTTTTGCGACTTTTCCACATAGTTTTGCAAGAAATTTTAATCACTTTCCAGTAATGCAATTATTTTAAAAATAAAAACCATATTTAACACATAAGAAGAAATTTTTATTTAAGAATAATTTTTTTGATACGTGTTAGCCGATCTGATAACAGTTCTGCGTAGCGTTCCCAAAATTCTACAAAAAAGTCATATCTTAAGTTTTGTATGTGAAATAATTATTTTTTAAGTTTTCGCCGTTTTTAACATTTAAAAGTTAACTTTTCGACAATTTTTGATAATTCTGTGAGTTCTATTATAATTTTCTTACAGTTCTGAACGTGTCCTAACGTTCTCCGAAGAGTTCTGGTGATAAGCATTATTTCTTTATTTTTTAAATAATTTTTTCTCCTGGGAAAGCCGCATTTACCGGTATATGGGTGAGGCGCTGACCAATTTTCGACAGTTCTGTGTTCTATTATAATTATCCTGTAGTTCTGAACGTGTTCTAACATTTTCCAAAAAGTTCTAGTGATAAGAATTACGTGATTATTTTTTAAATATTTTTTTCTTTTAAGAAAGTTGCATTTACGGGTTTGTGGGTGAGGCACTGACCGATTTTTGGTAGTTCTGTGAGTTCTATTATAATTATCCTGTAGTTCTGAACGTGTCTTAACGTTTTCCGAAGAGTTCTATCAATAAGCATTATTTATTCATTTTTTAAATAATTTTTTTTTTTTAAGAAGGCCGCATTTACGGGTTTGTAGGTGAGGCGCTGTCCAATTTTCGACAGTTCTGTAAGTCCTATTATAATTATCCTGTAGTTCTGAACGTGTTCTAACTTTTTCCAAAGAGTTCCCGTAAATGCGGCTTTTGTTAAAACACGTTCAGAACTACAGAATAATTATAATAGAACTCACAGAACTGTCGAAAATCGGCCAGCGCGGTCAAAACAACGGCAATCTAGCTGGACAAAAGTCGATTTTCAAAGATTATTATTTCTTAAAATAAACGATTATATTTTTAGGAAAGATATCTGATAGTTCATTTTCTACAAAATATTTACCATTTACACTTGTAGTTGTGTTATAACAATCATTTGAATACGTCGTATAAATGTCATCTCGCAAAACGTTAAATAATTGCTTTAGCAGCGCTTGAGAAATAAAGAAGTATTCTGCTTATATTAAAAAATATTAAAACTTCAAATTAGATAAATATAGAGAGAAAGGTATATATTTTTAAATTTTATTAACAAATTTTAATAATAGTTTTTTAATAATAGCGGTATTTTAAGTCAAACATTGCCGATTTTTAATTATAAAATTTTCAAAGTATGAAACTTAGAAAGGTCTACAAAAAAAAAAAACGCTCCGGATTGCTGCCGTCATTTTACCAGCATATTATTTCTTAGACATTTCTGAGTTTTATCCTTGAAAACTAGCTGCCACTAAGTGCCGCTTTCATAGATACAGCGTTTTTTAGAACTCGCAATTCGTCCATTTGCGTAAAGATACACGAGACGGTCTCGCGCTGCGCGTGTACTTGGCGAGACTACCGTGTCTCTTGATATTGACATTTATCTATGGTTATCTATAGTTATTTATTTTACATTTTATTTATTTTGACATGCCTTATTCATTTTACTTTTTTATGTTTTTATTTTTCTCACAATTTATTTATTTCCATATTTCTTTATTATAACTTTTATTTATTACCTTTTTTTCTTTTACATGACTTTTATGTCCGTTTATCACTTGCGAATTAGTGTCATCGTTGTTATTGTTAATATTGTTTATTGTACACCGTTGTTTCGATAGCTATCTCTCCGTTCGCCAGTTGCTCGTTTGGAACCACGGTGGTCGCTTGTTACCTTACTTAAGTACTCCAACATGAGATTTGCACTATGATAAAAATATTACTTAAATGGGGATGTGACGGTAGTTCAGGTCATAGCATTTACGAGCAAAAATGTTCCTCAGTTGCAGAACAAAAAATTGATGAGAACTTATTTATAATATCTTTAGTGCCGCTACAATTATTTGCCGAAGGAGAAAATGCAAAATTAATTTTATGGAATAACCCACGACCAGGATCAACAAAATACTGTCGACCAATTAAATTAATTTTAAAAAAAGAATCGACTGAATTAATAAAACAAGAAATAGCAATTATTGAAGAACAACTTCAGTCACTTGTTCCAATTATTATTAAAATTGAAGAAAAAAAATTTGCAATGGAATCTGTATTATTGCTGACAATGGTAGATGGGAAAATGCATTAACAAATGCATTAACAAATGTATCGTCACAAAAATGTTATGTTTGCGGAGCTACTCCAAAAATGATGAACGATATTGAGAAAGCATCAGTAGTTAATGTTGATATTATAACGTTCAGTTTTGGATTGTCGACTTTGCATGCTTGGATTCGGTGTTTTGAATGTCTCTTGCACATTGCTTATCGTTTAGATATAAAAAAATAGCAAGTTAAAGGAAATGAAAAAAAGGAGGTAAAACTGCGTAAAAAACAAATTCAAGATCGTTTATATTCTGAAATGGGTGTTAGTAGACATACCAAAACCTTCAGCTGATACTACCAATGATGGCAATACATCACGTCGTTTTTTTGAAAAACCAGATTTGGGCGCTGAAATTACTGGAATTGATGAAGAACTTATATTACAATTCTCAGTAATATTAAGAACAATGTCTAGTGGATACGCAATAAATCCTGAAGCGTTTGGAATATATACTCGAGAAACAACAGAATTATACGTCAAATTATTCCATGGTTTTATAGAGAAGGACACTCGAAAAATATCTCATAAAACTATGGAAGATTTACTTCATATATAATAAATATAGTCTCTGCCAATTTAATAATAATTGTTAATTTCGACACCATATTTAGAATTTATTATAAATATTCCATTAAAAAAGTACCATGCAAAATTAATTAATAATAGGTAAATACAAAAGATTAATGTGTATATGTATATATAAAACATAAATCTTTTAAATTATTTTGCAAACATACCTTATAATTTGATAAAATAATATAATCACATATAAACTTATATAGTCATATAAGATATTATATATGATCAGATCATAGTTGCATCTCAAAGTATCCGATAGATGGCATCCGACGGAATATGATTCTCGTATTTAAGGTA
The DNA here is from genome assembly GCF_030848805.1 of Temnothorax longispinosus. Lineage (NCBI taxonomy): Eukaryota > Metazoa > Arthropoda > Insecta > Hymenoptera > Formicidae > Temnothorax > Temnothorax longispinosus. The sequence goes on along the minus strand of NC_092359.1, from coordinate 16,345,547 downwards.
GTCGTCTCGTCAGGGCATGTATTAGATAAAGTTTTCGATTTCGGATTTTATATCAAATTATATGATCAGCTTTGCAGTCGATTTTTTCTGTGGCTCCTTACCGACTATTTACTCTAGAAAATCGATCTCGAAAATCACAAATTTTGCATTACTTCATACAGAAAAGAAGGCTCTATCACGGTTTCAATCACATATTTTCGTATTTTTCGATTAGATGAAGTGAGAAAAAAACATTGCTTTTTGTACATTAGATTTCGAAGAATCCGATGCAACCATAAAATATATAGGTTACCGGAAATTTCGCTGCTAATTTTTTAGTTTATTTTAGTGAAAATGCGGTAATCGAGCAGACATATTTTTTGGTCGAGGTGAGGTTGGGAAGACTTGGCAACGCCGCTGGCTAATCACTGTAGGGCTCGTCTTTCTTAGCCGAATTGGATAGTGATTGACACCCCTGTCATGTGTTTTGAAACCTTTTCTGAGTAATTGTCAAAATTTAATCGAAAAGGAGATGTAACCTCACTTGTAACCTTTCTCGACGACTCGCATGATCAGCTGATCAAAACGGAGTCAAATGAGAAAAATCACATAATTTGGAAAAAGTAACATACTTTGTCACGTATGAAATTTTACACCATAATTCATAAAATTATTTTTTCCTTAGCAAAAATTGCTTGAAATATATTTCTGAACGTGAAAACCTACAAACAGTTACATGACTAGCACGTAGCGAGACGCCTACCTTAAAATTTGATGAACAGTGGTATCGAACGGTATCAGACACGGCAGTGTCGTGCTAAGTTGCGCCAAGTTATATAAATCGTGGAACGGCACAACTTTTGTATTGTAAAGTCCACTTTTATAATAAAGTGACACATTTAAAAAATAACATTTGAAAACAACAATTTTTTGCAGTGGATGGACACCGGATCGGATCAGATCTGCTCATGTCTGATTGGATCTGATCAGATAGGGCCAATATTTTGATCAAACCAGATCTGAGTGAATTGGATCTGATGAGATCTGCTCAAATCTGTTCAGATCTCTTCCATTTTTTCCCGGGACAGAATATCCCAAACCATTATATATATTTCTTTAATAACAAATTTTTTAACCAATTTAGAATCAACTTTTTCCTAGCAAAAATGCTGACAAACATCATCATTTATTGTAATTTTCTAATTTCTAGCATTATAATATATATATGTCTTTACGTTTTCAATCAAACTCCTCTTGTATTAAACTCCATTTGAAATTAACTGAAAAATGTAGTTTTGTTTATATCTATTTGGCTTTCTGAAATTTAAGTCGACAAATACTCTTCGAGTACAGTTAAAAAAGTCGTCTCTAAAGTGATTAATACATTTTTTATTAAAAGTATATCTAATATATATAATTTTTTAAATACTCTGTACATATATACGCTTTATTTCTAAAGTTTTAAATGCTACGATGATGCATCGGTAAGATGATTCTCTTTCCACGGTGCAAAGGAAGGTCCTGGTATATCTTCGCACGATATTATAGGATTGTCGGGACCAACAGAACGCATAACTCTCATCTGAGCGTGCGTGATTGCGTCAGAACAATCGCATATTAACTTTGCCAGCGAACTCTTGCGTATCTCCACGAGCTGGCCTGAAATTCGTATAAATATTACGGTTTTTATTGCGTTTATATTTCCATTTAATATTTAAGATTTTGACACAATAAAAATGTTCTATAAATATCAAAAACTTATAGCAAACTAATATTTATAGAAAAGCACATTTCTTAAAAATATATATCTACATCTTTTTTCTTTAAATCGAGGCTGTTAAAGACTATTTAAATCGAGACAATTAAAGACTATAGTTTGTTGTCCTGTGAAATAATTAAATTCTGCATATTTTAGACTTTAGAAAATAATAAAAATATAAAATTTTAATTTAATTTTATATCAAACTAAAACTCTACGCAAAAGATAACAAATATGGTTATAAAAAAAGGATTTTAATTAAAATCTAAAATCTTTTTAGATGAATGATAGGACAATAAGACTGTAGAAACTTATATGTTTGAAATTTACAAATGCATAAATTATTTATTTTTCGCAAAATTAAAAGATAGTTGATAAATTCGTTGATAAATTCCTATACTGAAATTTTATTATTTGTTGGTGTACTTTTAAAAATAGTTTTTATATGTATCGTTTATTGACTTTCCTCAGAGTTGCAAGGCGTTTTGGAGGAACGTTCCCAACCCTTAATTTAAAAAAAAATAGTCTTTATAGTTGCTACAAATATAAACTAGCCAAATTTATCGTACCTTCTGTAAAAGGATATGGTTGTTCAGCAAACTCGTACCAAAAACGATCTCCCTTTTGCAAACGCGCGAACTGATCAAGTATTAAGCATGTAAACGTGGGCCCGATCAAGCTGTCCGACTCCGGTATTTCCGCCAATGCGCCGGTATACAAATCTACGTCGTCGACAGTCTCGTAGAGCATCGATATCTGTTCCAGTACTTGAGGGTCCAGGTGGCCCTCGAGGTCGCTAAAATTCCCCACCTTTCCTAGATCACAATATTCCCGCCACATAGGGTATCCCGGTAATCCATGATCCCGTCCTCGTTGGATGTTCAACGATACCAGATCAAGGCCGCATGGTACCGTAGAATTGTCCATGGGGTCTTCAAAGAGATGACTTGTCAGCTGCGAAGTTACGTGCGTGGAGTACCTCTGAATAACGTTGGTCGTGGCCGAGGTAACCGAACGTCTGACGCCGTCGGCGGCGTAGAGACTGTACGGATTGAAGAGCATTTTGTGCAGCTCCATATAGGACGACGTGCCTTTCTCGGCATCCGTCATTCTCATCAACCCCGGTAGCAAGGTGTGAGCGAAACGGAATGCCGCGGCCGCGAAGTGATTGGCGATCGTCGGATCATTCTCCGGCTCGTCCGGATCGTGCGTTTGTTTCTTGTAGCCCGACTCGAGGGGGTCCAAGTCGTGCTCGTTCATTCTCTCGTCGCCTACGATAACGGGCAGAAATTCGCGATAAGTGACGTGCTGCAATTGAGCGCCGACAATACGCCGCGTTTCCTGATACAGCGTCTCGTCGCTCCAAGAGGGATTGATCTTGGCCAATTCGTTCGCGATCCTGTTGTGCTGTCGCGCCCAGAGAAGGTGCATCGTGGTCAGGTGTAGGTTCTCGTTCGCCCTGGCGTCGCCCGCGGCGAAGCAATAGCGACCCCGGCGTCGCTCGGCTTCCCGATTGCAACCGTCATTGGGATTCGTGCTGGGTGGTAGCAGAGTCCTGTTGTCGGGAGTGAACTGCATCCTCAAACGACCACCGGTGAACTCGCGCAGGTCGCGAGCGATCTCATTGTCGGAGCCGTAAATAGCCGAGCCGTCGATGAAGGCGCTGACCTGGACGCAACGGATTATCTACAAAATCTTTTAGTCTGGATTGCCTTTGACAAGTTATGTTCAAATCTATGTTCGACAGAAATCTCCCAGTTTCATAAATTTTACACATCTATGAAAATCCGTTTTTTCGGAAAGAGTTACTGATCTGTTACAATTAGTTATGTTTTAGAGTTGGAAGTAAAAGGAGAGACGAGCTCATTATTTCAATCAAAAGTTTAATGAAATTCGAGTAACATAATGGAAACATACATGTTATCATCTTTTTAGAAAAGGCGATCCGCATTACGTCGTAAATAGATTATAAAGAACGCGATTACCTGATTGAGCTGTTCTCTGGGACCAAGTTTGCATCGCGGGGCCGGCGCCGATCTCACAAAGTCCATGCAGGTCCTGCCAGTCAGATCGTGCACAGGATCGCCGGCGTTTACTCGCACGGGAAAACACTCGGGATGTTGTCTTCCCAACGGCGGGCAGCACGCTATCGAACTTCCGTTGACACCCTGACTGAGCGCAGTCGCGGTGATGTCGTGGTCCAGAAACTGACCGAACACCGCCAGCATCACCGTGAAGGACGGGTTGCTGCTAGCCGAAGGTTTATGCACCTTCAGACTGACTTCCCTAGCAGAAGGCAAGTCCTTCCCGGATCGTGCCTTTCGAGGCGACTCGATTCCATCGGCGTAATCGGGTGGTAAGGTTCTTCGAAAAGGCATCATACTGCTGCCCCATCCTCTCGGCCGATTGCAGCTGCCATCGATAGTTCGGTACTTGCCGATTTTGCAGGTGTGATTGAAGTATCGTTTGCATATGTTTTTCGGTAACCAGCCGCTATCGAAGAAGGTATCAATCGCCGACGGTTCATCATGGATGGACCTCAAATAGAAAAATATCAGTAAAATCCTAAGTAAAGGCTAGCTAAACAACTTTATATGATTATATGTATTATATTATAACAACTTTATATGATAATTTTGATCATTAATAAATAAATATTAGTCCCAAAAAATAAAGTTTAGACGATCTACTGGTTGACAATTGAGAAGTTGCTGAAATTAGATATTTGTTATTTTGTAATAAGTGGACAAAAGAAATTAATTAAATACTATACTATGGAAAAAAACTTATTTTTATTAGCACATAATGCCGAGAAAATATATGTTTATAAATTTGTACTTAAAAATAAATATTATAAGAAAAATATCAACATTTGTTGCATGGTTCAATGATTTCGATGAAATAATGACCATCTAAACTTGCACTAAAATTGAGGAGCTTTTGAAAACTATTAAATACGCTTCTAACATTAACTGCGCTTTCAAAAAGAAATCTATCCTTCTATCTCTCCTTCTATCTAGACTCTAGAAGTCCTTACATCGAAATAGTCTCACTCACATGCCAAATCTAAACATAACATAAGAATCATTATACCATGCAACCAACTAAATGTGCGTCTTGATTTTTTAAACTCTTCTTTTTATATGAAAAAAATAAAATTATAAATAATATTAAATATAATTAATATTAATATTGAATAACATTATATCTTAAATTCTGATGTGGATTATAGATCGTCTCTAAAGCAATTTTAATAGTTTAAATTATAACTATATATAAGGTGTTTGGTAATACTTTTCTTTAAAAAGTCAAGTTCTACGTCGTATTTATGACATACATACAGAACAAGACCAAATCTCACCTCATTTTCTCGATTATTCTCGTTGCCGCGATTTCACCTACCGCTGCTAAAGCAAGAGCGCTAACGTTGGAGCACGTGCTCACTGCGTGGCGATGCCTGGATTCAGGGGATGGAGACGGTAACGGTGACTTCGCGGCGATCATATCTGCGGATAGACGATCCTTCATCGCCTGTTTGCCAGCTCGCAATCCCTGCGTGTATTCTAGCTGGCTGAGATGTTTCGTCGGAGTGTCGATGTCCTCATTAGATATTAGGACGGAATTGGGCTCGGCTGTGGCACTAGCGGTACTGCTGAAGGCCGCGTGCGAGGTGGACTCAGGTGCCAGTCCTAATCTCAAGGTGCTACCTAGGTTGCCGGGGGACGTTGCGTTGTCGATCGCGGGATTAGTGGAGTTGGTATGGCTCATAGAATAGCTGATGGACACCACCAAAGCCATGGTGAAAACCACTCTAAAATCGTAGAGAATTGTATTAAAAAATCTAGTCGCTCAGCGATCTCAATCTCTCTAATGTGTGATATTTTCGGCATAAAATTTGCTGTTATTTAACATTAGGTCAAATTCTTCCGCTTATTGACAGGCGGCTCGATTTTAGAAATCTTACCCAGCTAGCAGAAAATTCTAAAAACATCTTAAAGATATCACAAAGACATCTAAAAGTCGACATCATTTTTCAGATGTGCTTTGGATGTCTTTTAAGCGTTTTTAAGATGTCTTTTAGAAGCTTCTGCTAGCTGGATAGTTGTTGAATTGAAGCTTGAACTATTTATTTCTGACTTTTGCACTTTTCCATTTTTTTCTTTCCAAAACAGCATGCAGGTTTGTTAATTTAGCTTCAGTTTTTGTAAAGTGTATACAATTTATTTCTATAACGTGTAGAATAAAATTTGGTGGTTTCGAAATTTGGAAATTTATATGAGAAATTATTTAATTTATTATTTCCTATCTTGTACACGATCCATACGAACTTACATCAGGATGCCGCAGACGCAGCATTGGAACTGTCGGAGCCGCGTTCTTCGGGTCCTCAAGAAGCTGGCGAACTCGATGTAATCGGGCGAATCCGCAGATCTCCTCAGAGGCGTTCTTTCCGTGATATTGCGCATTTTCGTCGCACAGAAATACGGCTAGATAATGTGCAGAATTCTGCCTGCGGCAATAGACAGGCGAGGCTCCTTCTTGTTCGGTAATTTGATCTCCCTTATGTGACTCACCTTGCACGACTAACACGTCTCTCGCATGAGTGATCAATACGTACAAATACCCGAGCTTTTCCGGTGTAGCATTTATAATAAATTGTTAATTAAGATCCCAGTGATTACACAACACACCGCACCGTCAAACTTTGCCCTCCTCTGTCGAAAAATTGTCAATGAGAAAAAACCGGAACGTTCAAAATAATTTTTAACCGCTCCTAAGGTTTTAACGAGACGCTGTCATTTACAAGATTTTATATGCGCACTTATGTATATGATTTTTGTTCTTCGTTGATGAAGAACGAGTGGAGAAGAGAATATATCCAATAAAGTCTTCAAAGTGGATTACTTGGTTCACACGCAGACAACCTGATTACATAAGAGTGAAACATGAGTTGCCTCGCTACATTCTTATTTTGCGGTGAGACACGGCGGTGGCAACGAGTCTGCGTCTCGATATAGATCACACATATTGCAGAAATGATTTGTAACAATCACGTAACGAACACGTTATCCTGCCGCATACGAAAATACGACCGCGAATCGCAATGTAAGACAAACTGGAATAATAAGTCGTTTATTGTACAATTGAGTTTTGCTGTCACACAGACGTCAAAGAGTAACAAAGTTAAAGAATGTATCTACAGAAAATTGCTTAAACTAAATGACTATTATTTTATAATTAATGGCCAGTAGTTAAACTACTCTGCAGAAGAAACTCGTCATTTTTATTAACATATAGTGCAAAAAGATACACATTTGTCAACTTGTAAAAAAACATAAAGCCGAAAACTTGCGTGATGTTTCAGTGATGTGTGTTCGAAAGATCTCGGCATGAGCGATATAAATGCATGTTTTTGGAAACTATTAAATATACTTTCTATAACATTAATAATTAATGTGACTATATCTTCGAAAAGTTCCAAGTATAAAATGCTTTTCATTGAAATGCATTTATACCTGGAACTTTTCTAAGTATATTTAATAGTTTCTAAAAACACCTCAATCATATTATACAAGTTTGGATGATCATCATCATTTCCAACACGTATATCACCGAGAATGAGTCGCGCAACCAGCCGAATTGCTAGGGTTTTTTAAATATTTATTTTTACAAATTTATATATGTGTACATTTCTTTTGTACTACACTGCACTAGTAAAAATAACGTGTTTTTTCTGCACTTTAACATTTGATTTATTTCATTCCGTTCACCTATTACACAAAAATAACAACCGATTGGTTTCAGCAATTTCCCAATTGTCATCCTGTATGCGTTTGTAACTTAACACTGTACTCTTGACATTACGTCAACGTTTGAGACTCTACATTGTTTAAAGTTTCTATCGAGATTGATGTTATTGTAATACCGTGGTGTTGACAATGAACGCCGACGTCTGACTGCTAGGGACGACGGACGATGCCGCGGTGCATGATGCTACGCATCTTGTATACGTACGTAATGTAATACGCCGTCGTATTATGAAAAGGCTTCCGCCCTTTGTTGGGTTTCTCAAGAACATAAATCTATATCGGCAACAAATGACCACAGTTTGTGCACATAATCACATAATAATTTTTTATTGACGAATATTGCATGAAAAACGAATATTGCATGAAATAATTTTCGGCACTATTTTCCATTCCTTTTCGTGAGTGATTTAGAGACACAAATTATTTTCTATTAATTAATAATAACGTGGATAAAATTAATAAGCATACAAAATAAAATTGGTAAAAGTAAATAAAATTTGATTAATTTTTATAAATTATTGACTTCTTTTGCGATTTCACATACAATATGATAAGAAATATTTGTAATACATCGAGCTGCCGCATTCACCAACTTGTAAATGATTCTGGGAAAAGAAACGTGGACAGTCAAAGTTCCGATTGACGATTCGCCGTTTACTTCCTTTATTCCATACAGCAAAAATTGTATCGCTTAGGAGCGCGCAGTTCAAGCCACTGTTCTTGATTCGGAACGTACATCTCAGCTGGCATGCGTTCCAGACCTGGAGATTCGGGCGATCCACGCTCGTTCGTTCTTCGAGCTGAAACCGCGCAAAAAGCAGCAAAAAGGAGGCTTAACAATTAATCTCTCTTTGAAAGGAAGCGTCGCAGAGATATGGATTTCCGTCATTAATAAAAAGAATTATCGATTTTTGAACAGTTCATGAATCTCCTCGTAATGTAACGAGGTGGAAGTACTCAGAAAAATACATTTCGACAATTTATCTGCGATAAAGCCTCTTTCACCGAAACTTGCAAAACACCTTTGAAAAGTACATATTCCAAAGAAATTTCATTATACTTGACTTACCCAATCGTTTGCGCATAGCGATAGCTTCGCCCGGATGCCTCAACAGAAGCCGACCAACGCCCTCGCAACGACGTAAGACCTCGTTCTTCAGCAAGTGATTCCTGACGTTTTGCGAGATGATCGAGCACTCGGTGACCCACGTCGATACGTACGCGAAATCCGTCAACAGTTGTTGCGCACCGTACTCGCTAGAAATTTATTTTAATGCGCAATAAGAATAAATAATAGAAGATATAGAAATGTTGGCAAACGTAAATTTCGCTTCTGCATACTATTCCTAAATCGTCTCACAATTAAATAGCTTTGAGCAAACGGGAAATTTACCTAAACTTGATGCGGTGCAGATAAATATAATCAAGCCACGCCTCACACATTATTCGTAGAATCATATTGGATGTTTCGTGGTCCTCTATCACTTCCAACACTGGCAGCAATACTTTTTCTACGACAATTTCAAGCATATTATTTCAAGATAATAATAGACAAATAATAGCAAAAACGTACCGAAATAAGTTTCTACATAAAGACTGGCCGTCATCGGAGATATGTCGTTGTTTCTTCTCCAATAACTTGGCTGTGGAAAGCACATGTGCAAATTCGCTAGGCTGATCACACGACAGATCTTGGCAAGCGTGTCGATGCACTTAGCAGGGCAGATCTGCAGAAATAAAGAAATATAAAATCATCTGTAGTTTTATAAGCAACAGATTCGAGCTGAAAATTATCATTTGCGAAAAAATTATTTCCCGATTTTTGAACAATAGGGGTAAATAGTAGAGTTGTTGGCCACTTTAGAATGATTGGCCACAACTTAAAAAATTAAAGATTATAAAGAAATACTATTAAAATGTTTAAATAATGTATTAAATATTTTTGTATTTATAATTAAAAACATTTTAATATTCTTTAATTTTTTAAGATGTGACCAATTATTGTAGAGTGGCCGACAACTGTACTGTTTACCCCTATTAAATTTTTGCTTTGATAAAACCTTATTATCTTAAGAATATATATATATATAAAACAAATATAATTAGGGCATTATTCATACAAAAGATGTTGATAGAAATGAAAAATTATTAATTCAAGTTATATATGTACACTTAATTTATTCATCTGAGAGTTTTTACTTCGAAAATCTTCTTTTCCATTTATTTATCTGAAATCCAAACTCGTGTAACATACCTGAAGCAATTCAACGTTCGCTTTGACTTCGGAAACGATCTTTGCTCTCATCTTCGTGCACACGTACACTTGGACGCTAATAGAATTCATGGACAATGCGGTCGTGTGATCAGCAAGCTGAAATCAATCAATGAAAGCTAAATATAGTGCATTTTCTTTATAACAGAGATAAAAGAGTAGTACCTTGAGGTAAGACAGCTCTTCGAAACAGTTCACTACATCACCCTTGACAAGAAGGAAGAATACATCCAGGTCCCAAGTGTGAGCTATAATCTTGGCCTCCTGAATGGCCCACAATCTCGCCGTATGCACCGAATGGTCCATCCTGTGCAACACGACGATCTGCTCCGACAATGGCAGTTCAACCAAGGGTGCTCCTATCACCCATTCGCCGCCCACCTCGCATTCGTTGCTGAGAGTGACCAGCAACTGGAACAGCTCGACGAACATTTGGCCGGTGTCGGTTCCCTACAAAAACAATTAATAACAATCACTTACCATCATCTATGTGGAAACTTGTTTCTTCTCTCTCTCTCTCTCTCTCTCTCTCTCTCTCTCTCTCTCTCTCTCTCTCTCTCTCTCTCTCTCTCTCTCTCTCTCTCTCTCTCTCTCTCTCTCTCTCTCTCTCTCTCTCTCTCTCTTCTCTCTCTCTCTCTCTCTCTCTCTCTCTCTCTCTTCACTACAGATTTTTCTACTGTGAATCCTATACGTTTGTTAAATTAGTGCATTTTGTCAAACAGATATCTTCGAAATTTTAGATTGGAAGTTTCCTCCGTGGAGTACCGACCTCCGTGGACGACGGTTTCGAACGGCACTCGAAGGCCGAGGTGTAAGCTAATCTAAACATCTGGTCCCAAGCAATGACGGTGGTGTGATACCCGAGCGCGTCGCACAAAGTCTGCAGCGCTGATCTGACTGTAGGCGGGGCTGAAATTTTAAGGACGTACAATATTTTCTCTCCGAAGGATGGCATTTGTTAAAGATGAGAAGTGTCCTTTAAATAGAAAGACATTCTTACTATCGTTCCCCTGAATGAACTGCCGCAGCCAATCCTTGAGATGCTGAGCGCCGTGGCTGTGATGAGTCGCGAGTGCTTCGTGCGACCACCACAGTATCACATGATCTAAAATACTGGACAACGCGCCCCATGCTACCTCCTGATAGTAGTTCTTTACCTTCTTTACCGCGCTGCCTCTCAATCTCGTCTCGCCTAACAAGATTTTGTGTATCGCTTCAACTGTGATATTCTGTAATTTAACGCTAGAAGATGTAGTCTTCGAATCCATTCGGACTGTACCTTTACTGGTCTTTAAGGCGTCCGCGCCGAGCAATTGCGGTGATATTTCCTGCACGACATTTAAGAGTCTAAGGATCTGCTCGTTTTGCGTGTTCACAAGTGCCTGCACACTTTCGATATTGGATGCCTCCACTTCGGACAGCGATGTCGCACTCGTGATCGGTGGCGTTAAATGTCTCGTAAGAGCGCTGGAGTTTGAGACAACAAATATACCAAGATATATTTGATTAAATGGCAATTGTATTGTCCTGACAATAGTTGGATACAATATAAAAAAATATAGAAAAATATACATATAAAGGTTTACATATGTATTGCATGTAAGATCGTGCTTTAAAATGATAATAATATTGGTGGTGCAATTGTGATCGCAAACCGACCGATAGATTTCAATGCTAGAATTTTCTGAAACGTCCACGTCGTTCGTTGTAGACACAGGCTTGGTTTTCTCGTGGGGCTCGTAATTTGCCAGAAGACAGTCGATTAGTTCGTGACAGGATTCCTCCGCCCTGTTCTTCGCTAATATCTAAAATTATTAATATTGTAACGTTACGAAATGTGCTGTTAAATCCGTTTAACTTAAATTATGTTTATTAAAAGAAAATATCAATTCTAGATTGCCGAAAGCTGCAGCGACGAATAAGAAATGTTGGAACACTCGCTTGCAATATTTTCGTCACGGAGATTTTCTTCAAAGGCTCCAGCATGGATGGGCAATCGTTGTAAAAGACATTGACAGACGGATCCGACACGTCCGGATTCATGTCGAGGATTTTGTTGTAAGCATTTACCAATCTGCAATTTATCCATTATATTGTTACCTATTATCTGGCCTATTATTGGAGAAATTTAAATGTATATCTGGAAAAAATTCTATGAAAAGAAATTAATTCTCTGATGTTAAAGAGCAATTAAGATAATAAAGCTAAACAGAAGCAAACATAAAATATAATCAAAGTAGTAGAAAAAAATTGAATTTTTGTTTAACTTTTACCTGAACACTATTCTTATGTTCTCGTCATTTTTGCAATCAATAATGTCATTAATCAAATCTTGGATAAATTTCGCGATGATATTTAGTTTGCGCTTTAATACCATCGACAGATGATTTATCTTATATTTGTATATCGGATGATTGCTTAATTCCGCCGAATTGCACATCGATTTATAATTTTCTATTAATTCCTCCAGGCTATATGTTACTTCCTCGAAGACCTGTGAAATGTCCAAAGCAATTAATTGTCCGCATTTTAATTTTATTTTTTATATATACTAACAACAAAAAACATTTTTGCTGTAAATTTACATATATTCGATTTTTAACTTGTTTGATATGACGTCAGAATTTTGGAGTATTTGTGAAATGTTACATTACGAATTTTTATTCTATTATGACTTAGATTTTCGAACTTGAGAAGGACCATAAACAATGATCGAAACGTCGTAATTATTACAATTAATAAATGTGGCCAGTTGGGTCGAGTAAAAATTATTTTTGTTAATTATTTACTAGCGAAGATAAGTTTTCTGATTAGTTTAATTATCTTCCAACCTCCTGATCGCAAGTCCGAGCCTCCGCGGCGTCTTCGATGATTAAAGCTACGCATCCCGCAAGCTTTCCCATTCTCTCGTCCAAAAGAGAAGCGTCTACGAGCCATTTGTCAAGAGCACCGTCAGAAAGCGGCAGCCACTTTGCGATGTTTGCTCTGTAATTAGTATCCATGCGACGCGCTAATCAATCTATAATATCCTTTAATTATACTTATTCTCAGTTAGCGTTCGAAAGAATTTTCTGTGGCATTCTGAGAATATTATCTTTGAATTAATCCTTCCTTTCACGAGACTGCAATTTTAATATTTATTTGAAAATGTATTTTAATATTTCAGATTAATTGTGAGTATAATTCAATATTTATTTATTTATTTATTTATTTATTTAACAGTGCACCCCTTGCTCTGAACGCGCTATTTTATTTCTACGCGATTGAGAGCTCTTGACTGACGAACTGATGGATTATTGCACATCACTTTCGCGAAATCACACTGGGCAGTGAAAATTAATTATATAATAATAATCAGTTGATTGTGTAAAAACTGGTAATTGGACACTGGTCGTAGAAAAACAGTTTTTAGACAATTGTATGATAACAGATATGATTATGCAGTTGGAATTATGTCGCCGTGCGATTGTTGCTTCGAAAAGATAGCTTTGTTCACGGTTTGCTCGACATTTTATTTTTTTTTAAAGATAGTATTAGCTATTGTCACTTTTAATGGGAATGGCAAGTGTTGCACCACGCGTTCCCAGTTGCCACGGATACGCCTGACGCATGGCAATAAGGGTATACATATAGCAAGACATGCATATATGTGTACGTGCAGCATATATTATACGGTCTACATAGTCTGTTTTCTTTAATTATTCAATTAGTTTTTAATTATTCCAAGTCTGTCTAGATTTTTGTAAAATGCCGAAATTTAACAATGTCCTGTTGAATTTAATTTCAACAATTTCTGAAATGTCGAAATACAAAACAAACGTTGCGTTAAAAAATAAAAACATTGTACAGTTGCAAAATATACAAATCAAAAGACACAGTATAGTATTAGGGAGTTTTTGGAATACCGTTTTTTAGATACGGTAACCGTATCTGAATTGTTCAGATACAGAGTGAATGTTTCTGAACAATTCAGACAACGTTTACCTGAAAGACGGTATTGCAAAAACTTCCTATTGTCTCGCGCCAAGTGTACGCGCAAAGCAAGACAACTAAAAGTTAAACGATAACAGCTAAACCGATGCGTTTCTGGGTGGGCTTAAATAACCGATTCATTGGGTTCATATTAGGGGTATTCAAATAAGTTAGAGTTTAACGGTTTGACAGGTTATGTCGGGTTAAAGTCGGGTAAAAAGTTAATTTTTTAACTTTTAACCCAAAAATTAATGTGATAGGTTAATGAGTCACTTATGTATTTTGCATAACCTTAAAGAGTAGCGCGCCCAAAGTTAATTAATTAACTTTTTACTCGACTTTAACCCGGCATAACCTGTCAAACCGTTAAACTTTAACTTATTTTAATACCCCTATTATATCAAAAAACTGTCTTTATAGTCCAGGAGCTAGCGGAATTTTAGGTGACTGATTTTCTTACGCCTGAAATTTTTTCCACGAGTTATTATGGTCATGTCTGCCAAATGTAGACAGGTGGCAGAGTCTGTCCGTGGGACATAGAGCGAACAGAATTTTTGTAACTTGTATTAATTTCCAAAGACATTGACTGATTTCATTACAGCTGATTTTTTTACAGTTGATTATTTAAACCATTTCAACAAGAAAAAATGAGTTGTCCGACAAAAAAGTTGGGACATGATCCGACCCGTGTCTGCCATTTGGAATTGGTAATTTTTTCTTTGACTCTTGACTGATTTTTTTACCGCTGAATTTTATTTTACAGTTTAATAATATATTAAGGATGAAGTATATAACCTTGTCCGACAATTTTAGTGGGACAGAACCGCTCTTTGACGTCTTTGTTATGTTAATTAATCATCAATTAATGACTGAAGTATTTATGTCGGACAAAGGGGTCAAATTGTTCGAAATTTTATATATTTTCGATTTTCACACGTGTCTGACAAAAATATCGGGACATATTTGCTCTCTAACAAAAATAATGTTGAAAATATGATTATCGGACATGTGATATTATTTACTGGAGTATTTCTGTCGGACAAAGTGGTCAAATTGTTCGAAATTGTATATACTATCGATATTCACTCGTGTCTGATGAAAATAGTGGGACATATTTGCTCTCTGACAATAATAATATTGTAAATATTATTATTGGACATGTGATATTATTTACTTGAGTATTTCTGTCGGACAAAGTGGTCAAATTCTTTGGAATTTTATATACTAACGATATTCACATTATATCTCTAAAATTGAAGTGTGTAGAGGGGGTGGTCTTTTTGACGGAGAATGCCCCATGTATATAGTATAAAATTTATGCTATATATATAAAAATTGTATTTATTCATAGGTACCTTATATAAATTATACGTAAAGCTCTTAATTTAAAATTATGGTAATTCTACAGAATAGGGCCTTTTCCGAATTTTGATATTTTCTTGCGGTTTTTTTGGTAAAAACTTTTGTTGTGACTCCGACAGTGATAATCAATCGGGGGAGCCCGAAAAATATGCACCCTACCTATTTTTTTTACCTATTTTTACTTTATTTTTGATAAATGTCTAGATTAAGGGCGACCTTACCGATTTCAATGACCTTGATATATGTTGTCAAGTTCATGACCCCGAGTGACCTTCAGAAGGTTTTAGTCGTCGCTCGTTATTCGTTAAAAAGTTATTAACAAAAAAAGTTTGGAAAATACGTAGGTTAGATGACGCGCTTCAAAAGTATTTAACTGTTTAAAGCGCGTCACTAACCCATGTGGCATCTCGCATATTAACTTTCCACGCATGAAAAGTTCATGCATACACTTTTCACGCGAACCGAGATTCACGCACACCCCCCCCCTGCTTTCGGGGGAGGTGCGGTAGTCCCGAAATAGTTCACGCATACACTTTCCACGCGAACCGAGGTTCACGCACACCCCCCCCTGCTTTCGGGGGAGGTGCGGTAGTCCCGAAATAGTTCACGCATACACTTTCCACGCGAACCGAGGTTCACGCACACCCCCCCCTGCTTTCGGTGGAGGTGCGGTAGTCCCGAAATAGTTCACGCATACACTTGGCCCGGCCCGGCCCGAAAGCAGGGGGGGTGTGGGTGAACCTCGGTTCGCGTGGAAAGTGTATGCGTGAACTATTTCGGGACTACCGCACCTCCCCCGAAAGCAGGGGGGGGGTGTGCGTGAATCTCGGTTCGCGTGAAAAGTGTATGCGTGAACTATTTTCACATATATATTAGTTATTTATGCCTTCCAATACTCAAAATAGCTGCTATATTTTCTAAACTTTTTTTTGTTAATAACTTTTTAACGAATAACGAGCGACGGCTAAAACCTTCTGAAGGTCACTTGGGGTCATGAAATATATCAAGGTCATTGAAATCGGTGAGGTCGCTCTTAATCTAGACATTTATTAAAAATAAAGTAAAAATAGGTAAAAAAATAGGTAGGGTGCATATGTTTCGGACTCCCCCGATTGATTATCACTTTCGGAGTCACAATAAAGGTTTTTACCAAGAAAACCGCAAGAAAATATCAAAATTCGGAAAAGGCCCTATTCTGTAGAATTACCAGAAATAGGAAAAAAATCATATTTTTCTTAAGTGTGGCATATTCCCCCGAGTTATCTTAAACCTAAATATTTATTTTATACGCTATGAATAAGCTACGTACTTTAATATTTTGCAAAATTGTATTCTGGATAATTTAGACTACTTGTAGTACATAACACTATTAAAATACAAAGAAAGTAATAAAAACATCTTTTTACATGTTTTAAACAAAAATGTCTTAAATGTATACGAGGAAGACTAAAAAAAAAAAAGTAACTAAAAAAATTTTTTTTAACATATAATTACAGTGTGTGTGTGTGTGTGTGTGTGTGTGTGTGTGTGTGTGAGAGAGAGAGAGAGAGAGAGAGAGAGAGAGAGAGAGAGAGAGAGAGAAAGTGTGTGTGTGTGTGTGTGTGTGTGTGTGTGTGTGTGTGTGTGAGAGAGAGAGAGAGAGAGAGAGAGAGAGAGAGAGAGAGAGAGAGAGAGTGTGTGTGTGTGTGTGTGTGTGTGTGTGTGTGTGTGTGTGTGTGTGTGTGTGTGTGTGTGTGTGTGTGTGGTGTAGCAAGTTAGGATTAATATTACCATTATTATCTACAAAATTATACATGTATGTTTGATGACTGAGTCTGGATAGTTCAAAACGGGCGAAGTTGTTTTCATTAATTATGTCAATGTAATCATCTGATGTCATAATCCCATCAATTTCGATAAAATTTCCTATTCTGCTCATACGAAACATTCCCAGACCATAATATTTCCTCCAACATACTTTACAGTTTTCTGAATAGGACGATTTTGAAGCTCTTCTCCGTATTTTTTCCAGACTCCAATCCGTTTTATTTGTCTAAATAATTTGCTAATTGTCCATAGAATCTTTTTCCAGAAGTTTAATGACATATTCGCATATTTTAAGGGGTCATGCTACCATAACTGTCTCCAAAACAAGCATAAATTCTAGATTTTTTTTCTTCGCAACTACTGCATAAAATTTAATTTACATTTAAGGACTCTATTCTACATAATTTTAAGTATAAGTCATAAAAATTTCATTCGATCTTACTGATAATTGTGGCCAGTACAGCAATTCTTGTAAAGTGCCGCTGCCTCTGCACGGACCGGCGGGCGACATTCTCACGCCCACACAGATAGTTTGAAACCATTAATAAAGAATTTTCTTGTAAATAAAGAAAATAGCTAAAACCTAGCATAGCGGTTTTCAATTTTCTCGAAAATTGTGAAATACGCTCGATTCTAAAATCAAACATCGTTTTTGCCTCAACGAATGAAAAAAATTGTTATTAAAAAATGGAGCAACATATCCAAAAAATCCTATGTTAGGTCGGAGAAAATCTATTTAGACATATTCCTGCCAAATTTCAAGTCAATTACCATTAGTTTCGGCTGTAAAATGTCGCGCCCGACTTAAAAAATGTAGTTTCGAGAATAACGCAAAAGAAAAAAGACTCGAGTTTTTTATGTGATAAAATTGCATTTCTTAGCTCATTGGCCTTAACTCAAAATGTTCTTAAGACTTTAAACTTTAAGACAATTTAAAAAAAGTCGAAAAAAGTTGCATGGAGGCATAATATGTCAACTTCACAGACACGTGGCATGACCCCTTAAGGTAAATTGCAAACGTAACTTCTTGTTGCTATATAGCAATGATTAAAGGTCATTATAGACGAGCCGATTAAATTTGCTTCACTGATAAGTCTACGACCTATGACATACAGTAGTTAAATATGTCCGAGGTAAAACAGCAAGTCACGATAAATTCAAAAGACGGCAATAGACGGCAAAATAACAACTGTTAGGTAATTTTGTCATTATTTTGATTTTATTGAGATTTTTTGTTCTACCTATTTTAAATGCAAATTAATTTCACTACGTAATTTTACAATTAAAATACTGTAAAAAACAAAATAACAATAAAACATAGGAGTTACAAATAGCTCATTTTTTGGGTTTTTACCCATTTTCTCCACTCTTTGACAGCAAACGGATGTCATCATGTGATTCTACGGTCTATAAAAAATTATAAGAAACCATGCAAATTTTACATGCCAGCTTGAGGCAAAAATCGGCTACTTTATAACATACTCTTTTCAAGACAAACAAAATTTAACTGTTAACCCTTCATGGTCACACTTATCTACAGTTTTATAATGGTTACATCGGGATCAAAACAATCCCAGCGACTTTAATCAGCTGCGGTATTTACATTTTTTATTATTTTGACTTGAAAAAATTACTAAACTTTCTTGAAATGTTGTAAAACCTGCCGTGTGTGTAATATTAATTTTGTTAATTATTTAATACTAGCTGGTTACCCGGGCTTCGCCCAGGTCTTTTTTTTTCACCACCCGTAAGAATTAAAAAAATCGGTTTCCAGAAAATCGGTAACGAAAAACTACACACTTTATAGCACTTCCCGGAAAAATCTACCCCTATTTTATATATTGGGGTAAAAATTCGGTCCAGCCGTTCTTGAGTTATAAATGGTGTAACTAACCCGACTTATATATATAGATTAACATATTGAAAAAAATCGCAAAAGCTTGGAGTTAATGTAATCCTGTTTTAAAAAGTTTTTGGGGTCATGCTGACCCCTAGGTGGCCACGAAGGGTTAACATAATAATAAAGTACTATAGTGAATATTATACCAAATTAACCTTAGTGGCTTTCTTTTTTTTCAATTTAATAAACAGTAATATTTAAGAAATATAAATAAAGTTGAAAAAAGAATAATTTACGTAATTTTTTAAATAAAACCTTAAAGTAAATAATACATGCTTCTTATTTCATGTTTAATAAAAATAGTTTATTTCAATATTTTTGTTTTCTTAAACCATAGGAGAACTGTGCCTAATATCGTCCTTGTTCCTAATTCCGCACCCTATGATATTGAGACTGTTACGTGTTGCATTCTATCAGTGAGCAATAGAAGCTGTTGAACAACGCTGCTTGAGACGATCTTTTGTTTTATTTCAGTCAGAACTGTTTTGATATAAAAAGTAGCGTGGCAGTTTATAGTTTTAAAGAAGTTTCGAAATTTTGTAAAAGATGTCTTACGTTATTAATACAGTAAAAAAGATATGTACTAACAACAAATTTCTGCCACAAAAACATGTGATATTGTGTCTAATTTTATTCCTAAATTAGAGATATTCGTCGCTAACCATTATTGTGATGCTTTAATCGCGGATTACCTATGTTTCTTCCTTGCGATATTCCTAATTCCGCCCTCTAGGAATGTTCATTATACCGCCCATTTTTCTTAACTGGTCTGCCTCTACAATACCTCTGAAGCTCCCTCACCCTCCCGTCCAATAATTTTCCGAGAGTAAATCGGCTAGGCGGGATGCTGACCACATCACTCCAACCTATACAGTCGATGAAACACCATGGGCTTCCTTAATCATTAAAAGATGATATCTTTATTAACTTTATGTCCTATTTTGAGTTGTTTCTATTTCCAGCATATATTGTGTGTCCTAATTGTATTTTTACCAAAAATACGTAAGGGTGTGATATTAGGGTCGGCCAAAGGAAATGATCACGAAAATCTCATTGTGCATATTTCGGGAGCACATAAATCGATGAACATTTTAAGACAAAAGCCAATTCGCTATCTGTATTTTAACTGGTACTTTACTCTTGTACCTACGGGTCGGCCGAAAAATCGTGAATAGAGCACATAATTAGCACATAAAGAGCACTTAATTTCTGCATATGTGTTATTTCGTTTTTTTTGTGGGGGAGGGGTGTTAACTTAACAGACATGTTTAAAAAACTAAAAAATGGATTTAATAATACTATTATAAGATCCGCTTCGACCAAAAATGGCACTTTTCATTGCTTGTGTTATTTTAAGTTTTTTTTTTCTAATTTTGCATAAAATACTTAATTTTTTAATTAACATTAATTTTATTAAATATTTTCATAAACAGTGAACGACACAATTTTTGTATCAGTTTATTGTATCGTGCAGTTTACTCTTAAATAAAAACACGTACCCCCCCCCCCCAAATCGACCCCAAGCTATCGTTCAAGCCTACTTAGAACTTGATCCGTTCACTCATTATTGAGATCTCAAAATCTCGGGTACTCGCAACTCGTGCGTTCGCGTAAATGAGTCACGGTGCGTCTCGCTCCGCGCGTACTTGGCGCGAGACACTGCCGTGTCTTTTGATAATAAAGTAGACTCCCACACTTAAAAAATAACATTTCAAAGTAACAATTTTCTGAAACTTATTTAAATCATATACTATATATATATAAAACATAAGAGATATTTTTTCCCATATAAATATCATTTGGCTCTTATTAGAATTTTATTTAATCTGACGTTAATTTAATTTACATTTGATTTATATTTGAATCAAATTATATTTGAATTTATTACCATATTACGTCCACAGTTGGAAAATTAAAATCATATTAACACACTGCATTTCCTTAATTATGTTTGTGCGGCTGATTTTGCATATCTTAACAAGGTCACGTATAATAAGATTGAACTCACATAAGCTTCTAACATTGTTTTAATACAATCGTTTTTCGCGAGTACAGTTTATAATACACTGCTCAAAAAAATTAGGAGATTACTTTTTGTCAGTAAATTTTTGTCCTGTGTAAACTGTAATTACTCAGCGAATAATTAAAGTAAAAAAAAGTTTAAAAAAAAGGGTTTTATAGGGCAAACTCTCTACTGTAAGGTGCTTTTGTCCAATTTCACTCAGGTTAATACTCAAAGGCGTAGTCAGCTTTGAATAAGGATGTATTTGAGATATTCAAAATGTTGAAATTTTAAATCTTTCACCGCCTAACAAAAAAATTGGTGAACATAATTATTAATACCATCTCAAAGTACGGACTTTGCCCTTTTAAATGAAAAAAAAACTTTGTCCTACGCCGATTATTTAGCCGATTTAGCGAGATATCATAATTTAAAGTAACCTCTGTTTTTTTTGCGATTACAAACATTCCTTAAATGACTTTCTTTAATGATACTTTATGTAAGATTACATATATAGCTTATACACTTTTTAGGCAAAAATCGGTAACTTTTTCACCGATCTTTGCTTAAACTCTATCCATAAAAAAAAATTTAGCTTGATATCTCAAAATTTGCGGAAACTAGAGCAATCACGTAATTTTTTTGAACAGAAATCGGTAACCTTTTTATTATAAGCAATTTTTCTAATTTTATTATATTCTTTAATCTCTTTTACCTATTTTATATATAATTCTTTAATAATAAACTAAGTATAGGCTCTCCTGAATGAATCAAATAAAAGAAAGTGAGAGAGGCAATCGGAGCCACGGTAATTAATGCGCAATCAAAATATATAAGTAGTCAATAAGATAAAATATATTAGTTAATACATATTCGATAAAGGCGTTTCGACACTTTCTTTGTGTCATCTTCAGCGCATAAACAAATTATACATAAAAATTAAACGATATATAAATTAACAGTCAAACGCGATAAAATGATATAGTCGATCAGTAGACAAGCGCAGTTAAATCAATAAAATGAAAATCTTACGAATGTTCGGTAGTCTGTCAGGCTGTGGATATGCCAGTGTGCAATTGCTCCGAATCGATCGCATCTTCGACGCTTAACTTCCAGGTTGGAAGACCAGGAAGAAAGGAGAGATTCAAATTTGATTGTCGGAGCATTACAAAACAGAAAGTCGCAGTTAAAATGTACCTCATGTACCTGTCACTCTGACGTATCGTGAGTCAGTGACTATATATTTTGATTGCGCATTAATTACCGCGCGTGGCTCCAATTGCCTCTCTCACTTTCCTTTATTTAATTCTTTAATATTATCATATACTTATAATTCTTGATATCTCAAAATTTGCGGAAATTAGAGCAATCACGTAGATTTTTTTAAACAGAAATTGGTAACCCCTTTATTATTAGCAATTTTTCTAATTCTATTATATTATATAGTCTCTTCTACCCCTATTTCATATATGGTTAATCAGTTCTTGAGTTATAGAAATTTCGGTAAATTTGGCACATATAAATACACACACACACACACACACACACATACGGACATTTTTTAAAATTGCGATTTTTCGACGTTTTCGAACATAAGGAACACATTGGCATCGAAAACTAAAAAAACAATTTTTTCTTCAATATTTTTTACCCCTATTTCATATATAATACTTTAGTATTTGGTTGATTATATCTAGCTTTATACGCGATCAAAGGTTCATACACGAGGTTTACGAAAACAAAGCTTCCTCTATGAGGAAGCAAAATGTAAATTACATTTTCTATTGTAGGTACTATATCTCGCTCTCCTTCTCTCTTCCTTCACCTCCTTCTTCTATCCCTGCCTTTATTCTTTTGTCTTGAACGGAAATGGTTTAAATTAACCTTACGAAAGGAGAACCTTAAAAACACTATATATATGGCTGGTTTATATTACAATAGTCATTCGACAATTGGTTTATAAAGTAATCAGAGTCATTTCTCCGCAGAACTAAAACAATATCATAGTGATAATACGAACATCAAGACCAGGTACAGTTGACAGTATAATAATTAAGTAAGAAAAAGAAGTAGGGTAACTCGGGGGAATATATGCCACACTTAAGAAAAATATGATTTTTTTCCTATTTTACTTTCTTTTTGAGGTATCTTTGCATCTTGTAAAAAAACTTGGCGCTGCTAGACCTCGAAATTTTAAATAAATAAATAAATTTATCCTCTACTTAATGATAAGCCGCATTATCCGTCGTCCGCGTCGTCACGCACACCCATATCACTCACTCGCACATCCACGCTGATAATCATTTAATATTACTCCCATCGCATTATTTTCTGAATTATTTTTATTTATTGTTGTCCTTATTTATTTAAAATTTCGAGGTCTAGCAGCGCCAAGTTTTTTTACAAGAAAAATTTATGTATTTTAATAAAATATTTTTATTTTGTACTGTTACCTCTGTAATTCTTTGTGACCACTAAAAAATACACATGTGAACTTTGTATTTAAATACCTTGTATTCCCTTGTTAAATTTAAATAAAATTTTTTAATCTTATAAAATTGTTATCATACATTCTTTTCTAATTGACACAATGTAAAGATTTTTCAAAGTAGTGCAACAATTATTTTTTGAGGCAATATATATGTTCTCTCTGTAATTGGCGCTGTATAATTTAAAGAGATATCATTTCTTTTTTGTAATTGTAATAAATCACTTGAAGCGCGACTCTTCTTTTTGATAAAGTAACATAATTTTGTGATGTGTATCACTTGGGTTATAATTTTTCGGAAATAAAGATACTACTGCTTAGATTTTTTCAAGATTTTTCGAGATATAAAGATTACCTCTACCACTTGTTACTTAGGTTTTTTCGATGTATAATACTACCACTTTCTTTTTTTTTCGAGGTAACAACATATACACTACTATGCGTGTACTTGGCGCCTTTTTTTACCTTTTTTTTAAAAAAGGTAATTTTGTACGGATATCACGCCTTTTTGTAGTATTACGCATTTTATAAACAGTATGTATTACAGGGTAAAGCTATTTGGAGGTATAATACTACCACTTTGTTTTTTTCGAGGTAACAACATAACAGGGTAACAACATAATACATATACACTACTATGCGTGTACTTAACGCCTTCTTTTACCTTTTTTTTTAAAAAGCTCATTTTGTACGGATATCACGCCTTTTTGTAGTGTTACGCATCTTAATCTTATAAACAATATATCTTATAATCTTATAAACAGTTTATACAAGGTATGAAGCTAAAAGTGTTACGGGCTATTATTTCTAAAGAAAACAACAATTTAATATTTTGCTTAGTTTTTTAAAAATAATAATCTGTAACCCTTTTAGTTGTACACCTTGTATATATTTTTCAATTTTAACATAAAACATAATCGCAATATAGCATGATTAATGTTAATAAGTCGTTAACTGTAAAATTTTTTATTTATTTTTATTCGCGTGTCTTACTGAATGTTGTTCGCAACTGTATATGTTCAGGTATCGATATTTTTTGATAATTACAGATGGACACCTGTAACACGTGTCTGAAATTTACCTGATTTGTTTATTCTTTTATTCCCTTTAACTAATCGCAAATTAATTCTATTTGATAAAAGCAATTCTGTTAAATTTCTCATACTTAACGCATCGTTTATAATTTTCTATTAATTATAAATATTAAATAGTACGATATATATATATATATATATATATATATTCGTACTCATATCCTTGAAAATTATTTCGGGAATTCGAGCGAATGTCACAACTAGATAAAATTATCTTTCATATTTTAACAGTTGAGTAGGAACATATTTGAGTTGGCGATAAATGATTCTCTGAAACCGCACGTGTGTGTAAATAATTCAGTAAAAAATATATAATCTTTATTTCAAAATACATTTGCACACTACGTACCAAAAATATATAATATAATAACGTAGTTTTTGCTATTTAATTGATTGAATTTTAGAAAAGAAAAAGATTTAAAAGTATATAACTATGTCAGTCAATAAAGAGACATAGACGCAAATTGAATCATATATATTTAATTGCCTGCTCATTAAATATAAAGTGCAAACACATAGAAATTGTATATTTTTCTATACTTAAATGCAATAGAAAGAAATAATTAAACAAGTATCCTTGCATAGGAATATTATGCATAATTTTTACAAAACATATTTGAGATTCGCACAATTGAGATATATAATAAAATTAATAACGATTCTATAAATCTTAGGTATATGTTAATAATACGACATGATCTTTTTAATCATGAAACTTACAAACTAACAGAAAAAGATTCGTATCCTAAATGCCAATAATTTTTCTAATGTAACAATAATACTGAAAATATATGGATAGAAATATATATAATAAATAATAACATAATAATGATATACAAGAGCTTTTGTCGCGCATATCGATTTTCAATAATGGATATTATAACAAATACGTTTTACGTTCATTCGAAAACAAATTATGTGTACACATAATAAAAATTGTATGAATTAAAATTATGTGTATACACATAATAAAAATGCGGAATTATTTTTGTCAGAGATAATTTTAATTCATCCAATTTTTATTATGTCAAGACATAATTTTAATTCATCCAATTTTTATTATGTCTAGACATAATTTTAATTCGTCCAATTTTTATTATGTCTAGACATAATTTTAATTCAGCGAATTTTTATTATGTCATGACATAATTTTAATTCTGCCGCTAGGGAATTTTTAAGTCGATTCTTATGAATCAAGATTGAATTTGATGTCTAGGTGTCCCAGGTTGCCGATGACGAGGTCCACATAGTGCGCTTCATAGTTTTCGGTATCCAGGTGTATTAATATCTTCAATTCGATGTCCACGTGTTCTAGGTTGCCGATGACGGGTTCCAGATAGTGCGCTCTATACTTTTCGGTGTCTAGGTGTAATAATACGTTGAATTCGATGTCTAGGTGTTCCACGTTGCCGATGACGAGGTCCACATAGTGCGCTTCGTAGTTTTCGGTGTCTACGTGTATTAATACCTCGAATTCGATATCTACGTGTCCTACATTCAGATTTAAAGTTATTAATACACCTAGACACCAAAAACTACGAAGCGCACTATGTGGACCTCGTCATCGGCAACCTGGGACACGTAGACATCGAATTCGAGGTATTATTACATCTAGACACCGAAAACTACGGAGCGCGCTATTTGGACCTCGTCATCAGCAACCTGGGACACCTAAACATCAATTTCAAAATATTAATACACGTAGACACCGACAACTACGGAGCGCACTATGTGGACCTCGTCATCGGCAACCTGGGACACCTAGACATCGAATTCAAGATATTAATACACGTAGACACCGAAAACTACGAAGCGCACTATGTGGACCTCGTCATCGGCAACCTGGGACACGTAGACATCGAATTCAACGTATTATTACACCTGGACACCGAAAACTACGAAGCGCACTATGTGGATTTCGTCATCGCCAACCTGGGACACCTAGACATCGAATTCAACGTACGATTACACCTGGACACCGAAAACTATGAAGCGCACTATCTGGATCCCGTCATCGGCAACCTGGGACACGTGAACATCAAATTCAAAGTATTAATACACGTAGACACAAAAAACTACAGAGCGCACTATGTGGACCTCGTCATCGGCAACCTGGGACACCTAGACATCGAATTCAACGTACGATTACACCTGGACACCGAAAACTATGAAGCGCACTATCTGGATCTTATCATCGGCAACCTGGAACATGTGGACATCGAATTCAAGCTATTAATACACGTAGACACCGAAAACTACGGAGCGCACTATGTGGATCTCGTCATCGGCAACCTGGGACACGTAGACATCGAATTCAACGTATTATTACACCTGGACACCGAAAACTATGAAGCGCACTATCTGGATCTTGTCATCGGCAACCTGGGACATGTGGACATCGAATTCAAGGTATTAATACACGTAGACACCGAAAACTACGGAGCGCACTATGTGGACCTCGTCATCGGCAACCTGGGACACGTAGACATCGAATTCAACGTATTATTACACCTGGACACCGAAAACTATGAAGCGCACTATCTGGACCTCGTCATCGGCAACCTGGGATACTTAGACATCGAATTCAAGCTTGATTCATAAGAATCGACTTAAAAATTCCCTAGCGGCACTTTCTGCCAAGCGTAGAGAACCTTCTTTTCCGGCAGCGGTGCGGTAATACGATGTAAGGATACGAAATCTCTCCAGATAAACATGAAGGAATTGACTCAATATATATTATATAAGTATATATACCTAATTTACCTAAAATACCTAAATAGAAATCTTACTCCTGACCGATAAGTCTATCGACCTAATTTCGAAATACGCGCGCGATATCGAAACTGGCGATACCTGCGCCGCCAGCGTCGAAAAAGTGAAAGTAACGTTTCTGATTATGACGTCATCATACAAGACGTCGGCGTTAGAAGTATATAGTATACGTATCTTAAAAATAAATTTTCACATTTGGACTTTGCGTCGCAATATCTCCGCTCGTAGGGCACGTAGCGGAATATTATGAGAGAAACCCCCCCGTAATTGGACCCCAAGCTATCGATCAAGCCTACTTAGAACTTGATCCGTTCACTCGTTATCGAGATCTCAACATCTCGGGTACTCGCAACCCGTCGCGTCGCGTAAAAGAGTCACACGTCGCGTAAAAGAGTCATCATCTTGATCACGGTCGGTCTCGCTCCGCGTGTACTTGGCGCGAGACACTACCGTGTCTCTTGATACTGGTCTTCTTTTTCCTTCTTTTATCTGTTATTTATATATGGTTTTAATGAAATATTTTGATTCTTTACTATTAAAAAGAAAGAAATACAAAAGTGTTGTAAAAGTGGCATATTACCCCCATGTGGGGGTAATATGCCACATATACAAAAATGTATAGTAATTTAACTTTAGAAGGGCATTCTTGTCTAAAAACATGTAAAAGAATATTTTTATTACAATTTCAATAAAACACTAAGAAAATTCTAAAAAGCACCTTGTCATACTTGTCATACTGTACTTACCCCATAAAAACTATAATACTGACAGGAAGTAAGTAAAACTTGGGCAAAACGTCAGATATAATATTTTTAACAATTTCACAGTATTTACAACAACGCTCCTAGCCATAGCTTTGTTAAACATAACGAGTGGCATATTCCTCACACTGGCATATTCCTCCCAGTTACCCTATATATAAAATACACATATAGCACTTTTTTAGATTATCCGAGAAAATAATAGAAATCATGGATAACACAAAAGCATATAGATTGTGGAATATTCAGCCCGGCGAGGAGATTGTTATTTCTGGTATTGCTGGTAGATTTCCAGATTCAGACAATATGAATCAGTTACGAGAAAATCTTTTCAATAAAAGGGACCTTGTTAGAGCAGATCATGGGCGATGGAAGACAGGTGATTATTTCATATGCACGATAGTTCTGCATTCATGCCTGATTGGTAGATAAATGATATGATACACAATCAAATTACAATTAAGGGAAACGCCGTAATCGGTCAGGACTGAATCTTGAATGGAAAAATGTTTCAGACAAAAGTTGTATGGTCTAAAGGGAGACACATTATTGATCGTAGATATATTAGATGTCGTTTTCAAGAAATGTTAAAGACGACCAAATCCTTAAATAGAACTTAATTTTGATGACTTACATTGGAATCATGTATCCCCCTTTAGACCATACAACTTTTGTCTGAAACATTTTTCCGTATCTTCCATATTTTTCGAGATATTTGCCTGCGTCGATTAAAATGACTCACCCTGTATGTATACATATATACAGAGTGTCCCAGAGCACCCTTGGCAACGCTTGTGAAGAGCTGTAGAAGGGATCGAGATAAACAAAAAAGTCTTCTACAATTTTGCAATATGCGCAATAGTTGATGAGTTATTAATTAATACGTCTGAGCAAATCTGCGCGTGACGCGTGAAAAGCAGTAGCCCGGACTTGGCATTGGCCTAATTTACACCGATCTCTTGATTCGCCGCGCAACCTCGCTCCTCGCCTCTCGCTCCTCGCCACTCGCCAACGCGCGCGCCTGCCGATTCCGGCCTACCGCTTCTCATTTACTCAAACGTATTAATTAATAACTCATTAATTATTGCAAATATTCCAAAATAGTATAAGACATTTTTATTTATCTCGATTTCTTCTACCTCATCACGAGCATTGGATACTGTGCGTTGAGACATCCTGTATATTAAGGTATAGTTATTTGTGTAACAAGTGCTGTAAGATGAAAATTCACTGGTGCGGAGTTGACGCACGAGCCGAAGGCGAGTGCGGTCACCGCACCCGGGAATTTTCATCTTTACGCACGGCTTGCACACCCTATTTTATGTTGCAAGTACGTGGAAAGTGGTCTATCACGCACGCGTAGCGTGCGTAATGGGCCACTTTCCATGCACGTGTTACATAAATGTATTTTAAACTAAAGTTATATGAAAAAGTGAACGAGGAGCGTAACGCTTTGTGTGAAATTGTACGTTTCGTTAGATCATCCGGATGTACCAAGTCGTATGGGAATAGTTAACAATTTGAATAAGTTTGATGCGGATTTCTTCGGATTATCTTTCGAGGAAGCACACACACTTGGACTTGAGACGAGAATGTTACTGGAACATTCTTATGAGGCAATTATCGATGCCGGTATTAATCCAAAGCAGTTACGAGGAAAAAATACTGCCGTGATCATAGCAGCATCCTTTTCTGAAACGCAAAATAAATTTTTGTTTGAAGATCTTGAGGTAGAGAAAATTATTAATTAATAAGTGTAATAGATGAGATTATTGAATTTATCATTCATATGCAAGAATTAATTGTAATCGCGAACTTTCTGCAATTAGATAGGTGGTTTGAATCTTACTGGATGTCACAAATCTATAATGGCAAACATGATTTCGTACTATTTGGATTTGAAGGGACCATCATATGTAATTGATACAGCTTGCAGCTCTAGTTTTTATGCCATGGCCGCTGGTTATCATTGTATCATATCGGGCAAATGTGAAGACGCGATAATTGGGGCTGCACATTTATGTCTTAATACAACTACAACTCTGCAATTCGCTCGTCTTGGTACTTTTACTGAAACTAATTAATCTTATAATATAATGAGCATAAAAATTAAAAGATTACATTTTTGTCATTTGCACACAAAAAACAGAATGGTGTAAATTTAGTAAAAACATTTGTAATTTCTCTGTATATACTATTATATATACAAGGTGTCTCTAAAGTCTGACTCAGCCTCCTAGATCTCGAAAACGGGTTTAGATGTGGAAAAACGTTCCAGACAAAAGTTATAAGATATTAATGGGGGAAGATGATGAAAATATGGACTTGATCTTTAGTGACCTTTGGCAAGGCCAGATCAATGTGATCGATGTTTTCTTAAATGGAACCTTATTTTAAAATGGAACCATTTTTTATTGTATTTTCTTATAAACTGGCCCGGGATAAAAGGTTTAGATCTGACTAGATCAAATTATATTTTAGCAGATCAAATTTTATTTGGTCAGATATGCTCAGATATGACTTCTTATTTTTTCCTGGGCCTTGTCGAAACGTTTTGAAAACACTATAATAAAGCTCTTTTTCATTAAGTATTTCCTGAGATATTTTAAATTTTGTCAATACTTTTAATATACAATATAAAATATCTCGTACAGTATTCACATTTTGATGACTTTACCTTGATACTTTAATACGTAGAATAATGAAAATAATCAATTTCTGTAAAAAGAAACAAAAAATTATTTTAAAAAATTTGATTGTATTTTATAAACGTATTTAATTTTGCAAAATTGCAAATGTAAAAATTAATATTATTATTTGAATATAATAGTAAAGGCTCACAAGATTAGAAATTAATCAAAAAAAGATGGAGCGTGAAGCCGTAACAAGGTGTTGATGTTCATAAATTCTATACTTACGTAAAGAATTAACGAATTATAATGTACATACTGTACATATACATATATTCCAATTTAATAAACTGCGCGCCGCAAATTTGTCGGACTTGAAACACAGCTATCTTGGAACATTAATACCCTTCCCTACTTCGGAATTAAATCTACACGATTTAATTGTTTGAAAAAACGTAAAAAATTTATTGCGAAAAATATTACCTTAGCCAGGATTCGAACCTGGAATCTCCCTCATTCCGTGAAGGGCGTCGTATACCAATTCGACTACCGAGGCATGTGGTAATATTTATCGCAATAACCGGTTATTAATAATAAACTTGAAAAACGTATGTCTATGCCCGCGTATATAAATATAATAGTAAAGGCTTACAAGATTAGATATCAATCAAAGAAAGATGGAGCGTAGACTTTCAAATCCGACAAATTTGCGGCGCGCAGTTTATTAAATTGGAATATATGTATATGTATGTACAGTATGTACATTACAATTCGTTAATTCTTTACGTAAGTATAGAATTTATGAACACCAACACCTTGTTACGGCTCCACGCTCCATCTTTCTTCGATTGATTATTATTTGATTCTTTTCATTATTCTACGTATAACAGCAATAAGGTAAAGTCACCGAAAAGTGAATACTTTACGAGATATTTTATATTTTATATTAAAAGTAGGAAAAAGAGTCAAATGGGAGTCACTCAAGAATAAAGTCAAAATGATTAAAAAACGGGTAATTGTTTCAAGGCAAACAATTGTTTACATATATTACTAAAGTCTACTGTAATAATAAAATGTGATGAATTATGGTAATATGTATTTTTAATACTCATATTTCATGACCAAAGATCGACGAAAATTACAATAACAGAGTGCAAAAACCACTTTAAGTCTTTTCAGACACAAAACGACAACTGAGCAGAGATTTAGTGCATTAGTCAACCCTTTTTCGAGTCTCCCTAATCCAGGACTAAACAAAACACGCTCAAACTCACTCGGATACACCTATCACTGCATGACTCTCATTACCTCGTATAGCCACCATTACCCCGTGTTTCCCTATCATGACAAAATTTAAAATATCTCAGGAAATTCTTAATGAAAGAAACCCAGGTAGCAAGCACTCGTCATTTTGACGTCAATATTTGGTCATAATTGGTCAGTAACGTCATTCGTCGATTAAGTGACGTATATTTAACGTCATGTTTTAATACGTCAAAAAGACTTTGTAAAATGACATTATATAGACGTTTAATTGACTACCCAGGTAGCAGACAGTCGTCATAATGACGTGATTCTTACGTCATTTTATGACGCATGTTACGTCATTTATTCCTAAAGTTTGACGTAAAAATGACATATTTTTCACAGTATTTTTCACAGGAATATTCCTACATTTATAAAGTGTTTCGTAACTTTATGATTGACGTTGTAAATTTATGGTATAAGTGGATCTAGTTGCGTGTGTAATTATAGTTTTATGACAATTATTTCATGCAGTGTTTATAACTATTAAGAAGATATCATTACAAGATTTTTGACCACTTTAAAGATGTACCTGTTATAGACAAGTACAGTTAATAGGGAAGCATCAGGGTGAGAAGATCGTCACTGTCCACTGGATCATCGAAGTCAAGCGACTCGGACGCGGTACTGTACTAGGATAGGTGACCGCCTTGAGAGCGGCTATACGCACATGGCATGTAACGAAACAGTTAAAAAGCTTTTTTTTTTCTTAGATAAAGAAAAAGAACATTTTTTTATAAACGTTTATCAAGTAGACATTTTAAAATTTTAATTTCATAAAAAACATTTCTAGAAACCGGTATGTCGTACATTGGACCTATTTTTGCCGTCAATAAAACGTCAGAAAATGACGTCGTTGGGATGTGACTTAGGACCGTGAAAAATACGTCATTTTTACGTTAAACTTTAGGAATAAATGACGTAACATACGTCATAAAATGACGTAAGAATCACGTCATTATGACGACTGTCTGCTACCTGGGAAGCTTTATTATAGTGTTTTAAAAACATTTTGACAAGGGCTACAAGAATATGCAATAAAAAAATGGAGAGTTCTATTTAAGAAAACATCGATTACATTGACCTAGCTTTGAAAAGGTCACTCAAAGTCAAGTCCATGTTTTCATCATCTGTCCCCTTTAATATCCTACAACTTTTATTTGAAACGTTTTTCCATATCTGAAGCCATTTCCGAGATCCAGGAGGCTGGGTCAGACTTTAGAGACATTCTGTATATACAGTACCGTCCATAAGTTCCCGGACACCTCAAAATTTCGAAATAAAAGTCTAAAACTTGGTTGAACCATATTTATTCAGACTTTCTGTGATACATTGTTTTGATAAAACTAAAAACTAAATGTACTCTTGGGATTAAAGTTGACTTTCATAAAAAAACTAAAATTCTGGTTCGTTGAAGAGTCCACTTTTTGCCTTAATAACTGCTTTACAAATCAGAGGCATTCTCCTGATCAATTTCTCAAGAGATTCAGATTCAATAGACTTCCAGCTTATTTGAAAGCGCTGTCAAAGGGCGTTGATATTTGTGGAAACCTCTGATTTGTAAAGCAGTTATTAAGGTGGATTCTTCAACAAATCAAAACTTCAGTTTTCTTAAATGAAAGTCAGCTATAACCCCAAGAGTTCATTTAGTTTTTTGTTTCATTAAAATAATGTATCATAGAAAGTCTGAATAAATATGGCAATTTTGAGATGCCCGAGAACTTATGGACGGTACTGCATGTATCTACAAAATGTCCAAAACAAAAGTATCCAGCCAAAAGAATGGGATAGATTGGATTAAACTGAATATAAAAGTCATTTACTGGACATTTTCTTCTTATTTTAATGCGTACTACCTGCTCTTAAAATATGGGACATTTTTTAAAAATATTCTGTATATGTGCATCTATAATGTATATTTTAATACATATATTAAAAGATGTATATTATATATATTTTTTATCTTTCAGGTGTTTTGGCACCCGATGGTTATTGCAGACCTTTTGATGTCGCTGCAAATGGTTATTCACGTAGCGAAACAATGGGAGTGATATACCTCCAAAAAGCAAAGAATGCGAAAAGAATTTATGCTATATGTCCACATATTAAAACAAACAGCGATGGTTACAAAAAAGAAGGAATAACACATCCATCGATACGTATGCAAGGTACTTTACTAATGGAATTTTACGATGAGTGTGGAATACCATCATCTTGCTTGGATTACATTGAAGCACATAGTACCGGTACCAAAGTCGGCGATCCTCAGGAAATCAATGCTATTTATAATGTCTTGTGTAAGAATAGAAAAACTCCATTAATGATCGGCTCCGTAAAATCCAATCTTGGTCATGCTGAAGTTGCAAGTGGTTTTACTCAGATCGCTAAGGTAAAACAAGTGGATTTTGCGTTTATTAATTATTTTCAAATTTATTTTTTTTTACGCATCTTCACACACACATACACACACACACACACACACACACACGCGCGCGCGCGCGCGCGCGCGCACACGTAGATTTTTTGATTAATTGAACTTTATTAACCTTCTCGGTTATTTTTTACACCAAATGTCTTTACATTAATTTTTCTACATGAGGTACTATAGGTTTCTATATGAGGCTAATCTAATTTAATTGGTCAAGATTATAATAAATTATATATCGCACTAATTATGTACCACGTCTGGCTTTTACTGCCAAATTTGTTATTGTTATTTAATTTTATTTAAGAAAACCTTGATATATTTTTATTTATTGTTAAATAAAAATGTACCATCTTTGGTTGAGCTGGATTTTTGTAGCTTAATAATATTTTTGTGTGAATTTGTTCTAGGTAGGGTAAACTTGGGTAAGATGGCCATAGAGGAAAGATGGCCAGCCCATGTTCATTCGATGTTTCATGACGAACTAGATTGAGAGAATAACATATAGGTTGGCCATTGCATCTTTCCTCTAGTTTACCCTACATTCTTTACAGTGATTTAAATGATGCTTATTAGCATCAACAAGTTAAATCGATTATCAATTTAAATATGTTGAATTTACTGTCCCAACAAAAACTTGTGTTTCAAGAACAATAAATAATCGGCATTCAGTTAAAGTGGAAAAAGTAGATAAATTCACATAAGTATAATATTAAGCTACAAAATACTAGCTCTCGACCGAAGATGGTACATCTCTACTGATTTATCTTATATATAGTATATATGAGACAATCCACGTCACTTTTACCCCCCATTTGTCCAAAATTGGTATGGACGGATTTTAATGACTAAGGGCGGAAAATGTTCATCTTGAAAAGAGCTTTTGAAAGGCGTGTGGCATATATGCGCAATTCAACATGGCGTCATAGTTATGGCTGCTTAAAAGGATAAATTCAAAATTTCAGATTCAAGTACATGACGCCATGTTGAATTGCGCATATATGCCACACGCCTTTCGAAATCTCTTTTCAAGACGAACATTTTCCGCCCTTAGTCATTAAAATCCGTCCATACCATTTGGACAGATGGGGGGTAAAAGTGACGTGGATTGTCCCATATATATATATATATATATATATATAAAATATATTTCAAAAATTAATTACATTTCAAAACTGTTATTAATTTTTAAGGTAATAATAGCGTTCGAAACCGGTTTTGTTCCACCAAATATCAATTATACATCACCACGAACCGATATAGATGCCTTAATAAATGGAACTGTTCGTGTTATCGAAGAATCAATGCCACTTAAAAACGGTTACATAGGTATCAATTCTTTCGGTTTCGGGGGATCTAATGCTCACACGTTATTAAAGTGGAACATGAAACAAAAAGTTAACAATAGTGTGCCGACTGATGATTTGCCAAGACTTGTAATATTATCTGGGAGCACTGAAGAATCAGTGAAATTGTTTTTAAATGACGTTAGTAGACATTTCAAAAGCATTCTCAACATCTTTTTGAGTTGACACATTATATAATTTTGCTTTAAAACATTATATACTTTTTGCTTTAAAAAATTTTTGATTGTAGGTCGCAAATCATTCGGTAAATATAGAATATATTCGTTTAATACACGACGTTCATGCGGACAGTATAGACGGCCACCGATGGAGAGGATTCACTATATTGAATACTTTGCAACCAGATTCAATAAAGGAAATTCAAAATTGTGAGAATGCGAAAAGACCGGTTTGGTTTATATTTTCTGCTTTAGGCTCGCAATGGCCAGAAATGGGTATGCAATATTCCGTCAAAATCTTGCTATTTTACGATTGAGCGTAATCGGAACCAATATAGATGTATTAAAACATACTAGACAAAATGTGAATATTTCTATCAAATCTAATTCAAAACCATAGAAACTTATTTATACATACTATTGGCATAAGTTCCAGTTCAACAAAGTATGAGAGTAATTATGTTTTAATAGAAAATGCAGGTTTAAAACCCTAATTCAATTTTATTAGACCGAATAGGATTTTCTAATGGTTTTAATCGAGCGTTTTCAGCAGAGATACTTCATTTACTCTGGGAAAATTTTTTACCGATTTAGACCCACAGTTAAGGAGGCATAGGGGAGACCGGGGCTAAGCCGACAGCGGGGCGAACTTGACACTAGGCTTTTTGCCAATTTAAATCTATCGTAGAAACTTGCCTTTGCTACTGTAAATGCGTCTTTATGTGCCAGTATTATCAATGGAATTTGGTAACATTCTGAGTTATAGTCTAATTTTTAACGCGACATAAGTGTTTTTGATAGTGAAAAGTAATTTTTCTGATCTCTCGAAAATGTCTACTCTTTCATCGAGCTTTACTCTTGCGAATCTACCGCTAAGTGATTTTGATGGGAAATTCGATGCTTTATACGAATCCGATAATAATTTTTGCATATTTTCAAAATTTATATATTTTTGGAGTAACAAAAGTAAAAAACGACGTTCGGGGCTAAGTCGACACGACGCCACCGGGGCAAAGACGACACTAACCTAAAGTGACATTATCGCAAAAAAGGTCACTGTTTCGTCCGATTCCGATGACGATTTAAGGAACATCTGTTGCGTATGTTCGGAAAACATTTCATTAGCTTCTAATAACAAACAATGCATCTTATGCAACCGTATGGCTCATGACGAATGTGTGCGCATATCTGATCGCGAGTTTACGTGTATAAATTGTTTTTCAGAGACAGTTCAGAAAAAGATAATTAAAAGTTTAATCTTTTTTTTTCTCATTATTTTAAATAATTGTTTACTTTATTCCGACTTTTTGTTTCTAATACACAATGTCTTTTCATTTGATAAACAATGTATTTTTATTTTTAAACAATAAAAAAATAAGTTCCAGATCAAATTGTGTCGATCAAACAAAGTGTTGAGTTTGCCCCGGCGGGGTGTCGAGTTCGCCCCGTCATTTTTCAATTCGAAAATTTGTCTTCGCGTCACTTTTTCTTTCCTGGCGGCAAAACAAAGCGACGTACAGCAAAACTTCCTGAATCAATTTTATACCTGAAGAAACACTCTTTAAATATATATCATTGAATTTGCCTAAAAATTTTAATTAAATATTAAAAATTGCCTTTGAAAAAATAGTGTCGGCTTAGCCCCGGTCTCCCCTATACACCTAGGAGGCCAAAAAAATGGTCATTTTTCTGGAATTTTTTTCTGAGAAACTATTGGAGTTATCGGATTGTGGTTTTTTGTAGTTAAAAATATATATTTTGAAAAAAGTTAACAATTTTTTTATTGAAAAATATTTTTGAAATCGGATATGATACGCAAAAGATATTGTTATATATTTTAATATTCTATTTTATTTTTTTGTTTCTGTTGATTTTTGGCGAAGATACACCTGGTACCGTTTTTTTCCAGACGGTCTCTTCACGACGCCATATCTCTGTCATTTTGCGAAATTTTTCAATAAAAAAAATTGTTAACTTTCTTTAAAATGTATATTTTTAACAACAAAAAAATACAATCGAATAACGCCAATAGTTTCTCAGAAAAAATTCCAGAAAAATGACCATTTTTGGCCTCCTAATAGGTGTATATGCCCCCTTAAGCACTTTAACATTTTGGTTAGTGCCCTTTAAGTGAAAATTATCTTTGCGATATCTGAATATCGACAGAACTAATTGAGAGAATTGACTAGTAATATAACTTAAAAATCTTTGAAATAGATAGAATAGCTAATTACGATTTTTAGTTACGCGGTGTTATTTCTAGTCCAAATACGTAAAATTAAGGTTACGATATCCAAATAATATGATTACTGTTATCTTGGGCCCCAAATTTTTCCCAGAGTACAATAGCACTTAAATAATAATATACGTTTTTAATTAAAATTAGGTCGAAACTTATTAAAATTTCACGTCTTTGCAAATGCGATAAGAATGTGCGACGTTACTTTAAAACCATACGGTATAAGTGTCACGGATATTTTGACAAAGAAAGATGAAAAAGTGTGCGAAGACGCGTTGTACGCGTTTGTTGGCATTGTCGCTATTCAGGTAAAATATTATACTTCGAAGTTATAAAATAGTGTTACATATTCTATATTTATTGATAATAAAGCGATTGATTTAAATTCTTTCTATGTCAATTCATCGTATTAGAATTATCACCGTATATAAGTACATTTATTTCATCGCATTTCATTGGTTTATTAGAAATAAATTCTTCAAAGTAATTCAACTATAAAATTATTTGTATAAATTTGTAGATCGGCTTAGTAGATCTCCTAACATTATTAGGAATTATTCCGGATTACATGATTAGTCACTCTGCTGGTGAACTTGGTTGCGCGTATGCCGATGGATGTCTCACCATTGACCAAGCCATTTTGTCAGCATATTTTATTGGTTTGGCGTGTACTGAGGGAAAAATAATTCGTAGCTCTATGGCTATTGTCAGTTATTGTGATTACGAATGTCTCAAAAACATGTGTCCAATGGATATTGAAATAATATGCCGCAACAGCGAGAATTGCAACGTTGTGAGCGGGCCCACAGAATCCGTGCAAAAATTTATGAAAAAACTACAGGTAGTATTGAATAGCTCTCGTATCTTATAAGTGGATGGAAAACTTTGCTTAAGGTGATGCTGAAGCCGTCTGTATAACCGACAAAATTACCATTTTCTATATGTTATCAACCTATATCTGTCCTTGAATAGACAAGAATAGCATCTACATTGCACGCACACATACGCACGAATCGTCATGTACACTATACTCTTATATTAGACTTCTAATCTCGATTTGGAGGGTTCATCAATGTTTTTCTTGTTGTGCAATTCAGGGAAACTCGTTTTCACGTTCGTATCAATGCCATATCGAGATGCCATATTAGGATAAAAGTAATAG
Source organism: Temnothorax longispinosus (assembly GCF_030848805.1). NCBI lineage: Eukaryota > Metazoa > Arthropoda > Insecta > Hymenoptera > Formicidae > Temnothorax > Temnothorax longispinosus. Next base: position 16,306,284 of record NC_092359.1, on the reverse strand, counting down.
GTAAGGAAATCTGTAATTCCGTAGTTTTTTCTCGGTTTCTATATCAAATCGGAGTTTCCCTGAATCATTAATGTACGTACTGCAATTATGGAAAGAAAATAGTAATTTTATCGATAAAACAGACGACTCCAGCATCATCTTAATGATCTTCAAATATCGAATTCTTAAATTCAAGCAATAATTTGCCACACCTGCATATATTCAATTTGTACTTTTGTATCAGATTAATAATATTCACGTGAGAGAGATACACTGCAACGTACCGTATCACAGTTCTTATCTCGAATCTGTGGAAAATCAACTTTTGCTTGATTTGAATAAAGTAATATCACATCCGAAGAAACGGAGTCCAAAGTGGGTCAGCACTTCCATACCTCGCATCGAATGGTTCACTTCAGCATCAAAATTGTCATCGGCGGACTATCATACACATAGTATATTAAGTACCGTTCTCTTTGAACAAACAACGCATCTAATACCAAGTAACGCAGTTACCATCGAAATCGCGCCACACGCCGTTCTGAAAGAAGTGCTAAATGAAGTAAATAATGTGGTATTGAACGATCCACGTGAACAAAATATTGATGTAATTTTATAAGGAATTGGAAGGCTGTATAACTGTGGTTTACAGCCGAAAGTTGCTAATTTATACCCGCCAGTGGAATTTCCTGTTAGTCAAGGAACTCCTATGATTTCCCCATCGATAAGGTACAAGATATTATATGATATCGCAATTTAGATATTATATATTACCTACATAAGAAAAAATATATACATGCACTATCGTTTAAAGTTTAAAAGTTTGGAAGCACGACTTTATTAAGAAAAACAATAGTGGTGCCAATACTTTTAAAGAAAATCGTCTTATATGAGAACCTTTACTGTGTGTTGTGTCTATTAAACACAGTATTATTTGTTTCTAATCATTTTCCAAGGAAAGATTTTATGTAAAGAATTTCATTGGTATCACTGTTATTTTTTTTTTAAAGATAATGCTTCCAAACTTTTGAACAGTATATATATATATATATATATATATATATATATATATATATATATATATATATATTATAATGTAGATATACATATATATAATTAATATAAATAATTTTATAATGTAGATATAAACAAGCATTCTAATGTCACATTAGGTGGGATCATTCCAAAAATTGGTACGTACCGAGCTTTGAAACACAAACGTTCATAAAATCCGGAGAAAGATATGTCGAAATTTCACTCAACAGTGAGGACTACGATTATATGTGCGGTCATGTAGTCGATGGAAGAAATTTGTTACCCGCGACGGGTTATCTTGTACTCGTTTGGGAAACTATCGGTATGATGAAAGGAATAACATTCACAACAATACCGATAATATTCCGAGATGTAAACTTTATTCGCGCTACTCATTTAACGAAAAGTAATGCTGTAAAATTGACAATTGCGATACAGAAAGGTATTTATGAGATGACTTACTTTAAACTAGCATGATTGTAAGAATGCGTGTAAAATAATTAAATACATAAAAATATTACAGACGGGAAGTTTGAAATAACCGAAGAAGGTAACGTTGTGGTGACAGGTACAGTGCACGAGACATCGATTCCAGAACAGGAAATGTTTCGGACAGATCTATTACCGGAGAATAGCGACGAAGAAGAACACATGACTGCTCGAGATATCTATAAAGAATTGAGACTGCGCGGTTACCAGTACAGCGGCTGGTTTCGTGGATTACATAGCGCATCTATTTCAGGCAGCAAAGGACATATCGTTTGGAAAACAAATTGGGTAACGTTTATGGATACCATGCTACAAATGTATATTATTGGATACGATACCAGGGACTTGTATGTTCCGACGAGTATTCAGAAATTGGTGATCAATCCTGAGCTTCATGCGTCGAAACTGCGGAATAGCGCGACTGGCATGGAAAATTCGACAGATATAGATAAAAGTAAGTGCTTTTGAATCACGTACTTGTTGAGTTATTTTGTTTTGATAAATATCGCATAAGAAAATCTTGTAATATAAAGCGTATTATTTTGTCTTATTACAGAATTACCGATACAAATATACAGAAAACTAGACACGATTATAGCTGGCGGAATAGAGATTCGAGGCCTTAAAGCTACTCAGATCTCTCGCCGGAGATTGGCTCAAGATGTTGTTACCGAAGAACACGTATTTGTTGCTCATCATGATCGCGCTAAAATTTCTTTGAACGAAGCTATTCGGATATCGGCGCAACTCGCGCTGGAAAATCATCAAATCATTAAAATAAAAACCATCGAGCTAGTGGAAGATGTCGATGACGTTGCATTAGAATATCTCTCTTCTTCGTTGCTGGTTGAGGCTTTTGGTGATGTGCCATTAATACAAACAAACATCACTCTATTAACATCGCCGAATCGTTTTAATTCAGCAGATCTACCACAAAACATTACAATCGGAGATTTAAACAAACCATCTGTAGATGACAAAGCCTTAATTGTTGCAGGATTTAACCTTTTGTCCAAACAACAAGCTTCGTTAGAACGACTTTTGCCATTTCTAAGAGAAGGTGGTTATCTGTTGTCACGTGAGAAATGTGACGTAATTGATTACACCAAATATTTACAGCAATACGAATTAAATGTTATTCTTGAAAAGCGCACCGACAAAGAAATGATTGTGCTTTTGAAGAAGAAAATTCCAATAGGAAAAAGAATTGTTGTTTACATAAATAATGATAACTTTAATTGGCTGGAAGATTTAAAGCTACTTGTGAGCGGTGAGAAGAATCTCGAAGAAAAAAGTAGGATTATAATTGTTGGAAAGAGAGATTTCGAGTGCGGTTTGTTAGGTTTCGTTAATTGTTTGAGAAAAGAGCCGGGCGGAGAGGTAACAACATCTTGTTAGGGGTGTGCTTATTCAAGATGAGAAGGCCTCTATGTTTTCTCTACAAGATCCCTTCTATGTACAACAATTGGAAAAAGATATGTTTATTAATGTATTGCGACCTAATAAGACCTGGGGATCATACAGACATTTGCGATTATCACGACCGGAAACCGAACCTGTACCTACCGTTCATGTCTGCCAAACGGTATACCCATATAGGAATCTTTTCAAAATATATCGACATTTTATCAATGTACAATATTAAATATTTTCAAATCGTTTTTTAAATATTTCTATAATATTTCTCTATTTAAAGTTTTGTTCTATGTATGTCATGTGTTATGAAATAGATGTTTTTCTATAGGTCTGTGGTGATCTAAGTACATTTTGTTGGATAGAGAACAGTTTATCTGTCGAATCTCGTCGTGAGGATTTGGTACGTGTGGTTTACTCATCATTAAATTTCAAAGATGTAATGCTCGCGACTGGTAAATTAACATCTAGTCAGGCGATCTCACGAGGACGGTTATTTCAATATATACCCCTTGGATTGGAATACGTAGGATTCGATACCAATGGGCAACGTGTAATGGGAATCCGTGATACCGAGTAAGCAAAATGGTTCAAAATATTATTAGGTACGTTGCGTAATGTTATAGAGTTGAAACTAAATTAAGATTATTTTTTTTAGTTGTATCGCAAATGTTATTGAGAAAGATACAGATTTTTGTTGGAAGATACCTGATGCGTGGACATTTGAAGCGGCTGCGACGGTCCCGTGCGTTTACAGCACGGTTTACTTAGCCTTATACATATATGGGAAAATGAAAAAAGGCAATAAGATACTTATACACTCTGGTACTGGCGGAATTGGACAAGCAGCTATTCACCTCGCTCTCAAAGAAGGATGTGAGGTGTTTACTACTGTGGGCACGAACGACAAACGGAAATTTATTAAGAAGATGTTTCCGAGCATTCTGAATGAACATATTGGAAATTCGCAAGATACCAGCTTTGAACAAATGATAATGCGAGAAACAAACGGTCACGGCGTCGACATCGTGTTAAATTCATTGTCAGAAGAAAAGTTAATCGCGTCAGTTCGTTGCTTGGCGAAAAACGGTCGTTTTCTGGAGATCGGCAAATTTGATCTCATTTCTAACAATCCACTAGATATGTCCATGTTTCAGAAAGGTATTAGCTTTTATGGGATTCTACTCGATAATATGTGTACCGGCGATCACAAATATAAGTCGTTGCTGTCTAAAATGGTAGCCGATGGTCTTGAAGATGGAACCATTAAACCAATTCAAGTAACAGTTTTTTCAAAAACAGAAATCGAAGCAGCTTTCAGATACATGGCGAGTGGAAAACACATGGGAAAGGTACTCTAGTATTGATTAATAGTAGCATAAAGAATTATTCATAATAGGAGAGACCAAGGCAAAGTCGTCACTATTTTTTCGGTGCCGATTTTTAACAACAAAACAAATAATTTTAGTAAAATTTGGTATACCGTTGTAAAGAGTGAACCCTTGGCTACAAAATTTATACGGACATTTTTTGTCTATGTCGCTTTGTTCAACTGGTATAGAGTAAAAACGACAAAGGTGCAAAAATTGAAATGTCAAAATTGCCGGGGCGGAGTCGTCACTCCATTCTCGGACTAAATTTTAAATAAAAATTTATAATTTCGATAATGAAAAATGATAGGATACATTTTATGAATTATTTTTTAATAGAAAAATGGAAACATTAATTAAAAACACGATGGCGGAAAATAATTACCGAATCCTACGTATTCCAATCCAAGGGGTATATATTGAAATAACCGTCCTCGTGAGATCGCCTGACTAGATGTTAATTTACCAGTCGCGAGCATTACATCTTTGAAATTTAATGATGAGTAAACCACACGTACCAAATCCTCACGACGAGATTCGACAGATAAACTGTTCTCTATCCAACAAAATGTACTTAGATCACCACAGACCTATAGAAAAACATCTATTTCATAACACATGACAAACATAGAACAAAACTTTAAATAGAGAAATATTATAGAAATATTTAAAAAACGATTTGAAAATATTTAATATTGTACATTGATAAAATGTCGATATATTTTGAAAGGATTCCTATATGGGTATACCGTTTGGCAGACATGAGCGGTAGGTACAGGTTCGGTTTCCGGTCGTGATAATCGCAAATGTCTGTATGATCCCCAGGTATTATTAGGTCGCAATACATTAATAAACATATCTTTTTCCAATTGTTGTACATAGAAGGGATCTTGTAGAGAAAACATAGAGGCCTTCTCATCTTGAATAAGCACACCCCTAACAAGCTCTCCGCCCGGCTCTTTTCTCAAACAATTAACGAAACCTAACAAACCGCACTCGAAATCTCTCTCTCCAACAATTATAATCCTACTTTTTTCTTCGAGATTCTTCTCACCGCTCACAAATAGCTTTAAATCTTCCAGCCAATTAAAGTTATCATTATTTATGTAAACAACAATTCTTTTTCCTATTGGAATTTTCTTCTTCAGAAGCACAATCATTTCTTTGTCGGTGCGCTTTTCAAGAATAACATTTAATTCGTATTGCTGTAAATATTTGGTGTAATCAATTACGTCACATTTCTCACGTGACAACAGATAACCACCTTCTCTTAGAAATGGCAAAAGTCGTTCTAACGAAGCTTGTTGTTTGGACAAAAGGTTAAATCCTGCAACTATTAAGGCTTTGTCACCTACAGATGGTTTGTTTGAATCTCCGATTGAAATGTTCTGCGGTAAATCTGCTGAATTAAAACGATTCGGCGATGTTAATAGAGTGATGTTTGTTTGTATCAAGGGCACATCACCAAAAGCATCAACCAGCAATGAAGAAGAGAGGTATTCTAATGCAACATCATCGACATCTTTCACTAGCTCGATGATTTTTACTTTGATGATTTGATGATCTTCCAGCGCGAGTTGTGCCGATATCCGAATCGCTTCGTTCAAAGAAATCTTAGCATAATCGTGATGATCAACAAATACGTGTTCTTCGATAACAACATCTTGGGCCAATTTTCGCCGAAAGATCTGAGTGGCTTTAAGGCCTCGAATCTCTATTCCGCCAGCTATAATCGTGTCTAGTTCTCTGTATATTTGTATCGGTAATTCTGTAATAAGACAAAATAATACGCTTTATATTACAAGATTTTCTTATGCGATATTTATCAAAACAAAATAACTCAACAAGTACGTGATTCAAAAGCACTTACTTTTATCTATATCTGTCGAATTTTCCATGCCAGTCGCGCTATTCCGCAGTTTCGACGCATGAAGCTCAGGATTGATCACCAATTTCTGAATACTCGTCGGAACATACAAGTCCCTGGTATCGTATCCAATAATATACATTTGTAGCATGGTATCCATAAACGTTACCCAATTTGTTTTCCAAACGATATGTCCTTTGCTGCCTGAAATAGATGCGCTATGTAATCCACGAAACCAGCCGCTGTACTGGTAACCGCGCAGTCTCAATTCTTTATAGATATCTCGAGCAGTCATGTGTTCTTCTTCGTCGCTATTCTCCGGTAATAGATCTGTCCGAAACATTTCCTGTTCTGGAATCGATGTCTCGTGCACTGTACCTGTCACCACAACGTTACCTTCTTCGGTTATTTCAAACTTCCCGTCTGTAATATTTTTATGTATTTAATTATTTTACACGCATTTTTACGATCATGCTACTTTAAAGTAAGTCATCTCATAAATACCTTTCTGTATCGCAATTGTCAATTTTACAGCATTACTTTTCGTTAAATGAGTAGCGCGAATAAAGTTTACATCTCGGAATATTATCGGTATTGTTGTGAATGTTATTCCTTTCATCATACCGATAGTTTCCCAAACGAGTACAAGATAACCCGTCGCGGGTAACAAATTTCTTCCATCGACTACATGACCGCACATATAATCGTAGTCCTCACTGTTGAGTGAAATTTCGACATATCTTAAAAAATCCTAATGAAACAGACCTTCAGCTTGTTGTTCTAACCAATATCATGGAAGTTTATTCAGCAGGAAGCAGTAAAAAAGTATTATTTATTTTCTTAATTTTAAGTACCAAAATTAAATATTACAATTTTTTTCTTTCTTATAGGAGTAGTATCAGTATCAATCTTATAGTCTTTTGTTTCAAGTATTTCTCATTTTAAAGTAAAACTTATATTAAAAACAAAATATATAATTTGGTAGATTCTTATGGAATTGAAGAAATGTAAGACCTGGGAAGAAAGATATAATATTTTCGCCGAACAATTCTTAGCTACGAATACATTACTCTCACCCGCAAATTTAAAGACGCTGTGTACAAGAGTGTATAAAAATGTATCCGCAATTCGGCAATATGATCCCTCTACGTTGCCGCCTATTAGATCTTCCATAATATTGCTAAAATCTGCGTACTCCTCGCATATACCACTTAAAGAAGATTATGGTTTGCAGAAGGTATTTCAAAAAGTTTGATTTAATCTGTATTTAATAAGTTTCAAAGGACCTCGCACAAAAAGGCTGCGAAATGGCTCCCAGTCGATTTGGCTGAAATTTGAATATGATGTAGTTAATGTTGTCCTGATCAAATGTCTCATAGGGCTGGAAGACCAATAATGGTTAGTTTTTGAGATATTCGACTCCAAACATTGAGAAAATAGATGTTTTAGCGTATGTATCCCACACAGCACAGGATATTTTGAGGGACATTTGTGCATCCGCTGGATATCCACCGGATATTAAATATCCACTGGATATCCACCGGTTATTGAGATATCCCACTTTATCTGTAGGACGTCCCTCAGATAAAGTGTGCTGTGTGGGATATAGCTTTAATATATACGAATTGCATGTGTATTCGTGTGCGCTCGCGCGCATGCAGGTGTGTGCGTGTGTGTGTGTGTGTGTGTGTGTATGGGTGTGTGTGTGCGTATGCGCGCCCGCGCGGGCGCGCGTGTGGAACTTCTAATTAAGGCACGTGTCTATTCCTTGGAAGTGGTCGGTTGCCTGCATCAGCGACGGTTTGAATTAGTGTAGTTGACGGATATTTTATGTGCTCTTCGTTTCTAGCATAACCCAAATACCACAAAACGCTACATATGTGAGCACAAGTACCCAGTGTACGAGTACCAGACTTGCAGGTACAATAATATCCTAATATTGGTGACAGCTCCTCGTCTATGTTTTCGTCCATATCATCGTCTATCTCATTATCAACTTTGGATTTCATATAAATCCATCGATTTCATATAAATCCATCGATGATAATGAGATAGACGATGGTATGGACGAAAACATAGACGAGGAGCTGTCACCAATATTAGGATATTATTGTACCTGCAAGTCTGGTACTCGTACACTGGGTACTTGTGCTCACATATGTAGCGTTTTATGGTATTTGGGTTATGCTAGAAACGAAGAGCACATAAAATATCCGTCAACTACACTAATTCAAACCGTCGCTGATGCAGGCAACCGACCACTTCCAAGGAATAGACACGTGCCTTAATTAGAAGTTCCACACGCGCGCCCGCGCGGGCGCGCATACGCACACACACACCCATACACACACACACACACACACACACACACACACACACGCACACACCTGCATGCGCGCGAGCGCACACGAATACACATGCAATTCGTATATATTAAAGCTATATCCCACACAGCACACTTTATCTGAGGGACGTCCTACAGATGAAGTGGGATATCTCAATAACCGGTGGATATCCAGTGGATATTTAATATCCGGTGGATATCCAGCGGATGCACAAATGTCCCTCAAAATATCCTGTGCTGTGTGGGATACATACGCTAAAACATCTATTTTCTCAATGTTTGGAGTCGAATATCTCAAAAACTAGCCATTATTGGTCTTCCAGCCCTATGAGACATTTGATCAGGACAACATTAACTACATCATATTCAAATTTCAGCCAAATCGACTGGGAGCCATTTCGCAGCCTTTTTGTGCGAGGTCCTTTCAACGAAATTTTTTGTTAATGAAGTACATAATTATTTAAGGTAACTCAAAATCTGGTGAAAGTACATTACATTGAGAGCACTCATGCGACGATCCTGAAAAGCGAGAAAGTGCTAACTGCAATTAATGGAGAACTTCCAATTTAAAGTATAATGTCATAACATATACTAGACAACAATATTGTTTAAATTAATTCTGACACTGAAACATCTTACTCTATCTAGAACCCTCTCCTTTGAGAATTCTAGATAGAGTAAAAGATGAGTCTCTCATTGTCAGAATACTTGTGGTTACGGGGATAATATTATTATAATATCAAAAGAAGTATTTATTTCAACAACCTTTGGCAAAAGTATTATTTTTAAGTAACAAATAGATATTAAAAAAATATACATATTTAAATAGATATAGATAATTCGTAATTATTGTACAAAAGTAAATATAACGGCATTTATCTGGACATGGTATACATAAAATATTACATAGTTTATAACTGTATACAATTTTACAAGAATAAATAATTTTGCAGACTAAAAATTTAAAATTAATTAATTTTAAAATTAATTAACTTAAAATTAGTCTCCGCGAAATTATTTTTAAAATTAATTTTAAATTTTATTCAATTTTTAGCCCCCCTTCTCAGTCAAATATAGAATTATGCTGTCCAAATATTCTTACAATTAGTTACATTAATTATATAACTAACAATAAGAATATATGGACAGCATATCTAATTGTAATTTATTAAATATTTCAATTATTTATCAATTTCATCATTATTTAAATATTTATTTCATATTTCAAATATTTCAATTTATTAAGTATTTGTGTAAATTATTAAATAGTTCATTATATCCAATTATAAAAAAGAAGTTTAACTTCGCGATTGCGGAATTTGATTTTTTATTAAGTGTCATTTAATTTGCAGTATTTTAGGTAATTTTTTAAATATTAATTTATTATGTTCAAGTCCCTATACCTACCCGTATTTCTATTCGTATATTTTCCTACCTATCCGTATTTTTGTTCACTTGTGCCTATACCTACCCATTCGCGAACTTCTACCTATCCGTATAATATTTTTACTTATACAAATAAGAAGTAAAACCGCGGATACGATGGGTATATTTAATCGTACTTAATTGTGTTGGATAAATCTAGCGGAATCACCTAATCGCAATTTACACTTACATTTTGGCCAATATAGACCGTACATATATGATGTGTAATTTTCATATTTCTTGTGGTCAGATTGAACCTACCTATTTGGGTTGTTCCTGGTCAAATCCATTCTGGCGGTACATCAGCCAGAGAATGAGAAGGAGACGAACTCCTTCGATACCGGCTGCATGATTATCAGGGCCGGTAGATTATAACGTTACGGTTACGAATTATCGATTACGAATCATTACGGTCGTTAACAAAAGCGCGTTTATATAAGAAAAAAATAAATAATCACGTTCATAAATAAAATATTAATTAAATTTAAATTTAACTTAATTTTGCATTTAATTTGTCAACGATACACGTAATTAACTTTTTCGATCAAGAAATCGAAATTATAGAAAGCAAGAAAAAGTTATATCAAAAAATGCAAAGAATATGTTACTCGCGTTTCAATCAAAATCGTCGCGATTATAACTCGATCGCAAATATCTGAATTTAAATAGCATAATTTACACGAACGAACCATTTAAAAATCAATCGATCAATAAATCATTAATCAACGAAGAGGTAAACAATTTTTAGTATAATCTGAGTATTGAGTATAATCTGAGCGAACCGAACCGCAACTGCGAAATAAATCGCGAACATTATTTAATCTCACCTCAAATATCAAGTAAGAAGTATAAGACATTCAGAATGAATGACGTGAGATCCAAAAGGGAATAGTTCCATAAGCAAGATATACATGCAATAAGTATCGTAATCAATATAAAGAATTTGTCATAGTCTCGCGCAAGTTACATTTGTCTTTATAAATTTTCACAAATATCATATCTATATCTATATTTACATATATAAAATAGAATGTCTGTATGTATGTATATATGTATGTATGTTCTTTATACACTCTTAAACTATTCGACCGAATTTTTACCAAAAGTATATAAAATAGGGGTAGAATTTTCCGAGGAGTGTTATAGAGTGTATATAGTTTTTCGTTACTGATTTTTTTGGGAACCGGTATCCGAAATTTTTCCAATTTTTCGGGAAATAATTGACCGAATCTTAAAGAATTGTATATAAAATAGGGGTAGAATTTCCCAGGGAGTGCTATAAACTGTATAGTTTTTCGTTACCGATCTTTTTGGGAATCGGTATCCGAACTAATAAAGGAATTTTTTTCGATTATATAAATATTTATATAAATAACTATTGTTACTTTATTACAAAAAATTTTTAAAATTATGGTTAATAGGACATATGAAATATGTATCATCTTAGATTATATTGTGCATTTTAATATAATAGAAAATAGATATAAAAACTATCAATTTTCAGATATTTCTACACAAGAAAATTATTCTGTTTCGCAATAAAATATTTACTGGATCTCACGTCATTTTATTTTGTTTTATTTATTGATACAAAGCCAAGAGCTACTAGATGGACAGACTATAAAAGATTAGTATAAAATCGGCATGTTATACATATATCCCACACAGCACACTGTATCCTGAGGATATCCCAAACTGACCAAGATTTCCAAATACGATCCCATAGATATCACAGCAGGTGATCCCGGGATATTCCAATAAGATATCGTGAGATATCCTATTATGATCTCAGGATATCTAAATATTCTGCCATATCCGTTGGCTTTGCATAAGATATCTTAAGAGATCTTCTGAAGGATATCTTTTAGAATATATTATTTTTCGTAAATTCTCAGGTTGTAATATCTCACAGTAGTATATTATTTTTCGTAAATTCTCGTATACTACTCAGAATATATAAATTAATACGGATCAGAAGATAAAGTCCGCTCGCAGCGTGTTGCTTTCACCGACGACGCCGAATCGGCTAAGTCCGAAGGCGGCGCGGTCGCTGCTTCCGGTACCATCAAACACACAAAAAAGGCGAATATTATGTATGTGCGAGTGTACACGTGGGCGAGCTTATCATTCTACAAATATGTTTCAACCGCAATTAAGCGCCGACAATAAGAAACCACTAGGCTTCCCCCCCCCCCCGATGCCGCTATTGTTATAACCGGTATATTAATACATTTTTAATTGTAGCGCGATAGAAAACATACGGTCTCGGGCGGAGGAGGGAAAAACCAAGTGTCCCTTCATAAAAATTCTAATAGCGCCTTTTAAACGTTCTTTTTTTCCTTCTTGAACAAGACCATCCTTGTTGCATAATTAAATATTTTCCCTACGTAAAAATATATTTTGTTTTGACCATGTCTGTGTAACGTAAAAAAAGGACTTGGTCACTCGTGAAAAAGCCGAGACCGTATGTTTTCTGTAGTAATCAGCAACATTACATTTATTGCTGTTATTTTTTTTACAAAAAGTGTTAAAGTTTAAAAGTACTTTATATATGTACCTCTATTTTTTTACCTCGGATCGAAAGCTTTATTAGACTCGTACGTGTGATATGTATTTTTATTTTTACTAATTGTATTTTTTTTTAATTAGAGGTACTTTGTTTAAAAACTATATATTCTTTTAATAAATAAAGATTTAATATGCAATATACTTATTTTTCATGTACATCGTGGACAGAAAGATTGATTTTTTTATAATATTGGAATGTATTTGTTTAATTTTACAATTTATTTTCCAATGGAAGAATTCTTTTATTAAGCAACACGAATGCACATTCCGAAATTTATCACAAAAGAGAAACAATATTTCTGTCCACGATTGTATACGATTATCCCCTTTCTGGTTAAACCATAATTTTATTGTATATAAAATATCCAAACGATATCGCGAGTGCTATAATTAATATCTTGCGATATCTTTCGATCTCCCTCGGATATCCTGTGAAGATGTCTGCAAGATCTAAATAGCCGGACACTTGTGCATCCACTGGATATCCACCGGATATCTGAGACCATTTTGGGATGTCCCGCGGTTATTGCGATATCCCAAAATGATGTCTGTAGGACGTCCCTCAGATAAAGTGTGCTGTGTGGGATGTATATGTTACGCGGGAGCAGTCTCCCGTAAGCACAATAAATCAATAAATGATGGAGCTCTAGGATTCATTATTCAGCCTAGTCTGATTTAGTCTATCCATTTTAGGGTAACTGATCTGTGACAAGTTGCACTTATCTGCATTAATAGATGAGAATAATACATAAATATACAACTAATATTCACAGATTTATCACCCCATTATAAAAAAAAGTCACTCACCGACCGATGCGCAACGGGCGGAGTTATTCAGCCACGTAGCTACGATGATTCTGTAACACAAAAATGAAAGATTCAAATTAAATAGACGCTGAAAATAATCAATGTTTCAAAAAATAATTTCTACATACGTCTAATTCGTCTTTTAATTACATTTACTAATATAAATTAACCTATTTCCCGGAAAACCTTTATAAGAATAAACTTTTATAAAATTTTAGATAAAATTTCGGTCTCTCTAATTATTTAATTATTTCTTACTTATCCGAGATAAATTGGCCCGAATAAATGGGAAAGAACTATTAATTTTAAGATAAGAAATAAGCTCACCCCAAAGTTGCTCCGCCGGGGCCCGATGCCTTTGCCAGGCTTCCTCCTCCTCTCAGAACGTCTGGGTGGTCAGGCCTCCTCCTCCTCTCAGAACGTCTGGGTGGTCAGGCCTTCTCCTCCTTCCGTTGCACAGGACACTCACGGAATCGCTGTCCAATATTTCGCGATCGAGTACGAAGTAACTGTAATAATACGATCGCGACACTTTATATTAGACACTCCCGAGATGAAACGATCTGCATTCTACGGCGCGGCGCGCGCTTCTATTATTTAAATCCGATGATTCACCGAGTTTGTTTTTCCCGCTGAGCGCGGCTAACTTCATATACCGACATTCCCGACGCCGCGCGGCTACAACGCGAGTCGAGTCAACGCTGCAATGGCCGAATTGAAACGGAGCGAACCGTTCGAAGATATACACGCTCGAGACACGCTGCGACACAGCTCGAGTGCATATAAATTCCTCGAGAATTTCACAATTACAAATGCAATTAAACGCGCGGTCGACACACCACGCATCATCGCGCTTTATTATTCTAAATCACGCGACTCGCATCATATTCGTATCATTTTACGCCAGCGGCGTCTATTTATTAATTATCAATCATCTCAATTGTTAATAATACTATTCGCAATTGTTATTAAAAAGGCACTCAAGATTACCAGTACTATTTGGCAACGATTGAAGCAACCCAGTACCACTCGAAATCACTGCTCGAAGCCGATTGTAACGGTGGAGATCGATGATGATCCCGACCATTCGTCCGAAACCATCAGAATCGGACGACGTAGAAAAGATCGGAAGCTTTGATCCTGCCATCGCAATAATTCGTTATGGGATGCGGCTACTGGGCTTCTGGCCACGGGATACCGGGTTTCTCTGCAATTTACAGTGCGGCTCGATCTTCATACTGATCGTCTTCACCACGTTCCCTGCGATTGTACAAACATACACCGTGCTTTACACGGTGACGGATTGGAACTCGGTGATGCACGAGATCCTCAGTACAGTCCTAATAATTCAGCTTCTTGGCGAAATTCGTCTTCATGAAAGTGATGGCCAGGAGCTTCCGGTTCATTCTGTACACGATGACCACCGACTGGGCGAACTATCGCTACCTGGCGAAGCGGAGCCGACAAATCATGATCTTATTACGCTAAAAGAGGCAGGCGGTTCAGCATACTTAGCACTGTGGTTCTGATGCTGACGACAATGGGTAAGAAATTGGACAATCAAGTAACACCTACTATAAACGTAAAAACCATCTAAACTATAAAATTCAGTTTAGACTTTATTATATTGTATTTTATGTATTCTGATTTGTCAAACGTTTCTCATATTATCCAGCTACAAGTTTGCGAAGTAAATGCAATCTTCGCTAAACCGATTACCAATCCATTTCTTTATTAGGTGATAGACTTAATTAAACGTGAACGTGCTTTTTAGGATTTATGTTAACACCGGTCGTGAATATGTGGCGCAATAACGGTGTCTGGAACGCAACGATTAGAACCTTGCCTCAGAAAGGGATCTATCCCTTCCGCAACAAAGAGTCACCCGTGTACGAGATACTCTACGTCGTGCAGTCGTTTACAACGTTCTTTCATACATCAAATATCTCAAAAACTAAATTCAAAAATCTAATTTATAATATTTTATAGAATAAAGCTCATATTCGAAACTATTGACTTATGTTAGTTAGAAATAAAGATTCAATCCCCGTGAAGCTCAATCATAACGGTTACCAGAGCAACAAAAATATAAATTGACAGTGTTTTTTCTAGGGTAGCTCCATGGCCGGCCTCCAAATTTATCGTGTTTAAATTAAAATTTTAATTAAAATTTCGACTTGACGATTCATCCAAATTTTCATTGTAGAATATCAAGAGAAATTCAATTAAAAACATCAAAATGGTATGGAAAAGTAAAATTACGTTTTCTTGTGACAATTTTTGACTTTGAAAAAAAATTTGAGATTCTTTGGAGTACACCGTCAAGATTTCAAGTTTAATGTAAAATACACAATTACGCGGTTTGCAGCGCGAGTGTATATCAATGCACGTAGGCCAAGCGGGCGTTCAGATGGGCAACTCCTGCTGGGAGTTGTATTGCCTGGAACATGGTATCCAGCCGGACGGGACCATGCCGTCCGACAAAGCTTCCGGTTCCAACGATTGCTTCAACACCTTCTTCAACGAGACGGGCTCTGGCAAGATGGTACCGCGCGCCGTGATGATCGATCTCGAGCCGACTGTCGTCGGTCAGCTATGATATTATAACTAATTAGCGTAGAAAAAAATTACTTGTAATAACAATATTAATGTTATAGTAATCTTGACACGAAAAGTATATCTTTATAGCTCAAAAATTGTTATTCCCGCAGATGAAATTCGGACAGGAACGTACAAAGGATTGTATCACCCGGAGCAATTAATTACCGGCAAGGAGGACGCTGCCAATAATTATGCTCGCGGTCATTATTCCATCGGAAGCGAGGTCATCGAGTCCGTGATGGACCGTGTGCGCAGACTAACCGATCAGTGCACCGGCCTGCAAGGCTTCTTCGTCTTCCACTCGTTCGGGGGTGGCACAGGATCGGGGTTCACGTCTCTGCTTATGGAAAGGCTGTCTGACGATTACGGCAAGAAGAGCAAATTGGAATTTGTCATATATCCAGCGCCACAAGTGAGTTCAGGAAAATTAGATCAGCTTTGCATATTCTTGAAAAAGAAATTTTAATTAGTTTTCGCTCACTCATTTTATAAAAGATAACGCGAAACTAAAACGAACTGAAGAATATAATGTTTATTTCTGAAATTCCTGAATATTTATAATAATAATCAAGATTAATAAAGATAAAAATTAAGTAAAATCGATTTTGAAGCTAATTTCTAGTTATGAGAAGTACAGATCTTGTTAAATAAAGATTTAGCGACGCGCGTCCCCTCGAATCCTAATAACTTTTATTTAAAAAATAAAAAACACGTTTACTTTCAGGTGTCTACTGCCGTGGTGGAGCCGTACAATGCGGTATTAACAACACACACGACGATCAGTCACTCAGATTGCGCGTTCATGGTGGACAACGAAGCGATCTACGACATTTGTCGGCGCAAGCTCGGCATCGAGCGGCCCTTATACGCGAATCTGAACCGTCTCATCAGCCAAGTGGTGTCGTCGATTACCGCGTCCTTGAGATTCGACGGCGCCCTGAACGTCGACTTGACCGAGTTCCAGACAAATCTGGTGCCCTATCCCCGCATACACTTCCCCCTGGCGACCTATGCTCCGGTGGTGTCCGCCGAAAAGGCCTACCACGAGGGCATATCGGTCGCGGAGATTACCTCCGAGTGCTTCGAGGCCGCGAACCAGATGGTCAAGTGCGATCCGCGCGAGGGCAAGTACATGGCCTGCTGCCTCCTGTACCGCGGCGATGTCGTGCCCAAGGACGTCAATGCCGCGATCGCCGCTATGAAGGGCAAGAGTTACATCCGCTTTGTCGACTGGTGTCCCACGGGCTTCAAAGTCGGGATCAATTATCAGCCGCCCACGGCCGTGCCGGGCGGCGATCTCGCGAAGGTATCGTCGACAATCATAGAATATTCTCTTGGAAATCATTTTTTAAATCAAAATAAAAATTAATATATTAAAAATGTAGACTTAAGTCCACTTTAGACGATTTATAACTCGTAGCAGAATTCAAAATAGAATTCTATCTTTATCTGCCTTTGTAATTTAATGTGCGAAAAATATTTGAACAATTAGAATTATATAGCACATAGAAATATATATATAAAATAAATATGCAAATAATATGCGGCACACACATTACATTACAGATAATAAATACAGTTATGACTTGAAATCTGACGGTAATTAGATTGTCAAAAGTAGGCTTCAAATTTGATATAATACCTGATTTAAATTCATTTTATACAATTAGAATTTTAATTTTAATTTACAACTTTCTAACTAGAACTGTTACGTCGGGTAGCGAACGTAATAATTATTAATTTATTACGTAATATAGAATTTGTGAAATCCACAACCTTCTAATATAAAAAATAATAATAATTTACATAATAATTAGCTGTTTATTATGTAACATTGATATTACGTAATATATTATACATCATATACATTATATTCAACAGTCGTTTATAATTATCAAATTTGTACGTAATATTAACATTACGTAGTAATCATATACAATAGATAATATATCAACTGCATATATGCTTGCAGGTCCAACGAGCTGTCTCTATGCTATCTAACACGACCGCTATTGAAGAAGCATGGGCCAAGCTCAATCGCAAGTTCGACCTAATGTACAACAAGCGGGCATTTATTCACTGGTACGTAGGGGAAGGTATGGAGGAGCTTGAATTCGCGGAAGCGCGCGAGGACCTCGCGGCACTCGAGCGGGATTACGAGGAAGTCGCCCTCGAATCTCCGTCCACACCGGATACATCGCTGGAGTATTAACATCGCGCGTTTTTTTGGAGGAAATCTTTTGAAATAGGCCGGCGTATTTCTTTTTTCTTTTCGCTACCCGACAACGAGGCGAAAATTACAAGAGAAGTGTCACAGCGCTTATGCGTTAAATTTTTGTGTAAAAAGATATATTTTATGTTTATTCTCGTATAATTGTAACCGTATTTTATAGAAGAGTATTTTTTGTAAAAGTTCCTTTGTAGAGCAAGTATAAAAATATACGAGTGTTGCATCACTTTTACAATTAATGTTTCATTTGGCATAGAAACAAATATATAATATACATATATAAAGAGACAAACTTGAATATAATTATACTCCTTATATCGAAAAATTTACTGACCCAAGATAATACTTATTTACGTAATATATACAATATTTGTTTTTTTTTTTATTGACTTCTTTTTTGGTACTGATATTTATAAAAGTATATCAACGAAATTCCCTTTATATCTATTTACATCGTATTCATTGCACTTGGAGCGATAATAGCAATTGTACATATAGGAAATTATGTCGAGGTTTAAGGAAATGTAATATATATATATATATATATATATATATATATATATATATATATATATATATATATATAACAATCACGGTAATGCTGTTATTAATAACTATTAAAAATCACGACAATGTTAAAACTAGACATGTAATTTCATTCTCCTAGTAACCAGAATCTATTTGATAAAATTAAACATAACTTTATTTCTATTGATACTTGTTATCGCAGCGGAAATAAATGTAGTACGGGTACAAAACTTAACATGATAAACGTTAGATGCATCCAATATCGTTCAGTTCTTTTAAACTTAAAATTGCATAAATTTAGGATGCTTTGAACAAATATCATTGTTAGTTTTAGCTGAATGCATTTATCGGATTGACAAATGCAAATGATTCATTTGCATTTTTCAAGCAAATCACAAGTCTCTTTAGACACGTCCACTTTAGATAAAACTTTAAATCATTATAATCTAGCCAAGTTACTTATATCTGAGTTATTATTACTTAAATAAAATTTTAACTTGTTATAAATTTAGTCTTTTCATCGTAATCCTACATGGTTCAACGTGATTAAGATTTGACAGTTACTACCGATATAGTAACACGTAATAGAGCTGGCATTGTATGTAAATCTGTAATGTATGAACAATCCTTGGATGAAGCAGCTCCATCAAAAAATAATACGACAATTCTTCCTATTATACAAGAAGCGTTGGTATCGGTTTTTTCCCGGGCCATGCCTCTTTGGCATACTTCTTCTTCTTCGGTTCCATCGCCCGCGGTTCCGTCGTACCCGGTATGTGTTCTTGCACGTGCGACACCTCCGCCTGTATCTGATTCGGCGTCATCTCCACTTCGGGCGCAGGGTTGGGTAGCGCGATGCCAAGCCGCGACGTCAGCGACGTAAGAGCCGTGGAAAACGGATTGATCGACGACATCGAGGACGGCGTAAACTGCTCGGGAGGTAGATCGTGATAAAGCTGCGGGGTGGTAGACGTGGGCTGCATGTGCTTCAGAGGATTGTGATCTTCTGACAATGATATGAGACCACCCTCCATTCGCATTCTCTGCAATAAAGGAGCACGCTCTTAATACTATAAATAATTTATAATTATTTAATACTGAGCTAAGCAGTTTTTTGTATCACGCCATTGCGTTTGTATGAACGTCACGCGTACCTTACTAGGAACAACTGTCGTTTGTACAAGATTACGAAATCTCCCAACCGACGGATCAACGTCTTCCGGATTGATTACTTCTTCATCGTCATTGAAAGTGATTCCCTTTTTCTTTCGCTTGCGCGTTGTTTTATGCATCTCATCGTCTGTTATGCCAAGCATAGAAATTCGTCGGTTGTGAGCTGTATTAAACTCCGTTAAATTCTGAAAGTTATAATCGATTGGGTACATTTAGTACAATATAAAATTTAAATGTTTTAAGTAAAGTGTTAACATATATTATCAGATGTATTTGATACATACGTCTAATTCTGTTTCTGTTTCTGGCAATCCCAGCAAACCACCGCCGTCCATATCCTCGGATAATTTCTCCAGTTCTTCGATGATAGGCCGGGCGCCAGTCTGAGGTCTTTCCCTTATTATGTAATACCGAGTAGATGCCCCAAAGTGAAATGTACTGTCGATTGGTAACTGAGTCGGCTTGTAAGCCTCCAAACGTAGATTTCCAATAAAAGTTCCATGTGCTGAAAAGTAATCGGAAGTTCTTCATCATACGTAAAATCTATCATATAATATAACTCTATAAAAGAATGTATTAAGCTTTCTATAAATGCAGCTATTAGTAAAATAATCTCTTTTTTCTTTAACACACTAACTTTACAATCTATTTAAAAAAAGAGAATCTTGACATTCAGCTTTCATTAAAAATGTTTCTTAAGAGATTGTACCTTAATAAGAATGCTTATTAGCATCAAAATTTAAATTTAAATCAATTATTGATATAAGTATGTGGATTTACTGTTTCAACTAGGAGCTGTGTTTCAAAGACCGAAAAAAAAATCGACGCATAGTTTACTGAGTTAGGAAAAAGTATATAAAATTTACAGACTATTATTATTATACTAAAAGTCAATCCAAACCATAAATAGTTTCTCTCTAATTGATTGTACATTATAACGGTTGTATTTCACTTATTAATTATACTTTAACATCGATATAAGTTTTAGTGCTTACTGCTTCCCAGATCAACCAGAAATGCCCGATTGAGGTGTTTGTGATAAACGAGAGCGGCATGAACACGTGAGCAGGACGCGTGATCGATGCAGAAATCGTTCAGCTGTTGATTGCGGCCGAACAGGTAGCACTTCTTCTCATCCACCATAAGTTTCTGTAAAGTAGATAATAGGTATTTATAGTGTGAAACACGTTCGTGCAGTTTACGCGAGTGGATAATGGAGTTTCGAGAGGGTGACTTGGGTGATGTATCACCCAAGTCACGGCTGACGTATCGCTTCTACCTGTATCAATTTATCGTTCTTCAGCACGTCCAGATGCAGCCCCACCGGTGGCTTGCCGGCCCTAAAAAAAAGATGTTATTAATTCGCACGCAAAGCGACGCCGAACGTCGTCGCGACGGCGACAAGCAGCTCGGGGGACGATTGCGTAAACAATAGACGGACCCGCGACCGGGCACTCGCGAACGAGGAGGACTCTGAGAACGTACCAGTTCGGGACCTCGTAGTGGTTGGCCATTGTCGTCCGCAACCTGTGCAACAATCCGCCTCGCTCCGCTATCCGAGCGCGAGCGAACGCGCGGGTAATAACGAGCGACTGCCGAAATGTACGAAGTACGGACGAAAACAAATCCCGTGTCAGCGGAACACCACACCGCACCACACCACCAACAACCTCGCAAGCCGCGCCGCGCGTCTGCGCGTTTCCTATGACCGCGAAATTTCAATCCCCGGCGAGAGCAGAAGACGCACGCTTCGAACCTGAGTTGCTGTACAATTATTGTCGAATAATGAAGAATATCGATCGAATAGCTGTTTTTCTCAGATAAATAGATAAATTTCTTCCGGCCGGTCTCGTAAGGCCGTTCGAACGCCAAGAAAAAATTCCCTAGCTCTTGGAGCAAAAGAAAGAGGTGGAAAAAGATTGTGAAAAGGTGGAGAAAGTGTAGCTGCACCATATAAATGTGTATCATACATACATGCGACCGGCAGGAATGCCTGGACATTTTGATATGCATATGACATATATGTATGTACATGTATTATATGTATATGTATTATGTCCAGGCATTCCTGCCGGTACTGCCGGTAGAGTGTACGTGGCGCATCAAATATTTTTGTGCTGAAGGAACGATTCAAGTAATTTGTTTTTTTTTTTTTTCTTTCTTGACTTTCTCAGTTTCTGCACCTCAGACGCCAATAAAATTAGAAAGAGATACTACGTTGTACTTTCTCCATTAAAAATGAAATAGATATAATAAAATAAACGTTTGGAGAGAGAAAAAAGAGATGACGCAAATTGGCAAAGAATTAATAAACGCCGTGGCGCCACGCAGAAACAAAAGTGCAGCAATCGCGGAGCAAGTGCAGCAGTCGCGCAGCAAGTGCAGCTGTCAGTGGCGGTACTGTCTCCTGTCACTCCTGTCAGTGGGCACTGGGCATTGGTGGGCATCAACGACGACAAACGACAACGACGATTGCGACGCGGACGGTACGTTTTTGATAGAACGGTTCTGTCCCAGAGGACTTCGTCGGAGTTCGATTCAGGATCCAGGACTCTCGTGTGGCAGTGGCACTCATCTTTTCCCTTCGTAAATCACATATTAGGCTGCGGAGCGATAGACGAGCGACACGGGGAGGAATCGCTTGCGCAGGTTAAACGCACGGCTGATGCGTTCGTCTGGGGCGAGTCGCGGCTGACGGATACGGAGAGATGTCGTTCAAAGTCGGGCAACGCGTCGAGGTCCCCGTGAAGGAGTGCCAAGGCATGATCGCCTACGTCGGCCACCCGGCGTTCGCGTCCGGCAAATGGATCGGCGTGATACTCGACGAGCCGAAGGGGAAAAACAACGGCAGCGTCAAGGGTCAGGTGTACTTCAAGGTGAACCGACAGAAAGACGTTGACTAATGTTTACAAGATTTGTGTCAAAAAACTGGAACCCTCCCCAGTTGGAGACACGGCGATAAGATTGAGCTTATCCCGAACCTTTAGAGAAAAAGATGTCCAATGTCCATTTCTATCGATATAGAGTAACTTTAATCTCGGTTTAAGTTACTTTTTATCTTTTTCCAGTTGTGAGAATTAGAATCGACGACCTCGATTACCTTAATCGGTGATTAATTCAACTAGCAGAATTGCTTGCGAAATTTCAAATTATATATGTTTGTCCACTTTTATAGATAAATTCGCGCATTTATTTCTGAGATTTTATAGCACATGTAAACTATATGCTAACTAAATGCACGCATTTATGATAAAAGTAAACTGAGAATACAGGCCTTAGAGTTTAGAGCAAATTTATGTGCACAATCAATGACGATTGCATTTAGTCTTCCAAGAAGGAGTTGATTCTAATTCTATTAGATAAGCGTACCAGAGAAGAATACATTACTCGTACATGATGTAAGATATGTAAGGCGAGTTTGATTTTTACTAAACAGTACAAAACCATGTACAATAGAAGAAAATTTTATGTCGGTTTCGCATTGTACGCAGTATTTCTCATGTGATTTGTAACGGCAAATCTACTTTTACTATATTTGAAACAGTTTAATTTTCTTGTTAGTATGGAAGAAGATATATTTTATGTTGTTTATTTCTACTGTTGCAGTGTGCAGAGAATCATGGCATGTTTGCGCGCCAGACGCAACTTATTCTGTTGGACGATTTTGGTAACAGGACTGAACCTGTCAGCCCATCGTCTGCAGGCAGCAATGCCACGACACCTGATGACAGCGCCGCTAGAGCCAGGAGTCGATTAAATAGGTGAGTTTAATGTTAAATTGTATTGAAAACATATGGCTAGATTTAAGATTCTTATGAAAAACGTACATAATTTTTCTGTTACAAATACAGTAATTATTAGTATATAATGCTATAAATAACCGATAGTCTTGCAATTGAATATAAATGCTGTAGATAGATCATTACAGTATTTTAAAATATTTAAAGTAATATATTATCATCTGAAATGGAAAATAGTAGAATTAAGCAGTAATTGAGCAGAATTTATCAAAAATAATTTATTCATTGTTGAACTGAGCTGAATGTAATTCATAAATTCAGAAGAAAGAATATTTGAAATAATTTATTTTCACAATTTGTATGCTAGCATCAGTATGCGTCGGAGGAACGAGCCTACAGCGTAAGTTTCTCATCTTGTAATAACGCCAAGGAAATACGAATGACAATCGTTATTATTTTCCTTTCTAAGAACTTCTGACATTTTATATAAATAAATGGATAGGCGAGTATATAATTAATAAGTTCTTAAAATGTATATGCTGCTCATAAAAGTGTACGGAGAAAAACATCTCCTGCGAATGTTACTCGCCAGCAAACTGACAAACTTTCTGGGTAAGATTACTGCAAGCAAAATCTTGGCGAACGGACGTGTCAGCAATGTGTATTTTTTTTTATCGCTACCGCTTATATAGACATTTTGAAAATTGCAATTATCTTCTAACTACTGGCTCTGTCGAAATGCCAACTGCATTGAACACCCACTCTGCAGCTTTAAAACACAAATAAGCTGCCAATATGCCTATTGTGGAGCTTTTACACATGCATACCTTATTTTTAGTTAATAAATAATTAGCGATCATTTCTGTTATGCTCATTATTGTGACACAAATGTTGTATTGCTAAATATTACATGCTATTAAATTTTGTTTATCAATTTAATTTAAGTTTGCATTTCTGTAAGATTATATTTTTATTTTAAACATATTTTGTACCAAAACTTTTTTTTTATGGACATTTATAATTGTGCGAATATTATTCTATATGATTTCCTACTGATTTCCTACTGATTTCATGCAATAATTTTTATTTCTAATTTTTTTCATTTTAATATAAATAATTTAAGTTCTTTCCATCGCGGTTGATTTGGCGAACAGCTTAGTAAATATGTGTAAAAAATATGTATATAAATTATTAAATATATCGTTAAATATTTTATCTTATATTTACAGTTCTCGATTATCCTTATCTGGAAGTAGAACATTATTAAGTGCCCCGAGTACAGAAAGCCTAACTGGATCATTGCACGAACGTAGAGACGGCGGCGAGTCATTAATCCCAGCACCAACTTCAACTTCAAAGCGTGCCTCATTCGTTGAGGTAAGATATATTGTGAATAAGCTGTGATAAAAAGTATTAAGCTGTAATATAAATTATTTTTATATCAATAGCATATAAACTTTTATATTTTTTATGTATCTTATATATATATTTTTTAATTGCTCGAAAAGTAAAAGCAAAAAATGTATCTATAAAGAACATTATTCAGAAGATTTAAGGCATGACATATATATGACGAATGGTATAATTCCTATGTGAACAAGTTGTCTACTATATTCTTATGATATAATTTCCATTCTCGTTTTTAACTAACAAAGAGGTGATCTAATATTTTGAAATCTATAGGTCTTTCAATTATTTGTATGTTTCTCTTATATTCATGTGCAAAAAAAATCCTATTCTGTGACTCGATAAATCAAATGTAATTATGCACGTATGCGTTTTCGTCTGACCGGAAAGTGTGCTTGAAACAAAAGTGAGGTAGAATTAATGGTGAAAATTAGAAGAAAAGAGAACAGACTGTAAATTTGTAAAAGCAAGTCGGAGGACTCCATTGGCACAGAATGATTCATATGGGAATGCACGTACGTGTTTCAGAAGTCCCCTAGCACGAGCTCGCCTCCCGGCAAAAAGCCAAAGGCCCAAGATGATCAGAATAATGTAATTAATACTCATTAATTGTAATATTTCAATTTTTTTAATACATCACCTCTCTAATATCTTGTTCTTTCTCATGCTAGCTGTTTGCCGATCATAAAGCATCGTAACACATAATTTTTGTAACCAAACAGCGTCCATTGCACCTTTAACGGATACGTCCTTAGTGGATTATCGACTTAATTTCATTTTACTCTTTGCATATCATTATTGTGTTTAACATCAGCTTCATTAACTGAGTTCTTTGGTGCTTTGATAGTTTACGATACACACAGTGGGAAGGGATATTCTGCATCGTTTCGTCTTACCTTTTACAGTTAGGAATTGAATTCCCCTTGCATTTGCGTTATAAGCTTAATAATACTAATATTCATCACAGACGAGTTTTACACTTTGAAGTGTAGCTTTGCCTGATCAATAACTTTCTCAGAGTTATATTTGTCAAGAGTTAATCTTTGTGGAGCGGGGATGCAAATGAACACAAGCGGGTCATTAGGACGTAATAGATGAGACAGTCTCGATGCTCTGACTTTAGCCATAGTCGATGCCACGACTTTAGCCTGTTTAAATGTATCACGTAACACACGATTCAACTCATCAACTGGATCTTCCTCTTTATAATCGTATAGTACTAATAGAATATTCGGTGTAGCTTGTTGGTGTTGTTATTGCAACTAATCTCTCATTAATCACCATGAAACAGACTAATTTTATCCGAATGTAAATACAGAAACAACGGCATTATCGTAACATCATATACGATTCTCACACATAGGAAATGTGGGGTGTTTTTTTCATTGCCGCATTTTGAGAATATAATTATGTTATCTTTGTTTGCGCCATCCATATACCGTTTAGTTATACCGTGTGTGTATATGCGTTTTAACCTGGCACAGGTACACAGGTCCAGAGGACTTTGAAGAAACTCTTTGGCGATATAATTCTTTCATTGCGATAATAAAAAGAACACCCAACGGCACAAAATGCAAATATATCTTACTTTTTCTCCCTTTTCTGTAATCCAGACAGGTTTTGTAGAAACGTTGAAACCGCAATTCGTACCCGGTCAGGTGATGGCGGGTTCAGCAGCAGCTGCGAACTTGGTGGAAGAAAAATTGTCGCACTTGCAACTTATGCAAGAAAATGATAATTTGAAATCTCAGGTAAATTTCCCTTTTAGGTTTTTCTACCGCGAGAATTTTTTTTTCTGTTCTCTTATAGTTCAAAATTACATATCCTTATTTATCCTTGTTAAAATTATAATGTGCATACATAATATTATAGGTGCGTGATCTTACCGAGAAAGTAGAAACGCTGCGTGTAAAACGAATGCAAGACAAGGAAAGGATGAAAGATTTCGAGAAAACAAAACTTCAAGTTGAACAGCTTCTTGAATTTAAGGCCAAAGTCATGGAAAGTCAAGTGAGTATTATATGTAATAGGAGGCATGTTAAAAAGTCGATTAAATATCGAAAATTCCAAGATCTTCATTGAATGAGTTTACTCTTAATTTTTGAAAGTAAGTCATTTAATTTCTACTTTTGCTTACTTTGTATTATCAAAGGCAAGCCTTCAAAGAGAACTTCAACGAGCTCGGCAAGAAGCTAGAGAAGCTCACGCGGCGAGAGAACAGTATCAGGAAGAAATGTCTGATCTGTCTGAGACAGTTGAAATGGCTACATTAGATAAAGAAATGGCGGAAGAGAAGGCCGAAACTCTTCAGATCGAGCTGGACCAACTCAAGGAAAAATTGGAGGAACAAACATTGGATCTAGAGATATTACGCACAGAAATGTCTGAGCGGGTATAATATTTCATTTAATTTTTATAAAGTTTCTATATCTTTCTTATAGATTTGACACGTTTAAATGAAATTATTATTTTCGCAAATAAGGCAGCCGGTGGTGGAGCGACTACGGGAGCTTCAAGCTACGAGGTAAAACAATTGGAACAGCAAAATAATAGGTTGCGCGATACGCTCGTCAAAATGCGCGACTTATCCGCGCACGAGAAACACGAGTTTCAAAAACTGCAAAAGGATATGGATCAGAAAAAATCTGAAATTTTGGAATTGGGTCGTACGAAAGAGAAGTTGTCGGCACGGGTCGAAGAAATGGAACATCAGATAGCGGATCTACAGGAACAGGTATATATGTTTGTACAATTTGCAACAACGTCATAGTTGCATACATATTGTATTTTAACGTTTCTTTTGCAGGTCGATGCAGCATTAGGAGCCGAAGAAATGGTCGAGATGCTAGGCGAGAGGAAAATGGCATTGGAAGAAAAAGTGGCTGAACTGGAAGAGGCTGTTGCAGATTTGGAGGCTTTGCAAGTACATAGTTCTTGTACTTTGTATTACAAAAGATATATAATCTACAGCAAATACATAATGACAAATAATGTACTATTAATCTGTTCAGGATATGTCGGATCAACTGGCCGAATCATCTAAAGAGCTAGAACTGGAACTTCGTGAAGAATTGGATCTCGCACTTGGGGCAGCGCGCGATGCCCAACGACACCGGGACGCCGCGCTGGAGACGCTGGCAGATCGCGAATTAACCATCACAAAGTTCCGCGAACTCACGCATCAGTTACAGGAACAATGTTTGCAGTTGCAGCAACGAGTTCAGTCGACAGAGTCTACCAAGACTAACGTTCGAGGTAGGAGAGGAAATGGTGGTGCATACGAAACTTTATTAACCAAGTTATCTTTTTTTTTTTATGAATTCTTATGTCATTTACGATTTAGGTGCGGACCAACAACTTGCGGAGATATTAGACTTCCAGAAAACGTTTGCTGAGACCCGAGCGCAAACCAAGGCGGTCGACCTCGAGCTGCGTCGTTTAGACGCCGAGGAGGCACGAAATCATGTGTGCTACTTGCTGTCCTTCATGCCTCCCGTATTTTTGACTCGCGGCGGAGATCATGATGCGATATTGACTCTCTTATTGATACCGAGAATGACGCAAAAAACGGAGATATTGATTTCGCAAGTTCGGGAAAAGTACAGATCGATCGAAAAGATAGACAGGTAATGATAATTCGATTTTTCACCACGCAAGCTTCATTTAGATTTCTCGTACAATATTTAATTTTTTTTATTTTTATTACAGGACTTCTGTAGTGAGAGGTCACTCGGTAGCACAGTATTCGTTCAGATCTCGTCTGTGCTCGCATATGTACGCCTTACAAACCACCCTGGGGTGCTTCGAGTCGGCTTTAAACTCGTGCAACACGGAGATGTTACTTAAAGCGGGAGCGGCTTATCCGGAAATGGCGGCGCAGGAAAAATCCCTGGACTCGTTGATTGAACTGGCTAAGAGAGATCAGTTGGACGAGAATTTGCCGATGGACGCGATTGAGAAGTGTTGCGGATACTTCGCCACGATGTTCTCCGTGCTCTTCGGTGAAAGTACGGCTGTCAATCAGGCGCGCTTGATTGTGAATGGCACGAGAACTTTGGGCAATACGTGCGATGCCATAGCTACCGATGCCGCGGCGATCAAAGTATTGATACAAGGAGAGAGTGGTGATATAGGTGCATAATATTTGGTTAATTAAACTTGACCTGCATAGATGTGTTATTGTAACGCATTCTTATTGTTAAAGGTAAGCTTTGTCAACACGTCGAAACGACGTGCGAGGTGATCCAGCAGCATTTGAAATCGGCTAGAAGGCGAGTACCGCGTGATCACGCTGGTCCAGCATTTTCCGTAGGCGCCAATTTAGGATTAGATAAAGATTCCAACGAACAATTTTCGACATGCTATCAGCACGGCGTGAAGATTATGAAGACACTTCAGTATCTATTGAAGAGTGCCTTACAGGCTATTACCGAAAATGGCGGTAGGTATTTTGGATAGACTCTCTCGGAAAATTAATTTTTATAATATTTTTACAAATAAATTCTTCAGATTTAGACACAGGGCTAGCGGCCGATAAGTTGAAGGAAATGGCTGCAACGTCCAGCGAGAGAGTATACGATACAGAAGACTTGGGCCCTGTGACCACTGTCAAGACTAGTTTAGCGGTGATACAACAACTGGCGGCAAATCTAGCGCAGAAGATGGCCGAGTGCGAGAATGAATTAGCTATAAGCGGACAGACACAAAGTCAGCAATTATCTATGGAGCATGAGCAAATGACGCCAATTGTGGCTAGAGCAAGTGCTGTGAGGAAGGAGTCGGAAGAAACAAAAATACTCAGCAGGTGCGTACATTTCCGTCGGCTGGTTATGTAATTACCATTAGAAGACTCTTTGAGATAATCCTTTGACATTTTTACATTAGAAAACTCGAAGCGAGGGATAGTGATATACGCGAGGCGAGATTAGCTTTGCGGGAGAAGCAGGAAGAATTGTCCGAGATGACACTGCGGAAGGAATTGGCCGAGAAGCGTTTTGCGACGCAGCAGCATGAACACGAAATGAATGTCGATAAATTAAAGAGAAAATTAGAAGAGGCGCAAAATCAACTAAAACGCAAGGTATCTTTCTTTTCACTATTGTATATCGGTAATGTTATCTGTATATTTGTTCACCAATTTCTTTATATTTTCAACACTGATGATAGGAAAAGGAATTCGAAGAAACAATGGACCATCTTCAAACCGATATCGACAGCCTAGAAACAGAGAAAGGACAATTGAAGGAAAAGTTGAAGTCAATTGGCAAAAAGACGATATCTGTGTCTGGCGCGGACAGCATGACAGGAAGCACTTCGATAACGAGCACTTTAGACAACAAATATTACGTACAAGAGATAAACGCCCTCAAGCAAGCCTTGAATAATGAGCATCAGCAAAAGAAGAAGATAATGTGCGCTGTCTTGCGTCAAAAGTTAGATAGTTTGGAGCCGTTGCCATCGCCGACGAATCTTAAATCTCTGGATACGAAAATTCAAGAATTACGAAAGAAGACTACTGATCTCGTCAAGGTAATCAATTACTAATTGATAATCATTATCAATTATTATTACATTCAAATATTTTTCTACATGAGTACGCTTATTCATATTTTAGGATGTCGAGAAGACTCTGGTATATCCAACAGTTCCCGATTTGAGGCGGAAAATGCCCGAAACATCATATCATTATTTACTGGAACGGCAAAGAAACATCATGCAACTGAAGGAACGAGTTGACGAGCTAGTGGTAAGTATAGATAAAAGATAGATAAGCAACAGTATAAATCGATACAATATCGATTACTGGATGCCCAAAATATATTGTATATTTCTTCAGGCTCAGGTACGTCGTGAGGCTATTAAACGTACGCCGGGTGGACGAGCGGAAGCGAATTTCGCTGTGTATCCGAATCGCGAGATGGCGGCGGCAATGCAGGAACGCAAATTACTTGCTGCCGAAATAAAGATCCCTTATAACGGCCCAGAACAATCATTCTCCGTTAATGTAGGACCGCAAGACCTTAGGAAAATTCACACTCTGATGTACTATTAAGAGTCCGCGTTGTTTTATTTTTTATTATTTATTTCGTGACAAGGTAATGTGATCATAGAATCCTCAAACTATACTGTGCAAGAGAGACTATCTTTTTCTAATAATTTTTTCACGGTAGCAATATCTTGTACTACGTTGCCGTACCCTGTCGTGCTCCATGAAAATGAAGCGAGCTAATTGTTACGAATAAAGCCCTTCACACATAAAATGCCGTAAGGACGTAAAACGTAAGCGTAAGAAAATCCACCAATCAGAGTCGACTATTCCCCTCTTTAAGAGGGAAGAAGAGGGGAATAGTCGACTCTGATTAGTGGATTTCCTTACGATTTACGTCTTACGTCTTCCGTCGATTTGTGTGTCCGGGGCTTAACGCGGCATTAACTTAGGCTTTTATACAGAGAATTTATGTCGTATCCTTGTATCGATGTAAGAAAAAAGGTACAGGGCAGATCTAGTAATTCGTAATTTGCACTTGTGCATGTTTATTTATTTCCGATGGGCTACAGTGCGATGACCGGCGCATCGCAGCTGGGAGGCTCTTTTTCAGTGTTCATTACGTTTATAAATGACGCAATGTTATTTAATATTAACAATACGGAAGAAAAATCATGTGCCTCACGGTTTTTCTGTATTATATATATATATATATATATATATATATATATGCCTTTAAGAATTGTCAAATATATGGTCTAAAAATATTTACATAAATGTTTTGTATGTACACCCTAAACGGTGATGGTATCACAATAATAGAAAGTGGTGTGGTCTTGCAGAACAAGTACTTCACATACCTTGACCAAACATCATATACACTTTCACTGTTGCTATATGTATATTATAGGCAACAGCCGATCTCGGTAAATATCATCAGCAAGATTAACATTTAATGAAACAGAAACTTATAGTACAATATTCCAGATTTTTTATTTGTAGAGATAAAAGGAGCAGTAAACCGTTGATGTATTTCCTCAAATATTTATGAAATAAGGTATGCCTTAATTACTGTCACAATTTTATTATACATACAGACATGTGTATGTGCATATGTATATACATACGTTTCGCGATATATCTCATGCACATGTGTTGTATATACACACACATACACACAGCGGATAGTACTTAAGTGCATATATCGTTAGTTATTTTATTAACTTACTCGCTCATTCATTCTCACATGTTGATGCGCACTTTTACACTTTCATTTATCCCCTTCATAATAATAATAATAATAATAATAATAATTAACCACGCATTCAATCGAGGATGGTTATTGGTTATAATTCTTTTTTATATTCTCAAAGGTGTGTCCGCCAGGCAGCGTAATCCGCTTCTTCGGATATAATAAGCTTTAAGATTTCAGTTGAATTCATCATTGCAATCGTACTTAAAGCTGACCGGACGACTGGTAGTACCTTCCACGACGAGGACGTGTGACACACGCTAATATTATTCGTATTCGTTAAAGGTGTATGATCGTAACGTTCTTTTGGAAACTAATGCTCGCAGAATATGAAGGTGAAGAGTTTAGCAGCTAGAATGAATAATACAACTAAAATCTTAAACAATATGAATAGAAACGATAGTTCTTTAGCAATTGCCGATATCAAATAAGTATTCTGACTGTTCGAGGCGACTTCTCTCGGTATGTACGTGTGTATGCATGTACGAAGAACGTTGGTCGATGAAGTATGAAGTCCCTTAAATGTGTATACAAAATATCAAACTTAATCTTGAAGCAACAGCACGTGAAATAGCTACTGCACAGTCTCAGCTATTAAAAACTATATACGGAAGAATTATCCAGCCTAGAGCCTCAGTTACAGGAATACTTTCCGCACGAGATAACTTTTTTTTTTCACATTATCTAGATGAAAGTAAGCTTGTAACCACTTTCCACTATTTCAAAATTTCTTCTTCTCCTTCAACGACTGTTTAACTTCTGCGATTTATAATAAACATATTCACAGACAGAAAGAGAGTAAATCGAGGGATATTTCTACAATAGAATCGTTAGTCGTTTGTTCGTTTCTCGATAGAGTACTCGTTACTCAATACAGTACGGTACATACTTAAAAGTTAGATTGTTGCCTTAATATTAAGGTATCTTTAATATTACTTTAACTTGTCAATATTATATCGGAGAGAGACGTAATCGTTCATTTATTAAAAAAAAAAAAAAAGATTATTTCAGTCAAACGTATCAAAAGTATGTGCAATGGTAGTACCTTTGATACTATTGACATACTCTATCCTCGATAAGAAAAATATTAACACTTTCTCAACATTCCACACACGTTAGTGGATGCCGATCACGCCATATATTGAAGACAAAACAAAATTTCGGAAGCAGAATGTCAGTTTGCCACGGTAGTACTCATACTCTCACAAAACACTCATATATTTTGCATATATCTCTTTTCTGTTTGTAGAATAGATATAAAATTTTACACCACACGCTTCGCAGATTAACGCGAGCATCCAAGAATGGTCAGAACGTCCTCTCTTTCTCTCCATGAAAGTTGCACAATTTCGTAAATTAAATCACCCATTATATTCACAAGCCTGATAATATATATACGCCCTTAATCTTCCTCAGGGGGCAACAGAATCTTTATTTTCAATAATTACCAACGGTAAATTAAATACGTAATAACAAAATAAGAACAAGCCACTTTCTGGCTGGCTGGTCTCTCACTCGGATTTCAAAGTCCAAAAAGTTCAATCAGCCGAAACTCTAAGTTGCCAGTGTTACATCTCATCCACATGTAGTTCAGTAAATATGTGATACAATCATGTTTCCCTATGTCACATATGAGCAAATGCTGCACATTTGTAGTTACATTACATCACTCTCCTCTTTGTGTGAAATTAGAGTGTTGACTGATATGACTCTTTGAATGATAACTTCTGTAAGAAATTCGGTACCTCGTTTGAAACACTTTAGTGATCGCGATCAAGATTGTTGCTACAATGAGGAGTTATAGTCTTAGCGCGCTCCTGGAACAAATAAAATCGATTTTGAAATTATAAAAATTATATTTTTTTTAAATTCTGCTATAGATAATATGTTTGTGATTCGCGCAAATGGAGCTTTCTCTTTGCTTTTATGTTACTCCATTTGTTTCTCGCATCATATGACGGTGAAATGTGTAAACAAAATCAAGTGTTACTTGTTTTTATACAATTTTGCATCATATGCAAGGAACATTATCGATATCGATTTAAAATTCAGTAGAAGACATTGAAGTGTAAGTTCGCCAATTAAATTAATGATGAATGGAAAGATAATAAATACATTAGTAAACACAAGTATCAAGTTTAGTGTACAGAACTAAAAAAAAATATATATATATATATATGTATATATATATACACATATATATATATACATATACATAACAAATTTGGATATATTGTTTCAAATCGTTCAACAGTATTCTCAAAAAACAAACTCAGAATCTATAAGAATCATGACTATTAAGATGCTTCAGATGTAAAAGCTATTAAATAGTAATAAAGATAGAAACGTTAAACAATATATGAGAGAAATAATGTGAAAATCTCCATAAATATAAGAGATATTTCCTCCGTAAATATCGTTAAAAAATTTTAATGTAAGAGAAAAAATTTTGGCATAGGTCTATATATTCAATAGCATGGGATAGATTTAATCGTTAAACGAATGTTAATTAGCGTATAAGCATACTTATATTTCCATTAGTGTTTCAGTCATTATTATTAGTAAATAGTAAAGAAAATATTTTCTCCGAAAAAGTTTTTTGCTGTGCCGATTTTCTCATCGAGGAAGAAGGAAAAAGCATTTAATAAGCCCCAGAGTTATTGCTTCTTGGAAGAATGATTTGTGCCAAGCGAAATGTTGAGTTTTGTGGAGGACTCCAACCATCTTTTAAGGTTGAAATTGGCTGTTAAAAAATGATAATTTATATAAACAATATAACCAAAAAACATAAATTTTGAGTTAACGACAGTGATACAGAACACTAATTTGTCAAGTTTCAACAATTTAAAGTTTAAAGGATAACCCCACGATGATTGTTACGACTGAATATGAAATGATGACGTGATATACGTGAATCCCTAAAGGAATCTATAGACTATACGTTGACATGCTGCGAAAAATTAATTCGAGAAATTTTGATTGCACCTGATTGAGCGTTGGCCTGAGTAGGTGCTTGACCTTGACCTTGTCCTTGCCCCTGAGCACCTTGAGCACCTTGAGAGAGACCTGGTCCAGCTGTTGATACTCCACCGCTAATGTTATTACTTGCTGCCTTTTGCTTTAACATCGTCCAATCAAATGTATAATCATATTGGTGGTTCAATGTACGGAAAAGTATGCGGAAAAGTTGACGTAAATACATGTAGTCCGGGCTTTCTTCAAAGCGTAGACCTCGCGTATAATTTAAATACATTGCAAATTCGGCAGGAAATCCCTGAAAAAAATGGTAATTTTTATGTTACGGATGTACATAATACAGGTTTACATAACACAGTATAATAATACAGATAATGAAAATAAAGGAAAAGTTCTTTAGCGCCTTACCTTGCATAAGACTTCTACTGGCGTGGACATTTTTTTCTCACTAATTTTCTCATACTTCTGCTTCTTCGTCGCAGCTTTGAGACCTTGCCAAGGTAACGATCCTCGATTAAAGTACATAAGAACGTAGCCGAGTGATTCCATGTCGTCGCGACGACTCTGTTCAATTCCAAGATGCGCATTGATAGAAGCATACCTCGCCGTACCCGTTAGATTTTTATCTTCGCGATATATTATATGCAGTCTCGTGCGACTATCCCTATACTTTTTAGCCAATCCAAAATCGATGAGAAACAGCTGAAACGGTTATTCCAATAATTTATTAATGACGCACGGTTCATTTCTGATGTATCATTGGAGGAATGGACTAGATTGAAATGCGTACCTTATTACAATGTCGCCCAATCCCCATTAAAAAATTGTCTGGCTTTATATCTCTGTGGATAAAGTGTTTGCAATGGACATACTCAATCCTACCAATCATCTGGTCTGCCAGCATTAAGACCGTCTTAATTGTAAACCTTCTTGAACAGAAAGTAAAAAGGTCCTCCAAAGATGGTCCAAGAAGATCCATGACAAGAACGTTATATTCACGTTCTTGGCCATACCTAAAGAGAGGAAAATTCCTGTCAGTTGACTGCCTCCGGCTCACAGCAACTTTTAATCTCTCAGCTAATACGAATCCCATAATTATTTATTATACATTCCTTTTATTATTACATAGATACAACTGAATACAATGCCAAAAAATATAAAGAACTAAACGTGATAATTACCAACGTATGTGTGGTATTCCTATACCACCATGTAATATTTTATACAGCTTCGATTCATATAGAAGCTGCGGATGCCGAGCACGCATGTTCTCCAACTTAACTGCAACTTCCTGAAATGTAAACATATGTTACATGTTATCGAACTGCCCTGCAAAGTTTTATTCAACACAAAGATCGTAAACAAAATTCAAATAAATGGAATGATATAATAATGTTATGGTTTCTTTCTTCTTGTGCTATTCTAATTTTCCTTTGTTTCTTAAGTACTGTATATTTGCGTTAAAAGAATAACAATAGATAGAAATCCAGTCTTGAAAATACTAGAAAAATAGAAGAATAAGTCCCTCTTGATAACAATGAGAGCTAATGTACTAGGTTTATATCAATTCTCATTTAATATCATTTTTATCTAAATCTCAAGTTCCATTTCTTATTCATCGTTATTCACACGCACAGCCATGGTATCCTAACAGGATATATCATTATCCTCATATATTGGTTTTTTGTTATACGTTATACCGTGAGAGAAAAGTATCATCATATATAGATCATAGGTAAATGTCGCTTAAGATAAAACGTGCAACATACAACAGTACCATCAAAGGAAGCGGATTTGCAAAACAAACGGAACGAAGACTTAAATCGCCCTGTCATTGTTTACTGTATTCTTGATAGTCAATGCGATTTTCCTTATCTGCAAGGGAAAACTGTAACCAGCTAGAAAGCCAAAATTAGTTGCCCGGACTCCGACCGTCTGTTATTCGATTTCGTTCCAACGAGAGAGCCAGTAAGAAACGCCTGTGCTTTCGATAATTCAAATAAATCATTAAACATGCGCGCACTCGAAATTCCGATAATCGTCGCTGTTGCGACAAGCGTCAGCTTATATTTATCGCAAACCGCGTCCCGACGTACATACGCACGTACGTACGTACGTCACTCGCGAGCTCGCCGCGGAGTAATCGTCGACGGCGGGCGAGCTCGCGACGTCACGGTCGCGTCCCCAAACCGTCGGCCAGAGAAGGTGAAGGATCCTTCTGCCTCGCGTAGCTATCGACATGTCGCGGCGCCCGTCTCGTCTCGCATGGTCCGATCACTCCGATGTCTCTGGATCTCGTCGACCGAGGATCGGTACGAAGGAAGGGAAAACGCGATCGAGCACTAAACGAGACGAAACGAAGCGAGAAACGGGAAACGCGAACACAGAGGGAACCGAGCTGACTGGCTGGCTGGCCAGTCCAGCAGTAGGTCGTGCAGGTCGGCCTCGAAAGAGACACCTGGGATGGCCTTACCTCGCCATTGGAGATGTTGATGCCGAGGTAAATGTCGCCGAAGGAGCCCGAACCGATCTTCCTCATCAACCTGTACTTGCCACCCACGATAAACTCACTCTTCGCTATTGACATCGCCAACGACGCCATGTCACTGCTCGCCTCCGTATGCCTTCTCTCTCACCTCCACTCGCCGTACGGCTCTTCCCTTTGCGCTGCCTTTAACGCGGGGACCTCTACACGGCGGTGTAAGTTTTGCACCTGCTCGCCGTCTCTCTCCCTCTACCGCCGTCTTTCGCTCGCTCCACCGCTCTCCCGCGATATATATATATATATATGTATATATCTCCTCCTCTCGGGCTGGCTCCCTTTCTTTCTCTCGCGCGCGTGCGAAGGTCGAGCCGAATCGAGGGATCGAGGGTAAGCGACGGCCGGTGGCGTATGGGGCTTCGCGGGCCGGATTTTGGGCGAGTCAGGGTCGCCGGGGGGCCGCGATGCGATCGTCGTAACGTGTCCACGAGCGGGCTGTTCACTGGCAACGGCACGACAAGCCCCGTCGACAGCGCGCCGACATTTTCCCTCTCGGCGTGTGGGCACGAAGAGCAGCGACTGACGATTCCCGGAAGCGATGCGTCACCGAACGACGGCCAACGACGGCGCGGAAGACGCGACGGGGGACGCGGAGGGGGCAGGGGGACAGCTGCACTGCCGCTCAATCGAGTCACTCCACCGGCGCGACGCCGCGCGTCGCCCGATATGTTCGCGCCGTGACGTTTCGCGCGCGAGATCCGCGATAATTCGGCGTGACTTCTTTCGTGCGCGATCAGCCTCGAGCCGCGAACGCCCACGAACCTGAGCCGCGTGAAGTCGCTCGCTTGACGCCGCCGGTATCACGGCGCTCAGGCCCGTAGCGCGGCG
The DNA here is from genome assembly GCF_030848805.1 of Temnothorax longispinosus. NCBI lineage: Eukaryota > Metazoa > Arthropoda > Insecta > Hymenoptera > Formicidae > Temnothorax > Temnothorax longispinosus. The sequence continues at coordinate 16,267,724 of NC_092359.1, read as the reverse complement.
GCGAGCGCCGCGGGCGCCACGAGCGTCAAACGTATCGCCGAGGGTGGCCGAAGTAAGAACCCTGGCATAGGTCTTCTGCTGAACTCTTGCACGGTTCAGCCTTCCTCTTTTTCTTTTCACGTATAAGAGAAAAAGAGAAAAGATAAATTGTGCGAGAAGTTCAGCTAAAAAGAATAAATCCAAGGTTTTATCTTTGCCAATTTCATACGTATGTATGTACGCATACAATTGTAATGCATTAAACAACAAAAATTAACATAGATTTTACGACGCTTTTTTATTTGTTTTTTCTTCTTACCATATTATGCGACTGTTGGATCATTCCGTAATATCTTTAATATTCATGAAAGCTCCTCGAGAAACGAATCGGCAGATCGACGACTTGTATAGCTCACATCGAAACCGATGCGGAATTTCAAACGAGATGGGATCTAAATAATTTACGTGTTTCTAATAGATTATAGTTATAATTCGGCGAATATCTGGAACGATATGTGGGTCAAGGGTGTCGCTTCCTCCTAGCTACGATACTGATGTACCGGAACCTCGTGCTACTTGTCCACATCTTTATACGCTATTGTTCAGGTACGTTCAAAAGCCTTTGCCGTCGTCATCAGCACGGGATCTGTTTTCTATTGCTGCATTTGCTGTACTAGTTCAGAGTTTATCTTTTTTACTCCACATTGGAAGGAAAAACTCTGAACTAGTGATGCAACCAGTTCAGCAATAGAAAACAGGCCGATAGAAATAAGGGGTCGGAACCGGTGGGTGAAGCGGTGAAGCCGCCTCAGGACGGGGGAACGATGGTCACGTGGTACTATTGGTGCGGCATTGGCGATTGGCTGAGTTTGGTATCTTTATTTTGGTCAAATAAAAAGGTGTCTTTTCATGCTGACGCTCGACGCTCATCATTTTCAGCGGCAAGAAGGTCGCATGACCATAATTGACGCCGGTGTCAATTGAAATTCATGAAAAGGAAAACAGCGTCAAAATTTCGGCGTCTTCGCGCTGCTTTGGCTTTGACGCTTGAAGTTGGAAAAATCTAAAGGTGAAATTTCATGGGCAGTGAAAAGCAGCAGCAGATCGTACTGATTGGCTGCAAAATAGAGAAGTTCTCGAGTTTCTAGAACTTCTATTTTGTAGCCAATCAGTCGCATATAGTGGGAACGCACCCTTAAAGCAACGTCAACTACGTCAAGCATTAACAGGTGCGATTTCATTGACGCTAGAAACCAGCGGCAGCGTCAAAAAAATGTAGTGGGTGAAGAAGTTCAGACCGTCTCAACTTTTTAGCGTACCGCAAAATTCAACAGAACTTCTTCCCCCACTACATTTTCTTGACGCTGCCGCTGGTTTCTAGCGTCAATGAAATCGCACGTGATTTCATTGACGCTAGAAACCAGCGGCAGCGTCAAGAAAATGGGGGAAGAAGTTTCGTTGAATTTTGCGGTACGCTAAAAAGTTGAGACGGTCTGAACTTCTTCCCCCACTACATTTTCTTGACGCTGCCGCTGGTTTCTAGCGTCAATGAAATCGCACCTTTTTTCACTCTTTAAGGCCTCCGCACAATGGAAAATATAAGGAATAAGTAACATATATTAGCGATTAGGACTAAAGAATCAAGAATAAAGTTTGAATGCACGATGAAAAATACAGGCAACAGAAACAGGGAATAAACACAGGCAATAGATTTTTAATCTATCGGAAACCGTACGTGTATTAATGTTATACCAACTTTATTCCTCTGATTTCTTATTTCTAATCGCTAATATCTGTTCCTTGTTCCTTGTTCCTTATGTGTGCGTGCGTGCGTGCGTGCGTGCGTGCGTGCGAGCGAGCGTGCGAGCGTGCGTGCGTGCGTGCGTGCGTGCGTGCGTGCGTGCGTGCGTGCGTGCGTGCGTGTGTGTGTGTGTGTGTGTGTGTGTGTGTGTGTGTGTGTGTGTGTGTGTGTGCGCGCATGTGATGACGTATAAAAAGTATAATATTAATAAAACTTGCCCGTTATACCATTAATCGGGTTTTATAACATGAGTAGTTAATTGCGTAAAATGTCGTATAAACGCTCGTTAAATCTGGTTTTATATAGCACCAGTTGATATAAAAAACGTATAAACATAATAGTCTACACAGATTATTAAAGCAGGTTCTGCAGGTTTAATTAAGAATTAACATGAATGCAGACGACTCTTATTCAAAACAATTTTTAATTTCATTATTTTTAGAATTATGTTTAATATATTTATATAAACAGACACTTGACATACAGGACAGTCACTTTCGCCAGGACACGAGTGACCCGACGTTACCCGCGAAGGGATAATATACATTTAATATACATATAATTATTGCGAAATTATCAGCATGAACATTATTCAGTTTATTTATCTTATCTCTATAATGTTTTAAACATAATTCTAAAAATAATGAGATTATAAATTGTTTTAAATAAGAGTCGCCTTCATTCATATTAATTATTAATTAAACTTGCAGAACCTGCTTTAATCTGTCGTGTAGACGTTTTGTTGTACTAATTTGATTTAATATTATATATATATATATATATATTTTTTTTTTAATTAACGTTCCATACTTAATTGCGATTTGAACGATTTATCGGTTTTCTTCTTTCCTATTTGTATTTCTGACCAACTTGAATATTTATCGAGCCCATTTTCTAGCATGATGATAACTCTCCTATGATTATTCATTTTTACCTTATAGTCATTGTTATCTAGTATAATTAGTTAGTTATTTATTCATTCGCCTAGAAGAAAACAAGGATGTTTTAGCATCACAAAACAGTTATAGTGGAACAGTGGAACATCAGCTAGTTTTTCACGTTGTTGAACCGACAGTCTCATATATCAGGCCGCGAGTATTAGACTAACAAACAGAGCTAAGTAAAAACTTATCAGTGTCAAATACATCTGTACACGTGTCCCTCTTTAACGTTCGCCAGCATATATGACTTTCTAATTTCTATTTGTACTTGTTCCCTAAAAGAGATAACCTCCACAAATAGGACATGATGACCTACTTGAAAGAAACGAAGAAATGATTAAATTAAAAAACAAGTGTGACTAAATATTGGAGGGGGAACTTTTTGCTGCAGGTTTTATATACACAGAATTAAGTGCGTGAACTTATTTCCTTCCTTCGCACTTTCGCAGTCGACTCGTAGCACATCGCTGGTCGCGTTTGGCAGCCGAGATTTGTAGCGAACAAAGAGGAATTTTATCATCAGTTTTTGTCAATCTGTTTAATGAGTCATTGTGACATGAATTTCATGAACTAATCCAAATTACGTGCGTAAGAGGTGAGCTCTTTGATTTTTCCTTCCTGTAACTCTTTGCTGTATACCTCTTCTGTTTAGAATTAAGAAGTACAATTATCTCGACAATTATGCTGAATGTAAGAAAATGAAGCTAAAAAGGATTTGTAGTAAAAAAGATTTAGGTTTGCAATATTAGTTATATTATTAGTTCTTAAATCTTAAAAACTGCTCTATAAGTATGCAGTCTATAAAACTATTAAGAAATGTATTGTTTCAGTGAATAAGATTTCTTTATCTTGTTCAAGCAAGAGTAACTAACAAAAATGGCAGAACAACAATGTATGGAAATAAAACTCTCTGTACCCTGGGGTCACGTTGCTGCCAAAACCTATGGCTCTCCCACAGGAAAGCCAGTCTTACTAGTGCACGGTCAACAAGATAACTTGGGATCTTTTACTAGACTGATGAAGTATTTACCAAAAGAATTATTTTATTACGTATGCATAGATTTACCTGGCCACGGATGGTCGTCACCCTTTCCATCTTGGATGTCAGTAGACATAACAGTTTACGCACACGCATTATATTTCATCTTAGAGGCTCTGCAGTGGAAAACGTTTATTTATATAGGACACAGTTTGGCAGCGCAAATAGCTGTCATGTTCAGTATTTTTCAACCAAATAGAATCAGGAAGTTAATTTCTCTTGATGGGCTTCTTATGGGTCCTCAGGACAAAGATTACGTAATACATTTTTATACAACGTCTACACTTTTAGTAAAAGCTTATTATAAAACCGAAAAACCGCAGTCTTACACTAAAGCAGAAATATTACATGCTCTTAAGACTATGAGGATGTGTTCTTTAAATTCCGAAGCTGCTAATGCGCTGTTTGAGCGTGCAGTTACGAAAGTAAATGGGAATGGGAAGTATATATATAATAGAGATTTGCGAGTAAGACATCATCCTCTTTTATTTATGAATATGGATGAATGTCAGAAGTTTAATAACAAGCTTTCAGTTCCAATATACCTCTTTCTTCCATCTGACGGTGTTCTTCTTCAATATGAAGAACTTAAATTAGCGTTGAAAACGATAAAAACTAGAACCATGTTGGAAATAATTAATACAGACGGAAATCATGACGTTCATAATAATAATCCTGAAAAAATTGCGCCATTTATATGTGAAATATTGAACAGTGACAATTTCAGCAAACTGTAGACAATTGTGTGTGTGTGTGTGTATATATATACCTATGTATTAACAGATTGCCTATTTAAATTAGAATTTTTTCATGGAAAAAAATTGATAATGTCCTCTAATCTAAAAGATTTTAGAGTATTATATTATATATATATATATATATATATATATATATATATATATATGGAGCATTATTTCTCAAAATAGCCACCCCTCTGCACATTTTATTTTTGAAGATAAAATGCTTTGCGAGATCTCAAAATTTCCGTCGAAAACTCAATTTTTGGATGCCGTATGGCGATTTTCATTTACATTCAAGGGTGGGGCAGTATGACCAAAATATCGCTCAAACCATCCTAAAAAATAGGAAAGTATGCAAATAACATCTAAAATCTTAGCAGTTTCTATCAAATTCTATGCAACTTTGAAACAAAATGGTTTATGACAGCCAATTAAATAGTTTTCAGATGTTACCCCCCATTATAATCAAAATCAACCCTTCAAAACCACCCCTCAATCATCATTTCGACAAATTGACAATTATTCTAAAACAAATAGAGTAAAAAAATTTAAATAGAGTTCACGGGCCGTGAAATTCTTTCAGAATATATTTCAATCAAATTCACCTCCATAAGGATCATAACTAATCAATAAAAATCATCTCCTACACATCATTTAGACAACTAGGCAATTATTCACAGGCAATTAAACATAAAACTTTTTTATTAAGTCTACAAAGCCATAGAATTCTACCAGAATGTATTTATGTTTAATGTTTGATAAAAATGACTTAATAAAAAAGTTTTATGTTTAATTGCCTGTGAATAATTGCCCAGTTGTCTAAATGATGTGTAGGGGATGATTTTTATTGATTAGTTATGATCCTTATGAGGGTGAATTTGATTGAAATATATTCTGAAAGAATTTCACGGCCCGTGAACTCTATTTAAATTTTTTTACTCTATTTGTTTTAGAATAATTGTCAATTTGTCGAAATGATGATTCAGGGGTGGTTTTGAAGGGTTGATTTTGATTATAATGGGGGGTAACGTCTGAAAACTATTTAATTGGATGTCATAAACCATTTTGTTTTAAAGTTGCATCGAATTTGATAGAAACTGCTAAGATTTTAGATGTTATTTGCATACTTTCCTATTTTTTAGGATAGTTTGAGCGATATTTTGGTCATACTTCCCCATTCTTGAATGTAAATGAAAATCGCCATACGGCATCCAAAAATTGAGTTTTCGACGGAAATTTTGAGATCTTGCAAAGCATTTTATCTTCAAAAATAAAATGTGCAGAGAGGTGGCTATTTTGAGAAATAATGCTTCATATATATAAATTGTATATGTTATTATAAATAGTCGTAATATTACGCATGGGAATTATGTGGAATGAGTCCAATAGTTGAATAAAAAAATATATAATACGCATATAAGTATACTGTATATCTATATTTGTACTTCTTGTATGCACTTTACATTTTACAATGTTAATATATTCACTAGTGAGGTAAGGTATTGTAAGGTATCATATAAAAAATAGTTATAAAATGTATTGCAGTAAAAAAGATATTGTATTATAAAAATTGTATTTTTCATAGGAAATTGTACAAAATTGCAAAATGGTTTATTCTTGTAAATTTTTACAAATTTAGTATTGTAATTTTCACTAAACCTTTCATTTGGTAGACTTTAATTTTTACTTCTTTATCTCTCAGAATAATATCTCTCAGTTCATTTTCGAGGACGATTGCCGTATGATTCATGAAAGAATCATTCTTCTTTGTATCATGTATGTGATATAAACTGAGCTGAACCTTGTACCAACATAAAGGCATTTGGTAAAATTTTTCCTTTGTTGCTTATTTCGCCAAAATTTACGATTGTTTCGGTAATCTTGGTTTCATTTATTTCTACCAGTATTTGCGTCTCAGTCAGACATAATCTCACATGAATATAAACTCGAATTCAAATCGAATATTTGGTTGATCTGTAGCAAAATAAGCATGGAAATGAAAATCGATACCTTCAGACTAGAGTATTTTAAGTGTGGACTTATCTTATATTTGTAATTATTTGTTTATGTATTCAGCGATTATGTAATTTTGTACTTTTATTATTGGCTATATTATCCCGCACATGTAGACCATCTTCGCTGTCCGAGCTCTGAAAAGAAAAACCTATTATTTATTTTACTGTTATTAGGCAAGCAAATTCTACAAAATTTTATTTTTAATAATCATACTCTAATAAGATTGTACCTTTTATTTAAATATAAATTATATAATTAAAAATATTGCATCGTTATACCGTATCAATAGAGGTACCGAATGAACATGATCTTTGAAGATTTGCATCTTGTACATAAACCATATTTGGTAAATCTTCCGAGTACACTAATTGTCTCATAAGAAAAATCTTTTCCGGCAATAACACGCCGTTCGTTTTAAGTAAATTCCTGAACCAATGGATAATTAAACAGATTTTAGTACTACATAAATCATGCAATATATAAATATTACATACAATATATTATCTGGAAATTTCATAACTATCTTGATCATCTTTCAATTCACCTTTAATATTAAAGAAAGTTATGAATAAATATGGAATCTAGAGCACATGGAATTTTTTCATAAGTTTGATATCATTTGCACTTTCTCTTGCAGTCCGCTATCACGGGCTATTATTTGTTCAATCAGAACACGTAGCGTTGGATTGTCAGTTTTGTAATATAAAATTTCACTATCTTTACATTCCTTTATAAAAGAGTCAATCCGTAGATTGGAAAAGGCGAAGTATCCAAAATATATTTCATTTTTCTATTCTCTTGAGATCTACCAATTTCTGTGAGCAGTTTGACCTAATCAAAGTCATTTAGGAAGGCAATGACTTCTTTTGGCAAATGATACAAAGTTGTACAATTCTCATTGAATCGCGCATTACCCGTGCTATAAGAACATTTTAGTTTGCCCTTCAAGGTTTCCGCTTTTATCGTCAAGACGACACCTTCGCGACATACGGTCGGCATCGTTGGGAAAACAGCAAATTGCTAACAAGATTTTCCATTCGAGGAATCCAAGATGATCTCCTCTGTCAAGATGTAACTTGAACCAAGTGACAAAGGCTACGGTCAACGTGACGCTACAAATGCTTTGGAGCGTTCTTCTTCTCTTTCTTTCTTCATTGAAAGAAAAGAGAAGAGGAATGCTTCGAAGTATTTATAGCGTCACGTTGACCATACCCTAAACCGTCTATGATACCGTCGGATCTACATTTTGTTTGTAGCATCTGCTTTATTCTATCCTTGCAGAATTCGTACAATTTTAGCAAATTGTTAAAATTTTATACAAAAGAGCATGTGTGGCTCTGTGACGTAATTAATTTGAACTTTTTCCAGGTTTTCTGTATCGTAATATTCGTCGTCTGACAGCGTTGTTAGTTGTTAGTGATATTTTACTTTGTCAAAAACTACCGACGGCCGCAGGGGGAAGTGATCCGCGCAGTTCCTTGGGCTTAACGTACCTACGGCAATACCGAGTTCCCAACACCGCGGACATACACGAACAAATATACATACATTCATACACTTACACATAGTTTCGAGTTCAGAGTTATAAGAGTATACGAGTTTTATTACGCAGTTAACTTCTGTTTGGGACGCTTTTATTGAGGCGTCCATGTTGATTTAGTCGAAGTGTCTTTTGTTTTGATGTGATGCAATTTAGATTTCGGTTTTGCACTATGACCACATGAGTACCCCCACGGTCTTTTCTTTATATTGAATTTAAAAAAAAAAAAAAAAAAAAAAAAAAAAAACTACCGACGATCTGTATTCTGTATTCACATTCAATGGCTGCTGGTGTAAACCGTCGCATCCATAGGTATAATTACCATGCCATTTAAATCTAAAATGTTCATGTGCACGTTAATCAGACGATATTACAAGCTCTCCAAATAAGCCAGCATCAAATGTTTCAGTCATTATTAATTTACTCGTATTAATCAATATATAATATTGTAATAATTGATTAAAACGAACAATTATTAAATGGTATATGTATATGTATATTCGGAATAAATATTAAAATATTAGAGAAATCGAAATTAGAAATAATAATTAAACATAACGCGCACAATGGAAAAGAATAAGATATATCAGATATAAATATAAAAATATTCTTACATTTACATATTTTACTATTTGATATTTATTACTAGAATATTCCTATATATTTATACATATATCCTAATATTTAATATTTATTCTTATTTCTAATATGTTCTATTATGCGCAGGGTCTGAAGATATGGAACATGAACTCTTTGGCGAGTGGAGTAGAAACCTGCTGCTCATGACGTGGTACTTTTGGTGCCGCATTGGCGATTGGCTGAGTTTGCGCAAATGCAATATATCTTTGATCGAGTAAGGGCCTCCTGTTATAAAGGGACTCAATGCATAAACATAATTTCATTGACGCTAGAAACCAGCGGCAAATGGGGGTCACGTGACTTTTGGCGTTAAGAAAATGTAATGGGGGGAAAAGTTCAGACCGTCTTAGCTTTTTCAGTGTGCCGCAAAATTCAAAGGTGTTTACAGTTATACAATGAATGACAACGAGAATGAAGTAAGTAATATATTAATATTATATGGTAGATATGGAATATTTTGATTATTCTTGTGCATAAATATGCTGCTTTTTAGGGTATTAATAAGTTATGATAACTCTACATTTTAGGTTAGTTGAATATATCTGCAAATATATGAGTGATAAAAATAACTTCTGTATCATTCATGTGCATAAATATGCTGCTTTTTAGGGTATTAATAAGTTATGATAACTCTACATAAGTTATGATAACTCTACATTTTAGGTTAGTTGAATATATCTGCAAATATATGAGTGATAAAAATAACTTTTGTAGAGGGATAGAGCTATGTTTGGATTAGTTGGATATGTTAAATAATTAATAATAAACAATTAGTCATGTTCGCATATACTGGGTGTACCGTAAAGACGGGATCAACTCTTAAGGGTAGATTCCTGAGATCGTTTGGAGACAAAAATCCTAATGCCAAAATGTCGAGCCTGCCAAATTGTCATCCCGATATTCGTCGGTCTTGCGAACAGTGTACAAAGAAATAAAGTAAATAATAATTTCAAATATTTCTATTAATTGAGTTGAGTAAAGTGTGCAAGAGCTGTTTTGACATGCAACGTCCGTAAGTGCGCAAAATTTCGACAAGCACACTAGTGAACTTTAAACCTTTTCCGTTTAAACATTGTAGCAGGCTCGACATTTTGGCATTAGGATTTTTTTCTCCAAATGATCTCAAGAATCTACCCTTAAGAGTTGATCCGGTCTTTATGGTACACCCTGTATAAACAATTTCAATGGCTAGCAAACAAAGCTCGATCTTAGTGCTTAAAATCTTATATTACATATAAGATCTTATATTACAAATTCAAAACATTATTCAAACGTTTCGGCTCTAAATGTGGCCTTCATCAGTGATAAACAATTATAACCTTGGTCGTTTTAATTTTTGTTAAAGGACCAAGGTTATAATTGTTTATCACTGATGAAGGCCACATTTAAGGCCGAAACGTTTGAAGAAAATGCTGTTGGCAGTAAAAAATTTAGAACTCCTTCCAAAAGAAAGGCCTCAAAGAAATTGTCGGTAGAAGAGGAAGAACATTTAATTTTGGCTGTCCGACATAGAAGGCCTCTGTGGGACATTAGTCAACCGGTGGACCAGAGATCCAAGAAAACCCGGAAACGACTCTGGGAAGAAGTTGCTGATGAATTGAATGGTAAATAAATAAATATATAATACAGTTGGATTAGTTGGATATGATAAAATCTGATTTTTCTAGGTGTACTCGACGCAATTGCTGTACAGCAGAAATTTAAATCATTACGCGATACATATCGCAAAATTGTCCAGTCGGAGCAGTACCTTCCAAGTGGATCTGGGAGGAATAAAAATGAGAACCGTCACAAGTGGAAGCACTATGACATAATGGAGTTTCTTCGTGATACCAGTCTATCGAAGAAGTAACTGATTTTTGTTATTATTATAAAGTAATGTTTCTGATGGCACAACACAATGGTGGAGATCAGTTTCAAGATCAAATACAAATTACAAATTCTGTTTGGCATGGACAACAAAGCTTTGGTAGTATAATGGTTCTGTTATTATTATTGCTATTATTTGGAAATTATTTAATAATAATAATAATGATCCAACTATTTTTATTTTTTTTTTTATTATTTATTATTATTATTAAATTATTTTCCAACAATAGCAATAATGATAACAACCATTATACTATCCCAGCTACTGCATATGTTGTCCATGTCAAACAGATTTTGCACTTGATCTTGAGGCTAACTACTCGACCAAATTGTCCATTCTTTGTGCCAGGAACATCATTAGACAGTGATAAAATTACTGTAATTCCACAATTTGTTTCTGTAATTCCTACTTTGTTCATTTATTGTAGCACATCGAGTAATATTCCTAGCACAGAGAACGAGCTATTAAATAAATCGGTGGACCAGTCAACTTCTCAAGTACAAAGTCCGATTGGCATAGATCCAAATGACAGTAGTAGCACAGAAAGTATGATCATTGTTTTATTATTATTATTTTTTATATCAACTGTATATAAAAATTTGTTTGCAGCGCCAACCTTATCAAGTACTTTTACGAGTGGAAAAAGACGAAGACTCAATACCAATTCCTCTATTGATAGCGATATATCAGTTGCTTCTACGAATCCGTTGGATAAACTAATCCAAATTTTTGAGAGACGGGAAAAGGCGCAAAATGTTGCATCGCCAAATATAAATGATCCATTCGATGAGGTGGATCATATGCTACAAACAGCAGCATTACATTTGCGCAAAATGTCGCCTCAACTACAAATGCGAACTCTACAGGATATTGTCCAAATGACCTTCTCCAGACTACAGGAAGAAACAAATAATAATTAAATTTCTTTCAGCTGGATGTTTTAAAAGATTCCGACAACACATTTTCTATTTTTTTTATACAAGCATAATTAGCTTTAAATATTAACAAAATAAATAAATTTATGGTTTAAATTTTATCTTTTTATTTTTTTTCTTCAAAATATGGATATAGTTGCGTATATTATGACGGTACACGTGTAATACAAATTTATATTTAAAGCAGTATAATGATAATTTTATGAATATACTATAAATAAGTATTATTGTAATAAGTGTCTCTATTTATGATTAATTAAATAATTTAATGCTCTTTTGCTTTTTATATATACAATTTTGATTGAATTAAAATGTCAAAAAAGTCAAGCATAATTGTCTCATTAAGCTACAAAAAAATTTTCAGTCCTTTTTTTAAAGATGTATAGCCATATTCAAATAATAACAGATTTTTAAAGCAAAATTTAACAATGTTTAAACAATTCTTTGGTATATCAACTATAAACTTGCGAAGTTATTTTAGACGTACAATGATATAAAAGACAAACAATTTAGACATACAATGATAGAACAGATATCAAATATAATATTTATTTATTCAGATTATTACCATTTCCAAACGTCATAGATTTTTATCAGTATTTTTCATGATTTTCCATAAATATTAACTGATTTTTAAATTTTATCACTTTATTTTTTCCTTGAGAAACTCTCAAATAAAGTTATACGATTATATTTAGCTTAGGCTGTACGGCCGAAACATCCTTAGAACAAATTATTTTTTTTTTTAATTAATTAATTTCATGCAAATCCATGATGATAATTACTGCTATTGAAGATACTGCCAGGGTATAGCACCCTCGCCGTTAAAATAATCGCAAAATTCATTCCTGATGTTCATGGCATCTCGAGAAGAATTGTTAGTGCCACAATTACCAAGATCTCTCAAGGCATGACTGCTATCCATTTCCTTTCTCCAATTTCCAGGAATAAAACCACTAGGTTCATCGTGATCAATCATGTCCGCAGAAATATATTCGTTTTTGTCTAAATCCTGTTTTCGAAGCCAATTATGAATGCAAATAATGGCCTGGACAATTTGCATTGTATTTTTTACAGTAGCGTCAATAGGCTTTTTCAATATTCTCCATTGACTCACAAGAATTCCAAAAGTATTCTCGATTGTTCTACGAGCACGACTGAGGCGATAATTATAGATGTTTTTTTCGTGATTAAGTCCAAGTCCTCCTTTTCCTGAATATGGTCTTAGCAAAAAATCAGTTAACTGGAATGCTTCATCGGCAACAAGAACATATGGCATAGGATCACCATCGACCGTGAGTTTCTTAGGTTCTGGCAGTCCCATTTCTCTGTTATAAAATTTCTGACCCACAATAGAATCTCGGAAAATTCCACCATCACTACGCCTGCCATAAGCTCCGATGTCGACGAATGTAAACATGTAGTTGGCATCACATATCCCGAGCAGTACAATGTTGTGATAGTTCTTGTAGTTGTAATATAAAGAGCCAGGATTATGGGGACACTAAAACAAATGGAATTATATAGCTAGCTCGCCAGTTGCCACAATTAGATAATGTCATATAAAAGAAATACCTGAATAGCAACGTGTTTTCCGTCAATTGCGCCAATGCAGTGATTAAAATTCCAGCAATCTTTGAAACCTTGTGCGATATTGAGCCAATCTTCCTTACTTAATGGAAAAGGAAGCACTTTTTTAGCAAGGCAATCCCATAATGCTGCACATGTCTCGGCAATAATGTTTGACACTATCGTAGTTCCAACAAGATACTGATATGACAAGGAGTTCATTGAATCACCAGTAGCCAAGTATCTGAAAAAAGATTCTGTATGTAATATTGTCTTTATGGAAAGAACACATTCGATTTAACATATTCAGCTTACCTTAATGTCATAGATAATCGTGTTGCAGCAGGTATGGGATCTCGAGTCACATTCTGTTTTGTGATATGAGGTGCAACCAAATTCAGCAGGTCCTCAAATTGCGATAATGACATCCGCATATAGTTTTTAAACTTAGGTTTATACCTCGATAGAGTTGGATATATTGCATGGTAAAACCCATACTTATTTCTCAATCTAAATATAGGATGTACCCAAAAACACTTTTTTTTGTAGATCCGTTTCTTTTTCTCCTCTGAATTCATCCGCAATATTTCATGCACAATGACAACTAGTAGTATGTCATTCAGAAGTTGTTCCTCTTGAGCATTATTCACCTGCCTCGCACGTTCTGTCACCCATGTACGATATTTCTGCATGAAGGCCATTATGTTCAAGTTTGATAAAAATTTTAATTTAATCACTACACAATTCACATTATCACAATGAAATGAGCAATTAACTGAAGGAAACCTGTCAATACTCAGACATACATAACCTTGTTGGACATATATAGGAACTGTTATCGCAAGTTGCAAGCGGCGGTTTCACGACGCGCACGTTTTGCTTTTGCCGCTTACTTCTCCCCCCATTAGACGAGCGGCAAATTGTTACGTGACTATTTATATTTGCCGCTGGTTTCTAGGCGCGTCAATGGTCGCGTTCAGCAGACCAAGCCGCTCAGTAGCAGTCGAACGTGATTGGCTCTTACTTTTAGAACCAACCAATCAACGCAGAGTGTTGATAAGACGAACTCAACAGTTGTGTCGCTGAACGCGCCCAATGAAATCGCAGCTTAAGAAAATTGATAGGTCTATTTCCTTATGCACATGTATATTGATGTATATGGACCAATCATATGCAGAAGTGTGTGCTCTCTGCTATAGGGTGCGTTTCGATATTCACTGTAAGTACTGACGATATGACGTCATTGAGTAGAACTGCAGGAGCGTTTCTATATTGCTGCTGTTACTTTCAGGCTGGAATAGCGGAACGACTACACAGTACTGCCAGTACTGCCAGTGAATGTCGAAACGCACCCGTATAAGAAAAAAATATAACCTATCTTAACCTATCTTAAGCCCCTTGCACAATGCCAGGCAACAGGCAATAGGAACAGGAAATAACCAAAAAATCGTTAATTACAACCTAAAAAATTCAAATGCTATGATTGGTTGGCAATAGGCAATAGGCACAGAATTTCCAACGTGACGGAAACTCTGTGTCTATTGCCTGTGTCACTGTTTATTCTGCATTTATACATGATTTCTGATTTCTATTCCCTGTTCCTATTGCCTGTTGCCTGGCATTGTGCAAGGGGCTTTAGACACGACGTGACACGATAGGAGCACCTATTTTAAATATATAAAAAAGAATCTTGTACTTAAACAATAATGTTGCAAAAGTCATGTCTATAAAATAAATAACAGTTTTCAGATTTATAAAAATATCGAAATTATTTATTATTATATTAATTATATTAATTTAGTAGTAGTAGTAGTAATCTTTTCGGGCTTTTTCCGCATCTTCGTAATTAACAATTACTGTATATTTCTCGTTGTTGCCTTCCAGGTCCACAAGGACCAAACCTATGTGAACCTGTCACCCGACTTCCGAAAAATTAATTTTTTTACAGAAAACGTTAGCATTTGGTTTGTAGTTGTTTCTAGTAACAAAAATTTCGTTTGTAGTTTAATACATTAAAAATGATAAAAATTAAAAAAATTACTCGCACTCCACTTTGAGATATCTCAAATCCGTTTGCGCCATCTTCTTTAGAATCATTTGTAGTTGTTTGTAGTGCTTTTCTTTTTGTTTATAGTTGCACCACTTAAAAGTTATTATATTTTTGCAATAAACAAAAAGAGTAACTACCAATTTTGGAGATATCTCAAATCCGATTGCGCCATCTTTTTCAGAATCATTTGTAGTGCTTTTCTTTTTGTTTATAGTTGCATCATTCAAAAGTTATTATATTTTTGCAATAAACAAAAAGAGTAACTACCAATTTTGGAGATATCTCAAATCCGCTTGCGCCATCTTCTTCATAATCATTTGTAGTTGTTTGTAGTGCTTTTATTTTTGTTTATAGTTGCACCATTCAAAAGTTATTATATTTTTGTAATAAACAAAAAGTGTAACTTTGCCAATTTTGGAGATATCTCAAATCTGCTTGCGCCATCTTCTTCAGAATCATTTGTAGTTGTTTGTAGTGCTTTCTTTTTTTTGTTTGTATTTGCACCGTTCTATATATATCTAGTTATGATATTTTTGCAATATACCAGAAATGTAACTTTGCCAATTTTGGAAATATTTTAAAACTAATTGCGCGACTCGATGTAGAATTGTTTGTAGTTGTTTGTAATAGTTTTCATTCTGTTTCGTTTAAAATATTTCCAAAATTGTCTCTCAAAATTATCTCTTTTTGTTTATTGCAAAAATATAATAACTTTTGAACAGTGCAACTATAAACGAAAAGAAAAGCACTACAAACAACTACAAACGTTTCTGAAAAAGATGGCACAAGCGGATTTGAGATATCTCCAAAATTGGCAAAGTTACACTTTTTGAAGAAGATGGCGCAAGCGGATTTGAGATATCTCCAAAATTGGCAAAGTTACTCTTTTTGTTTATTGCAAAAATATAATAACTTTTAACAGTGCAACTACAAACGAAAAGAAAAGCACTACAAACAACTACAAACGATTCCGAAGAAGATGGCGCAAGCGGATTTGTGATATCTTCAAAGTTGGCAAAGTTACACTTTTTGTTTATTGCAAAAATATAATAACTTTTGACTGGTGCAACTATAAACAAAAAGAAAAGCACTACAAATGATTCTGAAGAAGATGGCGCAAGCTGATTTGAGATATCTCCAAAATTGGCAAAGTTACTCTTTTTGTTTATTGCAAAAATATAATAACTTTTGAACAGTGCAACTACAAACGAAAAGAAAAGCACTACAAACAACTACAAATGATTCAAAGAAGATGGCGCAAACGGATTTAAGATATCTCAAAGTGGAGTGCGAGTAATTTTTTTAATTTTTATCATTTTTAATGTATTAAACTACAAACAAAATTTTTGTTACTAGAAACAATTACAAACCAAATGCTAACGTTTTCCGTAAAAAAATTAATTTTTCGAAAGTCGAGTGCAAGGTTCACATAGGTAAGGACCAATTTTTTCAAAGGTGCCGCCATACCCGCCATATTCTTACTGCAAATGCCTCACCTCGCGAGCCGCAGTAATGGCTCCTGCACACAGGACGCGGCAGCGCGGCATTGCGGCAACGCGGCACCGCGGTAACCAATTACCGTCTTGCCTTTCCGTTCTACTTTTGAAAGTAGTAGTCCCACATAAAATTTTTGTTACTAGAAACAATTACAAACCAAATGCTAACGTTTTCCGTAAAAAAATTAATTTTTCGAAAGTCGAGTGCAAGGTTCACATAGGTAAGGACCAATTTTTTCAAAGGTGCCGCCATACCCGCCATATTCTTACTGCAAATGCCTCACCTCGCGAGCCGCAGTAATGGCTCCTGCACACAGGACGCGGCAGCGCGGCATTGCGGCAACGCGGCACCGCGGTAACCAATTACCGTCTTGCCTTTCCGTTCTACTTTTGAAAGTAGTACGGAAAGGCAGATGGTGATTGGTTACCGCGGTGCCGCGTTGCCGCAATGCCGCGCTGCCGCGTCCTGTGTGCAGGAGCCATAAGGGCTCAGTCACAATGAGAGGAATAAGGAATAAGATAAAGGAATAAGGAATAAGGGAATGTCGCATCTCACTTCAGTACACGTACATTAAAGTGAGATGCAATATGCCTTATTCCTAATTCCTTTATCGTATTCCTTATTCCTCTCATTGTGACTGAGCCTTAATGAAAGTAGGGAGTGACGACAAAATCTATGACGTCACATGAACACGAAAACGCTTTGACAGCTTACTGCCGCGTATATTGGAACGGATTTATGCCCGATCTACAATAGCTGTAGTAAGCTGTAGTAAGCCTCAAGATGTAAGAAACTGACCAATCACAGTCGATTATTCTCCTCACATTCGCCTGTAATTGGTCAATTTCTTACGGCTTGAGGCTTACTACAGCTTACTACAGCTATTGTAGATCGGGCATTACAGTGCTGCCAGTACTGCGAGTGAATAGCGAAACGCAGCCATAGTCAAAGGTCATATATCATATATCTGTGTAGTGTGTTGTCCACGGTCGGCGATCATTCGCGGCGTGTTATAACTATAACCTGAAACGTGAACGTGATACATAAACACGAGATTTAATGAAAATATTAGTAAACACGCGCTGAATAATCGTTTTTTTTTCTTTTTGTAATTTCTACAGTTCTGAAATAGTAAAATTTCCGAAAATGTTGTTAAGATGCGTGAGTCCGATGTTTACTTACGGAAAATTTGTACAGGTACGTGTTTGCTCCATTTTTTGAAAGCTAATGAAATATACAGTAACATATTTAATTGTTTCTTATTTAACTGTTTAAGTTTATTGAGTCCCACATAGAATTTTTAGATTGACACAGTCTTCCTTGAAATTGTAAAGCAATCTCTTCCAACTTACTTTACTCCATTTTTTTTTAAAGCTAGTTTAGTTTAAATTTAAATTATTAGCTTTTAAGGAGATATCTTAAATAAAAAAATATAAATAAATTAGGAATATGTAGTGTTTGAATGTAGTCAGAGAATTATTTATCCAAATGCATATTTAAATGGCTGGAAATTTATTTCAGAACAATCTACCGGTATTGGTTGCTGCTATTAATTCCCCCAACTTTACACAAGTAGCGCAAATAGCTAAGCACTGGAATCCAAAATGGAAGAAGGAAAGGAGACAAAAAGTTATTAAAATAAAACTTCCTTCGTTTGAAGAAAAGGATGACGATCCTACTAAACTGGATAAGGAGGAAATACGATCTCGTATGAAGGAACATGGTTTCTTGCCGCAGAAACCTTGGAACGAAAGACCGGCTTATATTAGTTCTACTTCAACAATTTTCGAGTCCTACGTTGCTCCAGAAGGAGATGGAAAGTATTCTGCCATTACCAAAGAGGTATACGTTCTTTGCTCTTACCTTTTATATTTTATCTTTAATTTGTGCAAAGTATAAGATATACAATAATACATAATTATACATAATGTTTCGCTAGTTTTAAAATATAATATAGAATGTGTGGTTTTTAATTATTTACTCTGTAATTGAAATATAGGGAGCAAAGCAAAAGTTTACATTTTTGGAGAAAAAGAGCAAATCTTTAATGGCCGTCAGAAAAATTAAATCGTTTGATGACTCATTCAGTACAGCATATTTTTTAGAAGAGGCCTTGGATATCTATCAAAAGGCACATGAAGCTCTAGCCGCGTAAGAGAGAAATGACAAATACATAACGTTTTTATATCTTTTATAAGTGCAAACATTAAGTTAAAGGAGTTATTGCAATCGATACATAGAGCGTGTCTTCTTTACTTTTTGTAGCAATATTACTAAGTAAAACAAAAATTTTTTTACAGCAAAAATGAAGATGAGATAATAAAATATGTTACAGAAATGGCATATCCTGTAAGTGTTCAAAATGTATTTTGTGTCCTTGCTATATTATCATGTAACATCATGTTACTTATGTTATTTTCTTGCATTTTTAGAAAATAACACACAATATGACGGACAAAACTATACACTGGAAGTTTTTAGAGTCTTTGGAACCGGCCCGTCTCGTGCACGCAAGAACTACAAGTGTACTAACAAAAGACAACATTTTTGCACAACTTACTGTCCGATTCCACACGCAACAGGTTCAATAACGTATTCTTTATAATTCATTTTTTTAATGACACAAAACAACTATGCGAAAATTTCCTCTTGATTTACAGGTTTTAGCAATTTACGATAGATTTGGCCGTCTTATACAAGGGAGCGAAATTCTGAGGAAAGACGTATTAGAATACATAGTATTTGAAAAGCATTTAGCTAATGAGTACGGCGTATGGCGAATTCATGGTAAGATTATACCATCCTGGATGGCTCCGACGGACATAGCGGAAGGCACATATGTTCTACCAAAAGAAAAACACGATCCCGTGCCAACTGAACCGCATCCCGTAGAAGCTACATTAACAGAAGATACGCCAAAGGATGTGACAAGTGTACAATCTTCATGAATTTGCAATACGTATGTAAACTGTTTACTTAATGTTTATATTATATTGTATGATGTTAAAATATAAAATATATTGCAATTTATGCAATAATCTAAGGTGCATTTATATTCCAGCAAAATTTGTATCAGTACATGTATTACTTTCCCAAAGTTATTTCAGTTTTGATCGTTAAGAAATATTATTACAATTACAACTATACGAAGTATTCGAAAAGTGTGGGACCCCCCTATTATCTCAAAAAGGACGCACTTTTACAGAAAATGACTCGAACAAAAGTAGTTGTAGGGGTCATCAAGTATTATCACTACACGACAGTACTTTACGATCTCTACAACTTTTGTTCGAGTCATTTTCCGTAAAAGTGCATTTTTTTTTAGATAATAGGGGGGTCTCACACTTTTCGAATACCCTGTATATCTATTATAATATTAGTGATTACGAAATTGATTATGATTTAGCAATTTTCTAGTACTAATTAAATTATTGCTTGCAAGTGAAGCCATATATATCGCGATATAAGGGATATAAGTAAAAATAATCACAATTTCTTTAATTTATAAATAAATACAATTTTCTCGATTATGAGAATAGTGAAAGCAATAATCGCTCCACAATATATCACTGCGATTACTGAAGAAACTTGATATATTTCAATTGCTTGCGGCGTCTTGTCATCGTCGTAATCCTGTTTAACTCTCTTTTCCAACCAACGATCTTTTAACAAACTCAATAGTCCAACTTCCATTAATTTAAGTATCTTATTTATCAAAATTATTTGTTAATACATGAAATTATCACAATCTAGATGTGCTGCTAAGCAGAGATCTCTATTGATGAATAATATACATATACCTCAACTATTTATGAATAAAAGATATGAATAATTTAGAATTATCAATATGTTTAGAATTAAAAAAAATTAGAATCTAATTACGATAAAAATAACAATAAAAACATATAAGAATCTTTCTTTATTTAAACGATTTTCATTTTAATATTGATTAAATTGACTTAAGAGGGTTTGTTAGTTTGTTGCTAATAATTTCTATAATTCCCAAAGCTTATCTTGAATATTTATATTTTGTATAGATATTTTTTTTTTACCCAAGATCGATGGTTCTTTTGTATTTAAAATTCTTCACGATGCCGGAAGCTACCCATATTTTCGATAAAGGTTTTCCAGTGTTAGTCAAATGACATATAATAGCTCCATTCACTTTATGCATGTCTTCGCCTTGAAATATGGCATATTTTTTTTTCTTCGAGGAACATGCCATTTTATGCATGTCCTCAATTGTTGGTATTATAATCAAGCGTTTTGCCGTTCTTGCTTGTACAATTGGTTCCAAATTAAGTATCTATAAGTATATTTAAATGTTAAGTACTCAGGCATTTAGATTTTATGCACAAAAAATCGAATGTGTGGAATCTCAACATAAATTATGATCTTTATATTCTCTTAAATTAGGTTTACACATTTATTTTTTATGTTGTTTTATTTTTTACATTTTTTATCTGAGGACTAATAAATTATAATGTCAATACAGTACATTATCAATAGAGTATATGTACCTTAAATCCGATATCTCCAGTTGACCCTTTTAGACTGATAACGCTGTATTTAGTATTAGCCACCAAAGACTCGAAACTATCAAATGGTGGTACGAAAATACTTTTTGTTACATAAATAAATAACAGAGCACTAAATGACATATATATTATAGAACAAAAGAAGCCCAGCGACACTTCCAATATCCTCGATTTTTTAAGATGTTTGGGAGTATAGCCTGTTGCAATTATTCAAATTAATTATTTCCCATTATCAATAGGATAATAGATTATTTTAACTCGATATTATTAACTCTTTATATATTTATTAATTATATATATTATTGCAATATATTATTTTTACATATTCTAGAGATAGAAAAATACTATAAAAAACTGAAGAACTGTTTTCCATCTTAATTTTAAGGTCAATTATTAAACTCTTGAATATATCAAATAATTGCTATTTTATTTTATTATGACGTGTACATTTGTCTTACAGTGCGTTTACTTTATTTTTTAACAAAAATGAACAATAAAATATTCTAATCGATTCATTCAGACATACCTTGATTGCAGAGGTTTCCAAAGTTATAAAATAAGTGTTCGTTGAAAGACACGTTTTTACATTTATCTTTACTCCATAAGATATTCCTGCGAATATTTTGTGTCAAAAAAGTGCACAGACTCAGTAGTATATACATAATCAGTATAATGCACCATATTTCCCAAGAGAAAATTTTTACCATCCATATATTGTCATATATCATTTCGCGATGAATATATAACTGATTTCTATAAAATTATTTTAGAATTATCAGTTATTGTGTGATGTAATTTAATTCCTATTAAACTACTATTTTGAGATTTGAATAAATATTAAATCAATTATCGAATAAACATTTAACAAGTTTGGTGATCACCAACTGACCTGTTTATCCAAAGAGGTATTGAAAAATCGACCGCCGCAAGTCGCGGTCTAAATGTTTCTATTTTTGGTATCGCGACGGTTTCGTTGCGAAAAATAATACCTAATAATCCGTGTTTATAAGTCAAGTCTTCTTCCGGCATGCCCATGCCGTCTATATTTACTTTCACTGGCTGCAATCTAAAGGTATCTTTTGGTTACAAGTTATGTTAATGTTGGATCTTATAACACAACAATCTGTTCTCTCGAGCCGAGTATGGTCTTACGTAAAATTTAGCGACTCGGAAAGTAAGTTCCATATTTCTCCGCAGAGTCCTGTAACCTTCGTATTATTATCGTAGAACTGAAGGAAATGCGGCTCCTGAAATATATAATTGACGAAATTATCATTTAACTCAATTTAAAATTCTTAATATTCTTAGTATTCTCTAGTATTCTCTTTAATATTCTTAGTAAATAACGTCTATTTAATGTTTTTTCAATGTAAAAATAGGTATTCTTTATGATATCATGGCCATCATATTTGTGATTATTAAGAAATCTCAATTAAAATTAAAAAGACTATAATTTTAGCATTAATTTATTATTATATTATCAAATATCCAATTATTTTTCTCATAGATTCCTGTAATCTCGTTTTTTAATATTGAAACTTAAGATACCGTTTCAAATATTACAAAAAATTGAAGAAAAATATATGAAAATATACCTTTTTCTTTCTTTTCAAAGAGAGATCTCATAGCTTAGATTATTCAACAAATTTAACAATATAAACAATATTTAAATTTTTTATAATATAAGTTTCTAGATATAAATTATTATTTTTTAAATTAAGCGAATATTAAAGAATCAATTTTAACAGAAATTTCAATATTGTGTAAATTAAGGAAATATCGACAATAACCATAAGATATTTTCTAATAACATACCTGGAAAGATGTTAAAGTTAAGTTCTGTAATTGAAAATTGTGGATCTCGAGTGCTCGATTCTGTCTGAGGCGTTCTTGTTGCATCCTGGCATAAATCGGTACGCTGGAAATTGGCACGAAAGTTTTCTGTGTCTTGCTCCAAATCACACCGTTCATGTTTTTGTCTCGGACAATGACAAAACTCCATACATAATAGCCAGAAGTAATAGTCGTCTTTATATAATATGGATGCGCTGTTAATGCTTTACAAAGATTTACAAGATTGTTACTTTACTGGGTGGTGCAATTCGAAATTTTTATTATATGTTCGTTGACATATAATTTACGATCAATATTAAAGGAAGAAGGAAAGCCCTTATCATGATTGGATTGATTTCTGTGATTAGATGAAAAAAGAGATGTGTCATCACGTTACTTTAGATAAGATCTTGCTTTAAATCGCGTCCTTAAATTATTATCTTTTCTACTTTCATATGTATTTTCTATTTTCTGAATATAGACAAATATATGAAAAAGTAATCGTGCAAAGTACATTTTAAATCTAAGCAAATGAACTAAATAATAATGATAAAATAGAATCACCGTAAAAGTATAGAATTTATTTAATACGTTTGCCTTCTCTCTCTCTCTCTCTCTCTCTCTCTCTTTTTCTAGCGCAAGAAATATCAGATTTTATATTACGTTTACATAATTTACCCGTGACAAATCAATTTTAGTCGTTATCGCACAATACGAAATGCCATCATGCTTTGACTACTTTATGCTTTGACGGCACATGTCGTCATTAAATGCGAGCAGATCGATCGAAATAAATTTTACGTGTGTCGTGATTTTCAATACAAATACTGAGAGTTGAGTGTTTTACATGTTGTTTTTATATGATGTTACTTAGATATCGTAAATATAAAGAATTTATTATATAAGTTATATATATATAAAGGAATAAAGGAATATATAGAAGAAATAAACCATGAAAAGGCATAGGAAAGTTTGCCGAAGTTAAAAAGTTAATATAAGATTTGACTTTTAGTCATATATTTCTTTTTAAATATTTTTGAAATGTTATTCTGCGTTTATATGGCCGTGAATTCTTCATTTCTTCGTAATAATACGTTATATGTTCCAGAACGAGTATCACAAGTGATATCAGCACTCCGTAACTCAGTATTAGAAAAATCAGATAAACTTGGTGCAAATCGATCGTTTTAAATATTCCATGTTCTCTATTCTCCACTCTGGTATTAAGCCAAGAGTCTCTAAAGGCATCTATCAATCCGATTTCTCTGAATTTGAGGAGTCTGGAAAAAAATAAGACAATTATGTAATCTTTAAAATAATAATTTCTCAAATAATAAGTTAATTTATGCAGTACTCACGCGGTATCGATGGTCTTCCTATAGGGGTAGTTCTTTTGGAGTGCGAACGTTATCCACGTCTCGTTGAAATTGCTCATCGGTTGAAGCGGGCAGCCGCTTTTGCTCATTGCCATAAATCGGTCCTCGATCTCAAACATCGCATATTTTATCATCTTGTTGCAAATTTTATCGTGCATATCCTCCGCGATATCTATAAAACGCACACGCGCAGTCGGACCGTGTTTGCCGATCAAGCCTCGATATTTATGCTAAAATAGTAAGTCACAAATTATTGTATATACCATTTATTTTTCGTAAAAGTTGTTTCAAGTTATAAAGTTGTACAAAATAATTAAGAACAATCGAATTCTCAATGTTATCTTTTCTTTGCTTTGCTTTGAAGATAAAACTGCTGTTCTAAATTACGGAAGGAAAACTACCATGATTTTAGTGCGAAATATAAATCACTGAAATACTATTGTGATATAAGTAATATTTGACGCTTACAACAAAAGAATTGTAGAAGATGCTGTTACGCCACACCAATAAGATATATTTTGTATTGTTAATGAGAGAGTCTACATCCTTAAATGGCAGCGTCATTTCTCTATTTGTCATGCGATATATGAGTTGTGAACTAAAGGCTAACAATATCAGCCATGCGAATATACTCTTCGACAGCGACAAGATCTTGAACTTGTTGTAAAAAGCGTCGGGTACGTAGCCTATAAAAAATCGCAGATTATTTTATCTTATCGTAACTTTAATTGTGGAATGCTTAATTAACGTTTTAATCTATAAAAACAAAAACATTTTTTTTTATTTTATTTCACTGAAAATAAGCTGACAATTTTTTGTTAATTATTCATAAACGCGCTTTTACTTAATTTCTTCTTCGATTGTATTAAGTATGCACCTTGCGGGGTCATTATGGCGAGTGAATAGAAAAAATGATCGCCTAGACTAAAATCCACGGAGCCTTTTCTTTTGCGTTTGGGCTTGTCCGTCGGTACTTTTTGCAGAAAATAACCGACGCAACTTAAGATGATGAACAGAAACAGTATATAAAACCACATTTGCCACGAAAATAACGTAAATACCCATGTATTATTGAACTGCCATTCCGGTCGAACATAAATGTGAAACCTAAAACATCAATTTATTAATAATTGTTATATATTGCAAGTAAAAGGATTCCCGGTCTGTTTCTGATTTTTGCCAACAGCAGGAAGGGAACTACTCTCGACTAATAATTTTGAAATGAGTCACGGATGAGCAGTTTCTTAATCGTAATTTATTATTAAGTTTATATCAACTTACCTGCTTCTCCAAAGAGGCGTTGTATAATCCACGACATCGAAGCGAGATGGATAGAATCCACTTCTCATAATTACTTGCGCTTCATTTCGCGCGAGCATGCCGACTAAACCATTCTGAGTACCGTTTTCCAGTCTTTGACCGAAAATTTGATCGGTGATTTTTATTGGGATAAATCTGAGGAACGTAATACTTTATTGACTTATAATCATCAGCAAACCCCATTCGCACACAAACTGAATAAGTACACAGTGTAAATTTTCAAACATGTATGCGCTATTATACGTAAAAAATGTTGCCGTAACATACGTAAAATTGAGATATTCCGCGAGAACATGCCACAGGCCGCCGTAAACACCGCTGACTTTCGTATCATTATTGGAAAACATTACCATATTCTTTTCCTATAAGCATAACAAATTATCATGATTGTTATTCAATGATTTTAGTAGTTCTTGTAAGCTAGTCTAATAAACTGGCTCAATACGAAGGGTTGTCAAAAATTCGCCATTAAACTCTTTGAGAAGTTTCTGCAACATCTTGCGGAAGAAAAACTGTACGTTGATCTTTTCAGACCCACGTGTACGCACCTCGAAATACACAGCTTTCACCACTTCTCCGCTCATGTCAGGCTTCTCTGTTGCCCGGTGTTTAGCCAGAATTTCTTGATGAAGAGCGGCGAATTCCGGGATACTGAACAACTGCACGAATTTCTGCTGTTGCTTATGCCAAATTACCCCGGACACGGCGTAACAATCCCATATCATGAGATAAAAAATCGCGACCGTTAGAACAAATCGCGTAGCCATCCCTTGCAAATTTCTTTTTCGTTGAACTAATTTCACGTCAATGTGGATTCTATGTAGAATACAGACGAATAAAAATATATTAGATTGCAGTTTTCCACGATATTTATACGCATATCGCAAAATGCTATTTATTTATTATTTTCTGTAATGGATCGGTATCATGTAATGGACAGACATTACGTTATTGTCGAGGATCGATAGCACGTAGATTAGTTATGTTGGCCTTTTGTCAGCTAATGGATATCATGCAATGTAATCGTATTCATCTAATTCGCTAATAATTCTAATTAACACGGGGTCATCTAAACCATGTCTTACTTTTTACAATAAATCTGTCAACCAAAAAACTATTTAATCATATACCATTTATATTTCCGCAAATGACGTAAATCATATAAAATAATTGTCCAGTGTACTGTAATCTTTTACAATTGTTTTTTGACCGAGTATCTTTAGAAACATAAAATGTCCGTTTTGTTATAAAGTTTGATGAGTATATAATCATCAGCAATTTTTTGATAAGTTTGTTTATTCTACTATATTAAGTAAGTCTGCAAGTTATATAATTTATAATATATCTTTTCTTTTTAATATTATCCACTTAAATCTAACAATAAGTTATATAACTCGCAGAATATTAAATAACGTAATTAAGATAAATAAAAGCATATAAGAGAAAATGATTCTAGTGACACTCATACATAATCATGTTTGATTAATAATTTTATTATTTACTGCAATTTTTTAATTCTTACAGGATTAATTGTGGTTTACACATTTATGTATGGTATAAATGTAATAAAATTTTTAAACATGAGTTAAATGACTGCTGGCAGATAAATCTTTTGAGCAAATAAGGTAAAATTAAGTAAAATATTTGTGATAGCATTAGTGAAAAGTTACGATAGCCTGCGTTGATAAGCATATACAATTCTTTCAATTATGAAAGTAATAAGAGCTGTTTGTTATCATTCCACAGCAAATCATTAACG
This sequence comes from Temnothorax longispinosus, assembly GCF_030848805.1. Lineage (NCBI taxonomy): Eukaryota > Metazoa > Arthropoda > Insecta > Hymenoptera > Formicidae > Temnothorax > Temnothorax longispinosus. The sequence goes on along the minus strand of NC_092359.1, from coordinate 16,240,282 downwards.
TGGTTCATGCAGTACTTGCAAGTCAAATAGGCAACTATTCTTATTAGTGATAAATAAGTGTGATTTTTGTCCGTAAAAATCAGCATAAAATTACATTTATTATTTATGACATATTTAATGTTATACGACCTCTACGTAATTAAAATATTGAGACGAAAGTCACATCTTTTACTAGTGTTGTGAGCCGTGTGAATATATGTACAACAGCAGCGCGGCAATTAACGTTATGATAAATAGAATAAACAATGCATGTTAAAATTATTTGGACATTTTATAACCTCATTGTATTAAAACTTGTTTATTCAGTATTGCAGATCTTGATCAAACTTAATTTTAATTCTTTTTAGAAATGGACAAAAATTTTTGTTTCACTCTTTGCTTTATTCAGCGTCCAGAACATGGTAAACGTTGAATGTTTTGGGATATGCGCTATACTCATCAGCTGACACATGCGTTGCCAAGCTGCCGCTAATGCCGCTCGAGTCCAGCTTCCAGCTGTCAATTCCGTGTTGTCGATTTAGTCAATCGAAAATTACGTTTTATTATTATACGGTCAATGAACTCGGGCTTCGTCCAGTATCTTGCAAAATGTTTATTGCATTGTTTCGTCAGTTTTTGGTTCGTGCATCTATTTTTGAAGTATTGTAATTTTTGCAGCATACGCGCTTTAGCCTCGTTTTTCGCAAGAGGGGCTACCCCCCCGCGTTAAATTAATTGGCAAAGTTTACGGACATATATCTCCGGAACCAAACGGTTAAAAAATCCGAAATTTTACAGACACACTCTAGGAACGTTAATCTTTCATTTCATATCACATTTTCCGGGCTAACTATATTTGACCTAAATGCACGAACCACCTTAAAATTACTAAAGAAACTTAATCTATCACAATTGCTTCTACGTTGGCATTATGACGACGTTCACTTTTTTCCGTCCACCAACGATCTACTAACCCATCCCACAATCCAACTTTTTTTAATCTGAGTATCCTGTATACATAAAAATTACTTGTTCACATAGCACGTTAGCATTATATTATATACAATGGTATTAATCTCTTTTTACCCGAGGTCGATGGTCCGTTTGTACTTAAAATTCTTCGCAATATGCCAGAAGCTACTCACATATCGAAGTAAGATTGTCCAACTGGGATCACTTCACATCCAATTTGGTCTCTCACTTTATGCTCGTCTTCACGTTGGAGTACGGGGGGGGGGGAGTATACTTCTTTTTACCTCTTGCACATGCCAATTCAAACATTTCTTCGACTGTTGGTGTAACGACGAATCGTTTTGTCGTATTTACCAGTATATAAAGCTTTGCCAGGATTTACTTATACATTTTTTAAATAGCCAATATCTACACATGCATTCGATGTAATTTGAGTATTAATAAATTATAAATTAATCTCTCTAATATACACAAAATAAATTATATCAAACGTTTTTCATTAATATCTTAAACGCGTTATTGAAAATAGAACCTTTCAAAATGACAATGTCGTATGAAGTATCGGTCACTAGGGATTCCAGATTAATTGAACGGCGGTATAATGTCAATTCTTTTTGTTATATAAATGAATAGAAAAGCTTTAAATGCCATCGATAATATGGAACAAAAGAAATCCAGCGATACTTCTAATATTCTTGATCTTCCAACAAGAACATCGGGAATATAGCCTGTGTCAATTATAACTCAAATTAATAATTTTTTATTGTTACACATTAAATGTCATTTTATTTCGATAAGGATTTCGCAATTATAGCACGTCATTTTTGTTTTTACAATACTTAGATATTGTAAATATAAAGAATTTATCAGATAAGTTTTATATATATACATATATAAAGGAATAGAAGAAATAAACCATGAAAAGGCATAGGAAAGTTTGCCGAAGATGTTAATATAGATTTTAAAAATTTAAGTTAATATAAGATTTGAATTTTAGTCATATCTTTCTTTTTCAATATTTTTGTAATGTTATTATCTGCGTCTATATGGCCGTGAATTCTTCATTTTTTTGTAATAATACGTTATATTTTCCAGAACGAGTATCACAAGTGAGATCAGCACTCCGTAACTCAGTATTAGAAAAATCAGATAAACTTGGTGCAAATCGATCGTTTTAAATATTCCATGATCTCTATTCCCCACTCTGGTATTAAGCCAATAGTTTCTAAAGCCATCTATTAATCCGATTTCTCTTAATTTGAGGAGTCTGGAAAAAAACAAGACAATCATGTAATCTTTAAAATAATAATTTCTCAAATAATAAGATAATTTATGCAGTACTTACGCGGTATCGATGGTCTTCCTATAGGGGTAGTTCTTTTGGAGTGCGAACGTTATCCACGTCTCATTGAAATTGCCAATAGCCTGCAGCGGGCAGCCGCTTTTGCTCATTGCCATAAATCGGTCCTCGATCTCAAACATCGCGTATTTCGTCATGTTGTTGCAAATTTTATCGTGCATATTTTCCGCGGTCTCTATAAAACGCACACGCGCAGTCGGACCGTGTTTGCCAATCAATCCTCGATATTTATGCTAAAATAGTAAGTCACAAATTATTGTATATACCATTTATGTTTCGTAAAAGTTGTTTCAAGTTACAAAGTTGTATAATACAAAGTAATTAAGAACAATCGAATTCTCAATATTATCTTTTCTTTACTTTGCTTTGAAGATAAAAGTGCTGTTCTAAATTACGGAAGGAAACTTTATCATGATTTTCGTGCGAAATATAAATCGCTGAAATACTACTGTGATATAAGTAATCTTCGACGCTTACATCAAGAGAATTGTAGAGGAAGGTGTTACGAAACGCCAATAAGGTGTATTTTGTATTGTTAATGAGAGATTCTACATCCTTAAATGCTAGCGTCAAATTTCTATTTGTCATGCGATATATGAGTTGTGAACTAAAGGCTAACAATATCAGCCATGCGAATATACTCTTCGACAGCGACAAGATCTTGAACTTGTTGTAAAAAGCGTCGGGTACGTAGCCTATAAAAAATCGCAGATTATTTTATCTTATCGTAACTTTAATTGTGGAATGCTTAATTAACGTTTTAATCTATAAAAACAAAAATTTTTTTTACTTTATTTCACTGATAATAAGCTGACAATTTTTTGTTAATTATTTATAAACGCGCTTTAACTTAATTTCTTCTTCGGTTGTATTAAGTATGCACCTTGCGTGCTCATTATGGCGAGTGAATAGAAAAAATGATCGCCTAGATTGAAATCTACGGAGCCTTTTCTTTTGCGTTTGGGCTTGTCTGTCGGTACTTTTTGCAGAAAATAACCGACGCAACTTAAGATGATGAAAAGAAACAGTATATAAAACCACATTTGCCACGAAAATAACGTAAATACCCATGTATTATTGAACTGCCATTCCGGTCGAACATAAATGTGAAACCTAAAACATCAATTTATTAATAATTATTATATATTGCAAGTAAAAGGATTCCCGGTCTGTTTCTGATTTTTGCCAACAGCAGGAAGGGAACTACTCTCGACTAATAATTTTGAAATTAGTCACGGATGAGCCAGTTTCTTGATTGTAATTTATTAGTAAGACTATACCAACTTACCTGCTTCTCCAAAGAGGCGTTGTAAAATCCACGATGTCGAAGCGAGACGGATAGAATCCACTTCTCATAATTACCTGCGCTTCATTCCGTGCGAGCATGCCAACTAAACCATTCTGACTACCGTTTTCCAGTCTTTCACCGAAATTTCGATCGGTGACTCTTATCGGGATGAATCTGAGGAACGTAATACTTTGCAAATTCCATTCGCGCACGAACTGAATAATAGTGCACAGTGTAAAATTTCAAACATATATGCGATATTACGATAAAAAATGTTGTCGTAACATACGTAAAATTGAGATATTCCGCGAGAACATGCCACAGGTCGCCGCAAACACCGTTGACTTTCGTATCATTGTCATAAAACATTACTATATTTTTTTCCTATAAGCATAAGAAATTATCATGATCGTTGTTTAATGATTTTAATAGTTCTTATAAGCTAGTCTAATAAATTGGATCAACACGGAGGGTTGTCAAAAATTTGCCATTAAGCTCTGTGAGAAGTTTCTGCGACATCTTGCGGAAGAAAAACTGTAACGTTGATCTTTTCAGACCCACGTGTACGCACCTCGTAATACACAGCTTTCACCACTTCTCCGCTCATGTCAGGCTTCTCTGTTGCCCGGCGTTTAGCCAGATTTTCTTGTTGAAGAGCAGCGAATTCCGGAATGCTGAACAACTGCACGAATTTCTGCTGTTGCTTGTGCCAAATTACCCCGGACACGGCATAACAGTCCCATATCATGAGATGAAGAATTGCGACTGTTAGAACAAATCGCGTAGCCATCCTTTGCGAACTTCTTTTTCGTTGAACTAATTTCACGTCAATGATTTTATGTAGGATATATCAGACGAATAAAAATATATATTAGATTGTAGTTTTGAACGAGATATACGCATATCGCAAAATGCGATTTATTTTTTTTTCTCTAATGGATCGATATCATCTAATGGACAGAGGACAGACATATCGTTATTGTCGAAAATTGATAGCACGTAGATTAGTTATGTTGGCATTTTGCCAGTCGATGGATATATCATACAAAGTAATCGTATTCATCTAATTCGTTAATAATTCAAATAATTAGCACGGTGTCATCCAAACCATCACCATGCCTTAGTTTCTATCATAAGTCTGTCAATTAAAAAACCATTTAATCATAATTACCATTCATATTTTCGTAAATGACGTAAATTGTATTAAGATAATTGTTCAATATACTGTAATATTTTACAATCTCTTTTACATTAAACATTTACCAGTGTATAAGGTTTGTTAGGGTTTACCTATAAATTTTTTAAATAGCAAATATTTACACATACATTCGATGTAATTTGAAGATTAATAAATTATAAATTAATTTAATATAAACAAAATAAATTATATCAAACGTTTTTCATTAATACCTTAAACGCGATATTGAAAATAGAACCTTTCAAAATGACAGCATCATATGAAGTATCGGTCACTAGAGATTCCAGATTATTGAATAGTGGTATAATGTCAATTCTTTTTGTTATATAAATGAATAGCAAAGCTTCAAATGCCATCGATAATATGGAACAAATGAGATACCCAGCGATACTTCTAATATTTTTTATCTTCCAACAAGAACAACGGGAATATAGTCTGTTTCAATTATTACACAAATTAATAATTTTTTGTTGTTACACATTAAATATCATTTTATTTTGATAAGGATTTCGCCTTATAGCACGTCATTTTTGTATTATTTCAAAATTAAGTTAACTTCCTCTCGTAATAATTATGGCGCAGTTATAAAATTAAGAATCTGACTTTCAAACCACGTGAATTCTAAGAAGGTATATAAAAATTTTGGTAAAAGATGTCACACGATGTTCATAAATGTGACATGATATGATATCGATCTGCATTGCCTCTTAATTTAACTACAGTTAAAAAATAGAAACAGGATGAGACATATTCATATTAATCATTCATACTTTGATGCAGACCATTCCAAAGGTGTAAAAAATATGGTTGCTAATGGTCGAGCGTCTGCAATTATTTCCGATCCGTTCGAGAATAGTTTGTGACCAAAAACTGCATATGCTCGCAATAATAGACACATAACCAATATAAAGCACCATATTTTTCAGGAGAACACTTTTGCCATCCATGTGCTGTCATGTACTATCTCATTTTGAATATATAATCGCTGGCTATAAAATTATTATAAGATTGTTATAACCACCTGGGATTTATAAGAATAAATTTTATACGTGTTACATGTCTTTTTTTTTCCAAAAATTGCATTGTTTCGTCTTTATTTAGCATCTTAGAAGATATCATAGTGTGAAGCACTTAAAGCGTACCTGTTCATCCATAAAGGCATTGTAAAATCAGCAGCTAGACGTCGAATATTTGAAATTTCGACTTTTGGAATCGCGATAGTTTCACTGCGCGAAATTATACCTAACAATCCTTTTCCGCAAACACGGTTTGGTTTTTTGATGATCCACCCAAGCTAGTTTCATTTGATCTTACTGGCTGTAATCTAAGAACATGAAGTATCCTTTGATTATACATGTAGTTTCTCGTTAGCTTTGTTAACAATCTCCTAGTACAATAAATCGCGGTTTGTATTACAGTTTAATCCTACGTAAAATTCAATTTTTCAGAAAGAAGAGTCCATAATTCACCACAGAGTGCTGTAACTTTCTTTTAACTTTCAAAAATTGTAAAAATAGTAAATAATTTAATATGGCATGTTCCCAAAATAAAAAAAAAATTTTTTGCATTATTATAGCTGCCATGTTAAAAGTATGACATTTCTCTTATTACTTGCTCCACGTGATACTATTAATTACCTAATTTTACTTTCTTAGAAATTTCTGTTACAATAAATTGAAGCTACAGGTAAAGTTTAAATACTCTTGAATAGCTTCGCATATACATATATAGGTACATTTTTTCGTAACATAAATGTTTGTAAATAAGAATTATCGTCCTATTATTAATTATTGAATATTAATTTTAATGAGAGTTTTGTAGAGATATCGTAAGATTTATCTAAAAATTCAGCCATTTGAGCTTCATGGAAGCGTACCTATTAGAAGGATGTTAGAATCAAGTTGCGCAGTTGGAAATTGTGGGTTTTCAGTGCTCGACTCTGTTTAAGACGTTTTTGTTGCAGCATGGCAAATATCGGCACGCTGGAAATTGGCACGAAAGTAGTTTGCGTTTTACTCCAAATCACGCCGTTCATCGTTTCAGACCATAACAAAGCTCGATGTAATCGGGAATAACGCTCGTTTCACAAATATATTATTATTTTCTTGCACGGTATAATTGTGGAAATTACGATTATCATATCTTTGATCGCGTTGTTTACGGTGAAATATGAGACAATTGCAGTTAAATTGTCTCTTTTATACAGGAGACAATTTAACTTCTCACATAGCACAAAAGCTTTCAGTAACATTGCAGCAACTTTACAATATTGTATACAGCAATGCTGCAACGTTTCTGTAACTTAACTGCAAGCTGCTGTATGGGTTGAAGCAGTTCTCTTTATAGCTGAGAAAAAGAGAAACTGCATATGTATTAATGTTGCATTAAAATGCAGTGTCCATCAATTATTCATCTTTTGATTAGAACTTCCTATTTAACGAAGAGAGTAAATACATATCTTATAGGTGTTGTAGGATTATGTATACAGTAGAAATGTACAATGTATTCGATGTACATGCTTTGTAATGATTTTAACGTAGATTGAGATATGATGCAGTGCATTTTGCTTACGTCATTTATTTATGGCTTATCAATTTTAGTCACTATCATGAGATGTAGGATAAACATGTGCTTGATCAAATTGCTTGCTCGCTGCTATAATGGCGCGTCGATTTGTTATCTCATAGCTAATACGAAGATCGAAGCGATCAAGATCATCAATACACGTAATTTTACAATAAGTTAAACATGTAAATCAATAATTACACGTTATGGACATTTTTAACATATGTTACAGATTGTAAATAAAAAGATAATTTAGTTAGTATTGTACGTATTGTTACTAAAATGAAACATCAGATGCAATGGAAATAAATTGATCCATTATTGCAATATAAAATGAAGCCTTTCGGAGAATGGAAAGACTGATGTAATCTTTTATAATCGCTTTTGGATCGAATATTTTCAGAAATATAAAATGCTCGTCTCGTTATAAAGTTTGATGAGCATTACAATCACATCGGCAATTTTTCGTCAAATTTTGTGTGTTCTACTTTTAGCCTATAATTTATATAATTTATAATTATTTTATTTTAGCATTATCCACTTAAAACTAACAATAAGTTATGTAATTTGTAGAATATGAAATGACGTAATTAAGATAAATAAAAGCATATAAGAGAAATTAAATTCTAATGATACTCATACATAATCATGTTTGATTTATAATTTTATTATTTATCACAATTTTTTTAATTATTACAGCATTAATTGTGGTTACACACATAAATGTAATAGAATTTTCAGACGTGAGTTAAGTAACTGCTGGTAGATAAATCTTTTGAGCAAATAAAGTAAAATTAAGTAAAATATTCGTGATAACATTAGTGAAAAGTTACGATAGCCTGCGTTGATAAGCATATACAATTTTTTCAATTATCAAAATAATAAAAGCTGTTATCATTCCACAACACATCATTAAAATTACTAAAGAAACTTGCTCTATCTTAATCGCTTTTACTTTAGCATTATAATGACGTTCACTTTCTTCCGTCAACCAACGATCTACTAACTCATCCCACAATCCAACTTCCTTCAATCTGAGTATCCTGTATACATAAAAATTATTTGTTCACATAGCACGTTAGCATTATATACAATGGTATTATAATCTCTTTTTACCCGAGGTCGATGGTCCGTTTGTACTTAAAATTCTTCGCAATGCCAGAAGCTACCCACATTTTGAAGTAAGCTTGTCCAACTGGGATCACTTTACATTCAATTTTACCTCTTGCTTTATATTCGTCTTCACCTTGGAGTACGGTATACTTCTTTTTACCTTTTATACATGCCAATTTAAACATTTCCTCGACTGTTGATGCAACGACGACGCGTTTTGCAGTTCTTACCAGTGCATAAGGTTCGCTAGGGCTTAACTATAATTTTTTTAAATAGCCAATATTTGTACATATATACTTGGGGTGCGTTCCACTTATCGCTCGCAACGCTCGTGAAATTATTTCATCCTTGTTGTTTGTCAAATGTTAAACAAGGACGAAATGATGCTTGCGAGCGGCGTTGCGAGCGTTAAGTGGAACGCAGCCTTGATGTAATTTGAAGATTAATAAATTATAAATGAATTTGATAAATACAAAATAAATTATATCAAACGCATTATATTAATACCTTAAACATGATATCTGCAATAGAACCTTCCAAAGTGACAACGTCATATGAAGTATCGGTCAGCAGAGATTCTAAGTTATTGAATGGCGGTATAACGTTAATCCTTTTTGTTATATAAATGAATAACAAAGCTCCAAATGCCATCGACAATATAGAACAAAAGAGGCCCAGCGATACTTCTAAGATTCTTGATCTTCCAACGAGAACATTCGGAATATTGCCTGTTACAATTATTACACAAATTAATAATTTTCCATTAATGCACGATTAAAAATGATCTTATTTTAGCAAGGATTTCGCAATTAGCACGTCATTTTTGTATTATTTCAAAATTAAGTTAACTTTCTCTCGTAATAATTATGGAGCACTTATAAAATTAAAAATCCGACTTCCAAATCACGTACTTTATACAAAAATAAAAATTTTGCAAAAGATGTCACAATGTTCATAAATGTGACATGATATGATATCTGCATTGCCTTTTAATTTAGCTACAGTTAAAAAATAGAAATAGGATGAGACACACACATATTCATATTAATCATTCATACTTTGATTGCAGACCATTCCAAAGGTGTAAAAGATGTGATCGCTAATGGTCGAGCGTCTGCAATTATTTCCGATCCGTGCGAGAATAGTTTGTGACCAAAAACTGCATACGCTCAATAATAGACACATAACCAATATAAAGCACCATATTTTCCAGGAGAACACTTTTGCCATCCATGTGCTGTCATGTGTCATCTCATTTCGAATATATAATCGGTGGCTGTAAAATTATTTTAAAATTGTTATAACAACCAGGGATTTATAAGAATAAATTTTATACGTTGTTATGTTTTTTTTTTTAAGCTACATTGTTTCTTTTTTATTTAGCATTTTAGAAAATATCATCGTGAAGCGGAAAACTTAAAACTTACCTGTTCATCCATAAAGGCATTGTAAAATCAGCAGCTAGACGTCGAAGATTGGAAAATTCGACTTTTGGAATCGCGATAGTTTCATTGCGCGTAATTATACCCAATAATCCTTGCTCAAAAATCATCTTGTCTTTCGATGGTGCACCCAGGCTAGTTTCATTTGATCTTATTGGCTGTAATCTAAGAATATGAAGTATCCTTTGATTTTACATGTAATTTATCGTTAGCTTCGTCAACAATCTTCTAATACAGTAAATTGCGGTTTAAATTACAGTTTAATCTTACGTAAAATTCAATTTTTTAGAAAGAAGAGTCCACAATTCACCGCAGAATCCTGTAACTTTCATATCGTTATCGTAAAATTCGAGGAAACGCAGTTCCTAAAATACATGAAGAAATTGTCATCCAGTCTTACTTATCGTCGCTGTCAGTTTATGTTTCTTAGTTTGTAATTATTTAGCAAATTATATCACGTTATTAAAGTTGTAAGAATAATAAATAATTAATATTGTTTCCAAGAATATTGAAAAAAAATTTATTTTTTGCATTATCATAACTGCCATGTTAAAAATACGACATTTCTCTTATTAGGTACTTGGTCCACGTGATGCTATTAATTACCTAATTTTACTTTCGTAGAAATCTCTGTTACAATAAATTAAAGCTACAGATAAAGTTTAAATACTCATGGATAACTTCGCATATACATACATTTTTCATAATATAAACGGTTGTAAATAAGAATTATCGTACTATTATTAATTATTAAATATTAATTTTAATGAGAGAAGTGTAGAGATGTCGTAAAATATATCAAAAAATTCAGCCATTTAAGCTTTATGGAAGTATACCTGGAAGGATGTTAGAGTCAAGTTGCGCAGTTGGAAATTGTGGGTTTCCAGTGCTCGACTTTGTTTAAGACGTTCTTGTTGCAGCATGGCAAATATCGGCACGCTGGAAATTGGCACGAAAGTTTTCTGCGTTTTACTCCAAATCACGCCGTTCATCGTTTTGGACTATGACAAAGCTCGATGTAATTGGAAATAACGCTCGTCTAACGAAGACAATTTGCAACGTGCTTTGCCGATATACAACGATAATGATATATACATTATTACTAATTTTTTGCGTAGTATAATTACGGAAATTATGATTATCATATCTTTGATCGCATTGTTGCAGGTGAAACATGAGATAATTGCCGTTACATTGTTTTTTTTATGCAGAAGATAATTTAGCTCGCAGCAATTCTCTTTATAGCTGAGAAAAAGAGAAAGGAAATATTTATGTATTAATACTATTAATGTTGCATTATTGCAGTATCCATCAATTATTTATTTTTTGATTAGGACTTCCCATTTAACGAAGAGAGTAAATACATATCTTATAAGTGTTGTAGGATTATGTATACAGTAGAAATGTACAATGTATTCGATGCACCTGCTTTTGTAATGATTTTCACGTAGATTGAGATATGATGCAATGCATTTTGCTTACGTCATTTATTTATGGCTTATCAATTTTAGTCACTATCATGATATGCAGAATAAACATGTGCCTTTTGTCTGATCAAATTGCTATTGTTATCTCATAGCTAATATGAAACCGAAGCGATCAAGCTCATCAGAACAAGTGATTTTAGTATGAGCGAAACATGTAATCAGAAAACATATAACGTCATGGGTATTTTTAATACCTGTTTTATTTACAGATTGTAAATAAAAAGACAATTTAGCTAGCACGTATTGTTACTTAAATAAAACAAATGGAATAAACTGATCCATTATTGCTATATATAAAAACAAACCTTCCGGAGAATGAAAAGACTTTCGTAAATCGTATTAAGATAATTGTTCAATATATTGTAATCTTTTACAGTCGCTTTTGGATCGAATACTTTCAGAAACATAAAATGTCCATAAAATGTTATATAAAGTTTGATGAGCATTACAATCACATCGACAATTTTTCGACAAGTTATGTATGTTCTACTATTAGTCTACAATTTATATAATTTATAATGTTTTTATTACAATATTATCCACTTAAAACTAACAATAATTTATGTACATTCTTAGAATATTAAATGACGTAATTAAGATAAATGAAAACGTATAAGAGAATTGAAATTTTAATGATATTCATAGGGGAATGGGGGGTAGCCCTGGACATTATTGAAATTCAAGTATCCCGCGTATCTATGGCAAACATTCTGCATATGTCGAGATACGCAGAAGGGCATATTAGAATGTTTAAACAATGGTCATAGATACGCGGGATATTTGAATTTCAATAATGTCTGGGGTTACCCCCCGTTTATCTATATAATCATGTTTCATTAATGATTTTTCACAACCCCTCCACGAAAAGTTCGACTTTCCATGCCTGTATAGAGTGGGATGAAAGTGGCCAATTCAATTTCACGCCAGGGAGGAAAGTTGTTACTTTCCGCCCGCTAAACAGGGACGAAAGTGGTCACTTTCCTCCCTAGGGCGGAAAGTGATCACTTTCCTACCTGTTTAGCGGGCGGAAAGTAATAGGCCAATCAAATTAGACAAAAAAGAGGCTTTTGGTCTAAAGTGATGCGAACTTTTTTATTCTTTTTTAGGCGTGTTGAGGGTGTTTAGAAAAACTTATTTTTGAGTTGTCGTATCATGAGACCCAGAGCTTTTTGAGGGGGGGATGGGGAACCAAAATTTTCGTTTTTTTGCAATAACTCGGCGAATGTTGATAAAAAATTAATGACTAACTCCTCATTTTGTAGCTTTTTTAAAGCCCTACAATTCATCTTAAGAAGACCTCCAACCTAAAATCAATATTTTTCGAGTTTTAGCCTGTAAAAGGGGGAAAAAATAAAATTTTTGCGGTTTTTTGCATTTATCTCGTTTCGATTAATAGATAGCACTTTTTCGCTCCTGAGAAAGTTGTAGGGCTTAAAAAAACGAAGAAAATGAGCGGTGACTCGTTCCGATTCGTCAAATATTGAGCCCCTCAAATGGGTCTCATGATACGACAACTCAAAAATAAGCTTTTCTAAACACCCCCAACACGCCTAAAAAGGAATAAAAAAGTTCGCATCACTTTAGACCTCAAATGTCTAATTTGACTGGCCTATAAAGTAACGGGCAAATCTTAGAACATATATAGGCAGCTTTCCAACAGTGTCGTTTTGTCTTTGTTACTCATTGCCAAAAAAGAAAGATAAAACGACGTTTGTGTCGACTTGTGTCGCTTGCTGGAAAGCTCCCATAAATGGAAGGGAAATTGAGCATCGTGCGAGAGAGAAACGTACATTGTGCGAGAGAGAGAGGTAGTGGATCTCAATCGCCCACAATGCGCATGTGCATATAGCGTCGCGTAAAGTTACTTACTATCTAAAATACAAAATAGAGGAAATAATCCAATCTTTTAATTCCAAAATTGTAGTGTAAATATTAAATTCACTAATTAATGCTTATTTTTTGTAAAAATTATATTCTTTAATTATATTCTAAAAATTATATTTCTTACATTTTTTGGAAATTTTATTGTCATTTTAAAATTAAAATTATTTATATATATATTTTTAAATTTTATTTTAATTTTATTTTTTTTATGTGGGGGGCTTTGCCCCCACACCTCCCTCCCCACCAGGGGCTTCGCTCCTGGACCTCACCAGGGGCTTTGCTACTGGACTCTACCAGGGGCTTCGTCCCTGGACCCCACCGAGGGCTTTACTCCTGGGCCCCACCAGGGCTTCGTCTCTGGACCGCATATCACTCTCTTTTTCTTTTTCTATTTAACTACACGCGCGTATAAACTGTATGAATGGAACATCAAACGCATACACTCTACAGGCATTCAAAAGTCGAACATTTCCGTAAAGAGGTGTTGTGAAAAATATCGTGTGCACCTCGGGTCGAAAGCTTTCACACTCGTCTGAAAAACGCTACTTTCGCCCCTTGGTGCACAATATACTATTATTATTTACTACAATTTTTTAATTATTATTAATTGTGGTTTACACACAGAAATGTAACAGAATTTTCAGACGTGAGTTAAGTAACTGCTGGTAGATAAATTTTTTTAGCAAATACAGTAAAATTAAATAAAAAATTAAGTATATTCGTGATAGCATAAGTGAAAAGTTACGATAGTCTGCGTCGATAAGCATATACAATTTTTTCAATTATCAAAATAATAAAAGCTGTTATCATTCCACAGCACATCATTAAAATTACTAAAGAAACTTGCTCTATCCCAATCGGTTCTATGTTGGCATTATTATGACGTTGACTTTTCTCCGTTAACCAACGATCTACTAACTCATTCCACAATCCAACTTCCTTTAATCTGAGTATCCTGTACATAAAAATTACTTATTTACATAGCATGTCAGCATTATACATGCGATTGTATTATAATCGCCGCCGATATCTCTTTACCCGAGGTCGATGGTCCTTTTGTACTTAAAATTCTTTGCAATGCCGGAAGCTACCCACAGTTTGAAGTAAGATTCTCCAACTGGAATCACCTCACATCCAATTTTTCCTCTTGCTTTATATTCGTCTTCACCTTGGAATACGGTATACTTCCTTTTACCTTTTATACATGCCAATTTAAACATTTCCTCGATTGTTGATGCAACGACAGCGCGTTTTGCAGTTCTTACCAGTGTAAAAGGTTTGTTAGGGTTCGCCTATTTTTTTTAATAACCAATATCTATACATACACTTGATGTAATTTGAAGATTAATCTATCTATATAAAATAGAATGTATGTATGTATGTATGTATGTATGTATGTATGTATGTATGTATGTATGTATGTTCTTTATACACTCTTAAACTATTCGACCGAATTTTTACCAAAAGTATGTAAAATAGGGGTAGAATTTTCCGGGGAGTGTTATAGAGTGTATAGTTTTTCGTTACCGACCTTTTTGGGAACCGGTATCCGAAATTTTTCCAATTTTTCGGGAAATTGACTGAATTTTGAAGAATTGTATATGAATCAGGGGTAGAATTTCTCGGGGAGTGCCATAAAATGTATAATTTTTCGTTACCGATCTTTTGGGAAACCGGTATCAGAAATTTTTCCAAATTTTTCGGGAAATAATTGACCGAATTTTAAAGAATTGTGTATGAATCAGGGGTAGAATTTCTCGGGGAATGCCATAAAGTGTATAATTTTTCGTTATCGATTTTTTTGGGAAACAGTATCCGAAATTTTTTCAATTTTTCGGGAAATTATGCCTGTTGTAAAAGTTCGATTTGAGATTGAAATTAAATTCAAATAAGAAATAGTATTTAGTGAATACCGTTACGAATTGACGTTTTGTCTCGCATGAATTCGTTAGAAACCGGTGTCAGAAATTTTTTACATTTTTCGGGAAATAATTGACTGAATCTTAAAGAATTGTATGTAAAACATGGGTAGAATTTCCCGGAGAGTGCTATAAACTGTATAATTTTTTGTTACCAATCTTTTTGGAAATCGATTACGAAATTTTTCCAATTTTTTAGGAAATAATTGAGTGAATCTCAAAGAATTGTATACGACGGAATTGCCGCTGATCGGTAAGTGAAACATCGGAAAAGCGGAAATGACTCAATAGTGTGAAACTCGAGTAGAAAAAGACCGGTTACGACATGTTTAATCCATAAACACTCTTTATGTTTGTCTACAATAAGGATATTGAAACAGAAATAAAGTCGTTTAAGAAAAACGACTCCCGGGCGAAGCCCGGGTAACCAGCTAGTAAATTATAAATAAATCTAATAAATATGTCACACAAAATAAATTATATCAAACGTATTTTATTAATACCTTAAACGCGATATCTCCAATAGAACCTTTCAAAATAACAACGTCATATGAAGTATCGGTCAGCATAGACTCTAAATTATTGAATGGCGGCATAAGGTTAATCCTTTTTGCTATATAAATGAATAACAAAGCTCCAAATGCCATCGACAATATAGAACAAAAGAGGCCCAGCGATACTTCTAATATTCTTGATCTTCCAACAAGAACGTTGGAAATATTGCCTGTTACAATTATTATTACTTAAATTAATAATTTTTCATTATTACACGATTAAAAATTATTTTATTGTATTTCGGTAAGAATTTCGCAATTATAGCACGCCATTTTTGTATTATTTAAGCAATAAGTATGGCGCATTCATAAAATTATAAACCTGACTCTCAAATCACGTGAACTTTATGATATACACAGATAGAAATTTTGGTAAAAGATGTCACACGATGTTCATAAATATGATGATATGACATGATATGATATCGATCTGCATTGCCTCTTAATTTAGCTACAGTTAAAAAATAGAAACAGGATGAGACACATATTTATATATTAATCATTCATACTTTGATTGCAGACCATTCCAAAGGTGTAAAAGATATGATCGCTAATGGTCGAGCGTCTGCAATTATTTTCGATCCGTGCGAGAATAGTTTGTGACCAAAAACTGCAAACGCTCAATAATAGACACATAACCAATATAAAGCACCATATTTTCCAGGAAAATACTTTTGCCATCCATGTGCTGTCATGTGTCATTTCATTTTGAATATATAATCGCTGGCTGTAAAATTATTATAAGATTATTATAACAACCTTGGATTTATAAGAATAAATTTTATATGTTATGTTTTTTTTTCCCCAAAAGTTACATTGTATCATTTTTATTTAGCATTTTGGAAAATATCATCGTGAAGCGGAGCAACTTAAAGCGTACCTGTTAATCCATAAAGGCATTGTAAAATCAGCAGCTAGACGTCGAAGATTGAAAATTTCGACTTTTGGAATTGCTATAGTTTCGTTGCGCGTAATTATACCTAATAATCCTTGCTCAAAAATGGTCCTGTTTTTTGATGCACCCAGGCTAGTTTCATTTGATCTTACTGGCTGTAATCTAAGAACATGAAGTATTCTTTGATTATTATTAGTTTATTGTTAGCATTGTCAACAATTTTCTAATACAATAAATCGCGGTTTAAAAAAATTACTGTTCAATCTTACGTAAAATTCAATTTTTTAGAAAGGAGAGTCCACAATTCACCACAGAGTGCCGTAACCTTCATATCGTTATCGTAAAATTCGAAGAAACGCGGTTCCTAAAACACATGAAGAAATTATTCTCCAGTTTTTACTGTCTAGGCTCTTGTGCGGAGCAAACTGGGCTCCGTCTTTCGGAAAGAGATGTTAAGCCATTGGTCCAAAGGGTTAAGTGAGAGGAGAAGGGTAGTATTGGATGGGAATTGAATGAAGGGTTGGGAAGTTGGGAACGTCCCTAGAAAACGCCTTGCAACCCTGAGGGGAGTCAATAAACGTATTTATCTTCACTGTCAGTTTTATTTCTAACTTCAGTAAAATTTCTTAGTTTGCAAATTTTAATAAATTATATAACGTTATTAAAGTTGTAAGAATAGTAAATAATTTAATATTGTTTTTTAAAGTATAGAAGAAATTTTTTTTTACATTATCATAGTTGCCGTGTTAAAAATACGACATTTCTCTTATTACTTGGTCCACGCGATATTATTAATTACCTTATTTTATTTTTTTTCAGAAATTTCTGTTACAATAAATTGAAGCTACAGATAAAATTTAAATACTCATGGATAGCTTCGCATATATATACATATATATATATTTTTTGTAATATAAAGGTTTGTAAATAAGAATTCGGTTTTAACATTTTTTTTTATTAAGCGGTATCCATAATTAATGTAGAGTATCTAAGCCGATTTTTAGTACTTTTTGAATTTTAAAAAAAAAACCTAATTTTGAAAAAAACCAAAGTTAGAGCTTGCTAAAGTTTCTTTGATGTCGGCAATTTCAAAAGGTATGACGTCATTTCTTATATAAAGTATGACGTCACAACACACTTTCGTGTACTATATTTTCTTCAATTTTGAAGATATTGCAAAAATTCAAAAAGTTTACAAAGAAAGTATATGCCATAATCTATCAGACTGCTTAATAAAAAAAATTTATGTTAAAACCGAATTATCGTACTATTTATTATTGAATATTAATTTTAATGAGAGAAGTGTATAGATATCGTAGGATTTATCTAAAAATTTGAGCTTTATGGAAGCATACCTGGAAGGATGTTATAGTTAAGTTGCGGAGTTGGAAATTGTGGGTTTCCAGTGCTCGACTCTGTTTAAGACGTTCTTGTTGCAGCATGGCAAATATCGGCACGCTGGAAATTGGCACGAAAGTCTTCTGCGTCTTACTCCAAATCACGCCGTTCATCGTTTCAGACCATAACAAAGCTCGACAATTGGGAGTAACGCTTGTCTCACAAAGACAATTTGCAATGTGCTTTGCCGATTTATAACGACAATGATATATATATCGTTATTTTCGTAGTATAATTGCGTGGTATAATTACGGAAATTATTATTATCATACGTATCTTTGATCGCATTTTGTTCACGGTGAAACAATTGCAGTTAAATTGCAGTTAAATTGCCTGTTTTATGCTGAAGATAAATTTAACTTCAGCAATTATTTTTATAGCATTTTATAGAAAAAGAGAAAAAAAAAATGATTATGTATTATAATGTTGCATTAATGCAGTATCCATCAACTATTCATTTTTTTATTAGAATTTCCCATTTAACGAAGAGAATATAAAATATTATACATACCTTATATAGCTAGGTATTGCCGGATCATGCACAGTAGAAATATACAATGTTTTCGATGCACCTGCTTTGTAATGATTTTAACGAAGATTGAGATATGATGCAAGTATATTTTATTTATGTTACGTTTATTCATGATTAATCAATTTTAGTCATTATTATGATATGCAGGATAAACATTTGTCGTTTGTCTGAGCAAATTGCTTACATTTTGTCTGATCAATTGCTCGGTGCCTTAATGGCGCGTCAATTTGTTATCTCACAGCTAATGCGAACACCGAGAATAGCCCAGTCAAATTAAAATTTTTGGATGAAAAAATTGCCGGCAAGCTGGAAATTGGTATACAGGTTCATTTTAGTGTTCTTTTAAACATACTAAAAGTCCCCATACATAGAGCGTGAGCCGGCTGCGCCATCTTGAAAAAAAGAGTACAAAAATGAGCTTTTTGCGAATAACTCGGAAATTATTAGTTTCACGGGAAAGAACATTCAGAGCGAAAATGTAGCTGATAAAATTCCTCGCAAATTGGTTTTTTTGTAGAATTTCGTACGACCATTAGTTCCCAAAATAGATTTTTTTGAAGCATCGGACAAATGAGGAAAGAGCTGTTTCTTTGAGCGTTTTTTTCAAAATATCTCAGTTCTGGCTGTCCGAAAGTAAAAAATGCATACAATGAAAGTGAAAGAGAATTAAATTACCTACAAAATGCATTATTTATGTTATACCGCGCGACTAATATTTCTGGAAATATTACGGTTTAAATGAAATTTTGACTTTTGGAAATTATGAGAATAATATTTCCTCGCAATATAAGTCGGAAATGGGTAATCCTACGTAAAAAATTGTTAAAATCAAATAGAAAGGTTATTAAATTTTCATTATTTGGTTTTTGACCAATTTGCACACGATTAATAGTATTTTTGATATCCGTAAAAGAAACGGTTTTTAGGTACACTTCTCAAAATGGCGGACTTCCGAGTTATCTTTTTTTAAAAATACACATGTTTCTTGAAGTTTATTAAATTATCTTTAAAATGATTTTTATTTGACCTTCTGTGATGAATACTTCCAGAGATATAGCCTTTTAAATATTTGTTATGTTAAAAATTTCTTAATAATTTATAGTTTTTTTACAAAACATGACATAAAATAACTTTAGAAAAAATAATATCGACATTTTTTCAAAAGTTTATATGCATATGTATGTGATCCTGCAGTGGAACCGGTTTTGAAATAAAAGTTTTTAAAAAATTGTCATTTCAATTATGCCTTTCTTATAGAGTTTTCGTAAAAAATGGGGTTTGCCACACTTTTTTGTAATTTTCTCAGTTTCTATGAGAGATACGTACAAATGCTTCAGACCAAATTTGAAGCTTATAAAATTTCCTGAAAAACAGTATATTCGGCATTAATATGTGACCACAATTATACCAACAACAGATGCTAGAATAATGTTGCTCTTTTTTCCTCAGTTTACCGTAATTTTAATGATTGAAATATTGTCGAAAAAATTTATTTGGAAATTTTGCGATCGGCGTAAGTTTCAAATCTCATTATACATGATGTAAGCTTCCCATTGGTCTTTGGTCAAATTTTTAAGACGGGTAGTATTCGAGATATAGGGCGTCAAAAGTGGCCGCAACAAATTTCTGTTTCATATGCAGAGGCGAGCACACAGTGCAAGTAAGGGATGCATATTTATTGTTGATATACTAATAAATTAAACCAATAAAAACATAAAAAACTGCGTACATAACCTAAAGTAAAATTCATAAACAAATATTAATGTCAAAACGTAAATATAATAAAATACAATAATAATAATAATAATAATAATAATCAATAATAATAATAATAAAATAATAAATAATAATAATAAAAATAATGGGAAATTGAACTGTAACGAACATTTATAATAATATTTATGAACTTTCTCAGGTGAAGGCATAGCGAAACATGGCTCATGAATTAAAGTGTTTCATCTGCAATGAGAGAGATTCTACACAAACACTCTTCGAAGTTAAGGGAAAAGGAGTGCAGACGATCCTCGAATGTAGCAAACTGCGAGAAGATGGGAAGAGTCCCTTGATAATGCAATTAACTTCTGTGCGCGTGCATCAAAAATGTCGGAAAACTTATACGAGAAGGAACAGTATCACAGCTGATTTAAAAGAAAAGAAAGAGATGAAGCATCTACTTCTACTGATGAATCTACATGGAAGAAAATGTTGAGAAGTGAAAAAGAATTATTCGATTTTCGGAACACGTGTTTTTTTTGCAAAGGTGTTATCGACAATGACTTTTATAAAACTAAAAAAAAAACGTGGCTACTTCACAATGAAGCGTACTAAGAAATTCTGGACGGGTACATGGTCAGATCAGACAATTGAACAAACACTCAACAGAGAATTTAAAATCAAAGGAGGTCCGGTCATGAGAGGTATAACGGACGAAACCCTCACGTCCTTCGTTATTACAATGCCAATTCTTCACGATATCTGTGCAAGTTTCGAGGAGTATTGTAAAGTTCAATTTACGTCTGGAGAGCAGCATGTAGAGGCCCGAGAAACAAGAATGCAACGAGATGATGAAGACGTGAAAAAACTTGGTGAATGGCTAGAAACTCACAACCCTTTTTGAAATATCAAACGAAATTATGTCTTTAAGCAGCGGAGTCATCGGGGATCAAGAAATTATAAATTGCTTTCTTGCGCGAGAGAATGGAGAGTCTAGTATGGATGACTCTATAATCGACAAGAGTTTCAAGGATGTACATATGAAACGCAGTAATAGAGTGCAATCACTGGCTGCTGTAAACTCTTCAATCAAGGTCCATGACAAACGAGCAGTAATAGATCCTTTAATGATATTCCAGAGAATTATCATTGCGAAAAAGAAGGATGAGGATCTTCCTGAATTCTTGCAATATGAACTTGCTCCGTTTCCTCTATCCTTGTTTTGCGAGGCAGGAATGAGAAAAACGAATAAATCGGCGATGTATAAATTTTTCAAGAATGTACGGAAACTGATATTCCAGAAGTAGACACCACGTATGTTATAGATGGAGGCTTCTTATTACACCGTGTCCTTTGGAGCTGCAACAATCATACAGAGACATTTGTTCTGCGTACGTGAATTACGTTCAAAAACATTATGGAGATCATTGCGTCATCGTCTTTGACGGCTACGACAATGCTGGCAACAGTACAAAACGATGCGAACAACACCGGCGTAGCGCGAAAAAATCATGCTCCGATATTATTTTTCAGGAACACATGGTTGCCACCGTGACCCAAGAACAATTCTTACGCAATGACAAAAATAAAATGAGGCTTATTTCCATGCTAAAAGATAAATTCGAAGATAAGAATTTGCAGTCAGGCAGGCGGAAAGCGATGCTGACGTACTCATCGTGTCAACAGCAGTTGAAATTTCTGCGACTAGGCAATGTGCTATAGTAGGAGAGGATGTAGATCTTCTTGTTTTGACTATTGCTCTAGCACCTGTGAATAATAACATCTTCTTTTGAAAGGAAAAGGGAAAACCGAAAGACAAATATATTCTTCCCAAAAACTTCAAGAAGATGAATACTTAAAAGAAACTATTTTGCTGGCCCATGCGTTCAGCGGCTGTGACACGACTTCGGCAATATTTCAAAAGGGAAAAAACAAAATTGTTAATCTGCTGCAGCGAGTAGAAGAACTTAGACACGTTAATAATATTTTCGTCAATAGCAATTCGACTGCCCAAGAAATTCAACGAGCTGGAGAAATTCTGTTTTTATATATTTATGGAGCAAAACATCCAGAAAAAATCAATTTAAATGTTCATCGTTACAACGAGTTTAAAAGATTTGCACAAAAAAGTACATCCCGTATGCCATCATTGCCACCAACAGAGGGGGCAGCTGCCCAACACTCATTCCGAGCCTACCACCAAGTACAAACGTGGTTGGGTAATTATAAGGACCCCGAAATGTGGGGCTGGCACAAAGTAAATAACTATCTGCAGCCTCTCCAAACGTTGGAATCCCCAGCACCGGATGAAATTTTACGACTTGTCTCATGCAACTGTAAAAAACATTGCACAATGTCCTGTGGGTGCAAAAAAGCAGGTCTTAAGTGCTCCGATCTTTGCGGTAACTGCCAGGAAACAGGGTGCCTAAACATATACGAGCTGGACGAAGAAGTTGAAGAAGATATTGATACGTTCTAGATATTAATACGCATTATATATAAGTTTACAATAAATTATTATTATCAAGAGGTATTATTTAGTAATTTCCAAAAGTCAAAATTTCATTTAAATCGTAATATTTCCAGAAATATTAGTCGCGCGGTATAACATAAATAATGCATTTTGTAGATAATTTAATTCTCTTTCACTTTCATTGTATGCATTTTTTTACTTTCGGACAGCCAGAACTGAGGTATTTTGAAAAAACGCTCGAAGAAAACAGCTCTTTCCTCATTTGCCCGATGCTTCAAAAAAATCTATCTCGGGAACTAATGGTCGTACGAAGTTCTACAAAAAACCAAATTACGAGGAATTTTATCAGCTACATTTTCGCTCTGATTGTTCTTTCCCGTGAAACTAATAATTTCCGAGTTATTCGCAAAAAACCCCATTTTTGTACTCTTTCTTTCAAGATGGTGCAGCCGGCTCACGCTCTATGTATGGGGACTTTTAGTATGTTTAAAAGAACACTAAAATGAACCTGTATACCAGTTTCCAGCTGCCGGCAATTTTTTCATTCAAACGCTCAAAAATAATCTAATTTGACTGGGCTAGAAGCGATCAAGATCATTAGAACACGTGATTTCACTGTGGGTGAAACATATAATCAGTAAATACACGTCATGGGCATTTTTTTAATTTATTACAGATTGTAAATAAAAAGATAATTTAGCTAGCACGTGTTGTTATTTAAATAAAACATTATAGTTGGAATAAATTGATATCCATTATTGCAGTATAAAATGAAGCCTTCCCGGTGAATGGAAAGACTCCCGTAAATCTCTCTCTCTCTCTCTCTCTCTCTCTCTCTCTCTCTCTCTCTCTCTCTCTCTCTCTCTCTCTCGTATTAGGTAATTGTTCAATATACTGTAATCTTTTATAAATTGTTTTTTTGAAACTTCCAGAAACATAAAATGCTTGTTTTGTTACAAAGTTTGATGAGCATTATAATCATATCGGCAATTTTTTGACAAGTTGTGTTGTTTATTCTACTATTAGTCTAGAATTTATATAATTTATTATCTTTTTATTTTAACAGCATCCACTTAAAACTAACAATAAGTTATGTATATTCGTAGAATATCAAATGACGTAATTGAGATAAATAAAAGCATATAAGAGAAATGAAATTTTAGTGATACTCATATATAATCATGTTTGATTAATAATTTTATTAATTATTACAGCATTAATTGTGGTCACACACATAAATATAATAAAGTTTTCAGACGTGAGTTAAGTAACTGCTGGTAGATAAATCTTTTGAGCAAATAAAGTAAAATTAAGTAAAATATTCGTGATAACATTAATGTAAAGTTACGATAGCCTGCGTTGATAAGCATATACAATTTTTTCAATTAACAAAATAATAAAAGATGTTATCATTCCACAGCACATTATTAAAATTATTAAAGAAACTTGCTCTATTTTAATCGTTTTTACTTTAGCATTATAACGATGTTCACTTTCTTCCGTCCACCAACGATCTATTAACACACTCCACAATCCAACTTCTTTTAATCTGAGTATCCTGTACATAAAAATTACTTGTTCACATAGCACGTTAGCATTGTATACGATGGTATTGTAATTGCTTTTTACCCAAGGTCGATGGTCCTTTTGTACTTAAAATTCTTCGCAATGCCGGAAGCTACCCACATTTTCAAGTAAGATTGTCCAACTGGGATCACTTCACATCCAAATTTACCTTTTGCTTTATATTCGTTTTCACCTAGGAATACGGTATACTTCCTTTTACCTTGTATACATGCCAATTTGAACATTTCTTCGTCTGTTGATGCAACAACGACGCGTTCTGCAGTTCTTACCAGTATGTAAGGTTCCCTAGTGCTTACCTAATAAATTTTTTAAATAGCCAATATCTATACATATATTTGATGTAATTTGAAGATTAATAAATTATAAATAAATCTGATAAACACAAAATAAATTATATCAAACGTATTTTATTAATACCTGTAACGCGATATCTCCAGTAGTACCTTTCAAAGTGACAACGTCATATGAAGTATCGGTCAGCAGAGACTCTAGATTATTGAATGGCGGTATAACGTTAATTCTCTTTGCTATATAAATGTATAACAAAGCTCCAAATGCCATCGACAATATAGAACAAAAGAGGCCCAGCGATGCTTCTAATATTCTTGATCTTCCGACAAGAACATCGGGAATATTGCCTGTTACAATTATTACTCAAATTAATATAATTTTTCATTATTACACGATTCAAAATTATTTTATTTCGGTAAGGATTTCGCAATATTATAACACGTAGTCATTTTTGTATTATTTAAAAATTAAGTTAACTTTCGCTTATAATAATTATGGCGCATTCATAAAATTAAAAATCTGACTTTCAAATCACGTGAACTCTATACAAAATTTTGGAAGAAGATGTCACGCAATGTTTATAAATGTGACATGATATGATATCTGCGTTGTCTTTTAAGTTAGCTACAATTAAAAAATAGAAACAGGATGTAACATATATTTATATTAATCATTCATACTTTGATTGCAGATCATTCCAAAGGTGTAAAAGATATGATCGCTAATGGTCGAGCGTCTGCAATTATTTCCGATCCGTGCGAGAATAATTTGTGACCAAAAACTGCATACGCTCAATAACAGACACATAACCAATATACAGCACCATATTTTCCAGGAGAACACTCTTGCCATCCATGTGCTGTCGTGTACTATTTCATTTTGAATATATAATCGATGGCTGCAAAAATTATCATAAGATTGTTGTAATTATCCTGGGATTTATAAGAATCAATTTTATACGTCGTTACATGTCTTTTTTTCAAAAGTTGCATTGTTTCTTTTTTATTTTAGAAAATATCATCGTGAAGCGGAACACTTAAAGCATACCTGTTCATCCATAAAGGCATTGTAAAATCAGCAGCTTGATGTCGAAAATTGTTAATTTCGATTTTTGGAATCGCGATAGTTTCATTGCGCATAATTACACCTAATAATCCTCGCTCCAAAATGGGCTCGTTTTTCGACGATACACCCATCAGGCTAGTTTCATTTGATCTTACTGGTTGTAATCTAAGAACATGAAGTATTCTTTGATTATACATATATATTAGTTTATTGTTAGCTTCGTTAACAATCTTCTAATACAATAAATCACGGTTTGAATTATAGTTTAATCTTACGTAAAATTCAATTTTTCAGAAAGGAGAGTCCACAATTCGCCGCAGAATCCTGTAACTTTCATATCGTTATCGTAAAATTCGAAGAAACGCCGTTCCTAGAATACATGAAGAAATTATTCTCTAGTCTTCACTGTCAGTTTTATTTCTAACTTCAGCAAAATTTCATAGTTTGCAAATTTTAATAAATTATATAACGTTATTAAAGTTGTAAGAATAATAAATAATTTAATATTGTTTCTTAAAATATAGAAGAAATTTTTTTTTTACATTATCATAGTCGCCGTTTTAAAAATACGACATTTCTCTTATTACTTGGTCCACGTGATACTATTAATTACTTCATTTTATTTTCTTTCAGAAATTTTTCTTTCAATAAATTGAAGCTACAAATAAAGTTTATATATACTTATGGATAGCTTCAGATATGCACATTTTTTGAAATATAAAGATTTATAAAAAAGAATTATCGTACTATTATATTAATTATTGAATATTAATTTTAATGAGAGAAGTGTAGAGATGTCGTAAAATATATAAAAAAATTCAGCCATTTAAGCTTTATGGAAGTATACCTGGAAGGATGTTAGAGTCAAGTTGCGCAGTTGGAAATTGTGGGTTTCTAGTGCTCGACTTTGTTTAAGACGTTCTTGTTGCAGCATGGCAAATATCGGCACGCTGGAGATTGGCACGAAAGTTTTCTGCGTTTTACTCCAAATCACGCCGTTCATCGTTTCGGATCACGACAAAGCTCGACGTAATCGAAAATAACGCTTGTCTCACGAAGACAATTTGCAATGTACTTTGCCGATTTACAACGATAATGATATATATATTGTTATTTTCGTAGTATAATTGCGTATAGTGTAATTACGGAAATTATTATTATCATATTCTTGATCGCATTTTATTCATGGTGAAACAATTGCAGTTAAATTGCAGTTAAATTGCCTTTTTTATGCTGAAGATAATTTTACTTACAGCAATAATTTTTATAGCAGAGAAAAAGAGAAAAAAAATGTTTTGATATTAATGTTTCATTAATGCAGTATCCATCAATTATTCATTTTTTGATTAGAACTTCCCATTTAACGAAGATGATATAAAATATTATACATACCTTATATAGCTAGGTATTGCCGGATCATGTGCAGTAGAAATAATATACAATGTATTTTTGATGCATCTGCTTTGTAATGATTTCAACGTAGATTAAGATATGATGAAAAAGTATATTTTATTTACGTTACATTTATTCATGGCTAATCAATTTTAGTTATTATTATGATATGCAGGATAAACATTTGCAATTTGTCTGATCAAATTGCTATTGTTATCTCAGACCTAATACGAAGACCGAAGCGATCAAGATCATCAGAACACGTGATTTCACTATGAGTGAAACATGTAATCAATAAATACACGTCATGGGCATTTTTATCATTTATTACAAATTGTAAAAAAAAGATAATTTAGCTAGCACATTTTGTTACTTAAATAAAACATTAGATAGAAGAAATTGATCCATTATTGCAATATAAAATAAAGCCTTCCGTTGAAAGGAAAAACTCTTGTAAATGTCTCTCTCTCGTCTTAGGTATTACAATTGTTTAATATACTGTAATCTTTTACAATTGTTTTTTGATCGAGTACTTTCAGAAACATAAAATATTGTCTTGTTATAAAGTTTGATGAGCATTATAATCACATAAGCAAT
This sequence comes from Temnothorax longispinosus, assembly GCF_030848805.1. Taxonomy (NCBI): domain Eukaryota; kingdom Metazoa; phylum Arthropoda; class Insecta; order Hymenoptera; family Formicidae; genus Temnothorax; species Temnothorax longispinosus. The sequence goes on along the minus strand of NC_092359.1, from coordinate 16,212,578 downwards.
TTTTCGACATTTTGTGTTAATTTTACTATTAATCTCCAATTTATGTAGTTTATAATCTTTTTATTTTAATAGTATCCACTTAAAACTATGAAATGACGTAATAATGAGATAAATAAAAATATATGAGAGAAATAAAATTCTGGTGATACTCAAACATAATCATGTTTGATTAATAATTTTATTATTTATCACAATTTTTTAATTATTACAGCATTAATTGTGGTTTACACGTTTATGCATGGTATAAATGTAATAGAGTTTTCAAACGTGAGTTAAATAACTGCTGGCAGATAAATCTTTGAAGCAAATAAAGTAAAATTACATAATTAAAATATTCATGATAGCATTAGTGTAAAGTTACGATAACCTGTGTTGATAAGCATATACAATTTTTTCAATTATGAAAATAATAAAAGCTGTTATCATTCCACAGCACATCATTAAAATTACTAAAGAAACTTGATCTATTCCAATCGCTTCTACGTTGGCATTATTAAGACGCTGACTTTTCTCCGTTAACCAACGATCTACTAATTCATCCCACAATCCAACTTCCTTTAATCTGAGTATCCTGTACACATAAAAATTACTTGTTCACATAGCACGTTAGCATTATACCTATACGATGGTATTATAATCGCTTTTTACCCGAGGTCGATGGTCCTTTTGTACTTAAAATTCCTCGCAATGCCGGAAGCTACCCACATTTTGAAGTAAGATTGTCCAATTGGAATCACTTCACATCCAATTTGACCTCTTGCTTTATACTCGTCTTCACCTTGGAGTGCGGTATACTCCTTTTTACCTTTTATACATGCCAATTTAAACATTTCCTCGACTGTTGATGTAACGACGACGCGTTTTGCAGTTCTTACCAGTACATAAGGTTTGTTAGGGCTTAACTATAAATTTTTTAATAGCCAATATCTGAACATATACTCGATGTAATTTAAAGATTAACAAATTACATAAATGAATCTAATAAATAAATTATATCAAACGTATTTTATTATTACCTTAAACGCGATATCTCCAATAGAACCTTTCAAAATGACAACGTCATATGAGGTATCGGTCAGCAGAGACTCTAGATTATTAAATGGCGGTATAACGTTAATCCTTTTTGCTACATAAAGGAATAACAAAGCTCCAAATGCCATCGACAATATAGAACAAAAGAAACCCAGCGATACTTCAAATATTCTTGATCTTCCAACAAGAACATCGGGAATATAGCCTGTTACAGTTATTACTCAAATTAATAATTTTTTGTTATTACATATACCATTTAATGATTAAATATCATTTTATTTCGATAAAGATATTGCGACTATAGTCATTTTTGTATTATTTCAAAATAAAGTTAACCTTCTCGCATAACAATTATGACGCATTTATAAAATAAAAAATCTGACTTCACTTAAACTCTATACCAAGGTAAACATTTTGACAAAAAATGTCACACTATGTTCATAAATGTGATATGATATGATATCTGCATTGCTTTTTAATTTAGCTACAGTTAAAAAATAGAAACAGGATGAAACATATTTATATTAATCATACATACTTTGATTGCAGAACATTCCAAAGGTGTAAAAAATATGATCGCTAATGGTCGAGCGTCTGCAATTATTTCCGATCCGTGCGAGAATAATTTGTGACCAAAAACTGCATACGCTCAATAATAGACACATAACCAATATAAAGCACCATATTTTCCAGGAGAACACTTTTGCCATCCATGTGCTGTCGTGTATTATCTCATGTTGAATATATAATCGGTGGCTGTAAAATTATTATACGATTGTTATAGCAACCTGGGGTTTATAAGAATAAATTTTATACGTTGTTATATGTCTCTTTTTTAAAGTTGCATTCTTTTGTCTTTATTTAGCATTTTAGAAGATGTCATAGTGTGAAGCACTTAAAGCGTACCTGTTTATCCATAAAGGCATTGTAAAATCAACTGCTATACGTCGAACGTTGTAAGTTTCGACTTTTGGAATCGCACTAGTTTCATTGCGCGAAATTATACTTAGTAATCCTTGCTCAAAAACGGTATGGTTTTTCGATGATGCACCCAGGCCAGTTTCATTTGATTTTATTGGCTGTAATCTAAGAATATGAAGTATCCTTTGATTGTACATGTAATTTATCGTTAGCCAGCTTTGCCAACGATCCTTTAATATAATAAAAGTGGTTTGGATTACAATTTAATCTTACGTAAAATTCAATTTTTCAGAAAGAAGAGTCCACAATTCACCGCAAAGTCCTGTAACTTTCGTATCGTTATCGTAAAATTCGAGGAAATGCGGATCCTAAAATACATGAAGAAATTGTCATCCAGTCTTCGCAGTCAGTTTATATTTCTTAGTTTGTAATTCTTTAATAAATTGTATGACGTTGAAAGAATAGTAAATAATTTAAAATTGTTTCCCGAAATATAGAATAAGAAAAATTATTCTTTCTTGCATTATCACAGTTATCACTAAAAAAATACGATATTTCTATCGATCATTATTACTTGGTCCTCTTGATACTATAATTTATTGAATATTAATTTTTCTGAGAGAAGTGTGGAAATATGTATAAATATAATAGAATATCCAAAAACTCATTTGAGCTTCATGGAAGCGTACCTGGAAGGATGTTAGCGTCAAGTTGCGCAATTGGAAATTGTGGATTTCCAGTGCTCGACTTTGTTTAAGACGTTCTTGTTGCAGCATGGAAAATATCGGCACGCTGGAGATTGGCACGAAAGTTTTCTGCGTTTTACTCCAAATCACGCCGTTCATTGTTTCGGACAAAGCTCGACTTAATCGGATATAACGCTCGGTTCACAAAGACAATTTGCAATGTGCTTTGCCAATTTACAACGATAATGATATATATATTGTTATTTTCGTAATATAATTACGGAAATTATTATTATCATGCATATCCTTGATCGCATTTTGTTCACGGTGAAACAGTTTGCAGTTAAATTGCAGTTAAATTGTCTTTTTTATGCTGAAGATAATTTAACTTGCAACATTTATTTTTATAGCGGAGAAAAAGAGAAAAAAAATGTTTATGTATTAATGTTGCATTAATGCAGTGTCCATCTAAAACTATTGATTTTTTGATTAGAACTTCTCATTTAACGAAGAGGGTATAAAATATTATACATACCTTATATAGCTATAGGTGTTGCCGGATCACGTACAGTACAAATATACAATGTATTCGATGCACCTGCTTTGTAAGGATTTTAACGTAAATTGAGATATGATACAAATATACTTTATTTACGTTAGGTTTATTCATGGCTAATAAATTTTAGTCATTATTATAATATGCAGGATAAAGGATTTGCCTTTTGTCTGATCAATTGCTCGGTGCCAATGGCGCGTAAATTTTGTTATCTCACAGCTAATACGAACACCGAAGCGATCAAGATCATCAGAACACGTGATTTTACTATATGAGTGAAATATATAATCAATAAATACACATCATGGGCATTTTTATCATTTATTACAGATTGTAAATAAAAAGATAATTTAGCTAGCACGTATTGTTACTTAAATAAAACATTAGATGGAACAAATTGATCCATTATTGCAATATAAAATAAGGCCATCCGATGAATAGAAAAACTCTTGTAAATCTTTTTCTCTCTCTCTCTCGTATATTAGGTATTACAATTGTTTAATATACTGTAATCTTCTACAATTGTTTTTTGATCGAGTACTTTCACCCACACAGCACAGGATATTTTGAGGGACATTTGTGCATCCGCTGGATATCCACCGGATATTAAATATCTACTGGATATCCACCGGTTATTGAGATATCCCACTTTATCTGTAGGACGTCCCTCAGATAAAGTGTGCTGTGTGGGCAGAAACATAAAATGTTGTCTTGTTATAAAGTTTGATGAGCATTATAATCACATCAGCAATTTTTCGACATGTTGTGTCTATTTTACTATTAATCTCCAATTTATGTAATTTATAATCTTTTTATTTTAATAATATCATAGTATCCACTTAAAACTAACAGTAAGTTCGATCTATATATTCATAGAATATCAAATGACGTAATGAGATAAATAAAAATATATGAGAGAAATAAAATTCCGATGATACTCATACATAATCATGTTTGATTAATAATTTTATAATTTATCAAAGTTTTTTAATTATTACAGCAATAATTGTGGTTTACACATTCATGTATGGTATAAATGTAATAGAGTTTTCAAACGTGAGTTAAATAACTGCTGGCAGATAAATCTTTGAAGCAAATAAAGTAAAATTACATAATTAAAATATTCTTGATAGCATTAGTAAAAAGTTACGATAGCCTGCGTTGATAAGCATATACAATTTTTTCAATCATAAAAATAATAAAAGCTGTTATCATTCCACAGCACATCATTAAAATTACTAAAGAAACTTGATCTATCCCAATCGCTTCTACGTTGGCATTATTATGACGTTCACTTTTCTCCGTTAACCAACGATCTACTAACGCATCCCACAATCCAACTTCCTTTAATCTGAGTATCCTGTATACATAAAAATTACTTGTTTACATATAGCACGTTAGCATTATACACGACGGTATTATAATCGCTTTTTACCCGAGGTCGATGGTCCTTTTGTACTTAAAATTCCTCGCAATGCCGGAAGCTACCCACATTTTGAAGTAAGATTGTCCAACTGGAATCACCTCACATCCAATTTGACCTCTTGCTTTATACTCGTCTTCACCTTGGAGTGCGGTATACTTCTTTTTACCTTTTATACATGCCAATTTAAACATTTCCTCGACTGTTGATGCAACGACGACGCGTTTTGCAGTTCTTACCAGTGCATAAGGTTTGTTAGGGCTTACCTATAAATTTTTTAATAGCCAATATCTGAACATATACTCGATGTAATTTAAAGATTAACAAATTACATAAATGGATCTAATAAATAAATAATATCAAACGTATTTTATTATTACCTTAAACGCGATATCTCCAATAGAACCTTTCAAAATAACAACATCATATGAAGTATCGGTCAGCAGAGACTCTAGATTATTGAATGGCGGTATAACGTTAATCCTTTTTGCTATATAAAGGAATAACAAAGCTCCAAATGCCATCGACAATATAGAACAAAATAGGCCCAGCGATACTTCATATATTCTTGATCTTCCAACAAGAACATCGGGAATATAGCCTGTTACAGTTATTACTCAAATTAATAATTTTGTGTTATTACATACCATTAATGATTAAATATCATTTTATTCCGATACGGATATACAGATATTGCGATTATAGTCATTTTTGTATTAGGTATATTTCAAAATAAAGTTAACATTCTCGCATAATAATTATAACGCGCATTTATATAATAATAAATGTAACTTTACTTAAACTCTGTACCAAGGTAAACATTTTGACAAAAAATGTCACACTATGTTCATAAATGTGATATGATATAATATCTGCATTGCTTTTTAATTTAGCTACAGTTAAAAAATTAGAAATAGGCTAAAACATATTCATATTAATCATACATACTTTGATTGCAGATCATTCCAAAAGTGTAAAAAATATGATCGCTAATGGTCGAGCGTCTGCAATTATTTCCGATCCGTGCGAGAATAATTTGTGACCAAAAACTGGATACGCTCAATAATAGACACATAACCAATATAAAGCACCATATTTCCCAGGAGAACACTTTTGCCATCCATGTGCTGTCGTGTATTATCTCATGTTGAATATATAATCGGTGGCTGTAACATTATTATAAGATTGTTATAACAACCTAAAGTTTATAAGAATAAATTTTATACGTTGTTATATGTCTTTTTTTAAAAGTTGCATTGTTTCGTCTTTATTTAGCATCTTAGAAGACTTAGAAGATATCATCGTGTGAGGCACTTAAAGCGTACCTGTTCATCCATAAAGGTATTGTAAAATCAACAGCTATATTTCGAACACTGTAAGTTTCGACTTTTGGAATCGCAATAGTTTCATTGCGCGAAATTATACTTAGTAATCCTTGCTCAAAAACGGTACTGTTTTTCGATGATGCGCCCAGGCTAGTTTCATTTGATCTTATTGGCTGTAATCTGAGAATATGAAGTATTCTTTGATTGTACATGTAATTTATCGTTAGCTTTGCTAACAATCTTTTAATATAATAAATCGCGGTTTGGATTACAGTTTAATCTTACGTAAAATTCAATTTTTCAGAAAGAAGAATCCACAATTCACCGCAAAGTCCTGTAACTTTCGTATCGTTATCGTAAAATTCGAGGAAATGCGGATCCTAAAATACATGAAGAAATTGTCATCCAATCTTCGCAGTCAGTTTATATTTCTTAGTTTGTAATTCTTTAATAAATTGTATAACTTTGAAAGGATATTAAATAATTTAATAACGTTTCCCCCGAAATATATATAGAATAGGAAAAATGATTTTTTCTTGCATTTATCACAGTTATCACTAAAAAATACGATATTTCTATCGATCATTATTACTTGGTCCTCTTGATACTATTAATTTATTGAATATTAATTTTACTGAGAGAAGTGTGAAAATATGTATAAATATAATAGGATATCTAAAAACTCAGTTGAGCTTCATGGAAGCGTACCTGGAAAGATGTTAGAGTCAAGTTGCGCAATTGGAAATTGTGGGTTTCCAGTGCTCGACTTTGTTTAAGACGTTCTTGTTGCAGCATGGCAAATATCGGCACGCTGGAAATTGGTACAAAAGTCTTCTGCATTTTACTCCAAATCACGCCGTTCATTGTTTCGGACAACGACAAAGCTCGACGTAATCGGGAATAACACTCGTCTCACAAAGACATTTGGAACGTGTTTTGCTGATTTGCAATGATATATATTATGATATATATTATTTTCTTACACAGTATAATTACGGAAATTGTTATTATATCCTATTCTTGATCGCATTGTCCAAGGTGTAAATATGAGACAATTGCAGTTAAATTGTCTTCCTTATGCAGGAGACAATTTTACTCGAAATTACTTCTTTTATAGCTGAGAAAAAGAGGAAGAAAATTTATATGTATTAATATTGCATTAGTGCAGTATCCATCAATTATTCATCTTTTGTTTAGAACTTCCTATTTGACAGAGAGGGAGTAGATACATATCTTATAGGTTGCAGGATCATGTAAACAGTAGAAATGTACAATGTATTCGATGCACCTGCTTTGTAATGATTTTAATGTAGATCGAGATGTCCTGCAGTATATTTTGCTTACATTATTTATTTATAGCCAATCAATTTTAGTCACTATCATGATGTATAAGACAAACATGTGCTTTTTTTCGATCAAATTGCTGGCATTGCGTGCCTTAATGGTGCGTTGTTATCACACCGCTAATGCGAAGACTGAAGCTAATGCAAAGATTAAAGTGATTAAGGTCATGAATACACGTGATTTCACTATGATGAAACATGTAATCAGTAAATACACGTCATGGGCATTTTTATCATTTGTTACTGATTGTAAATCAAAAGATAATTTAGCTAGCACGTATTGTTACTTAAATAAAACATTAGATGGAACAAATTGATATCCATTATTGCAATATAAAATAAAGCCTTCTGGTGAATGGAAAAACTTTTGTAATTGTTTCTCTCTCGTATATTAGGTATTACAATTGTTTAATATACTGTAATCTTTTACAATTGTTTTTTGATCGAGTACTTTCAGAAACATAACATGTTGTCTTGTTATAAAGTTTGATGAGCATTATAATCACATCAGCAATTTTTCGACATGTTGTGTTTATTTTACTATTAATCTCCAATTTATGTAGTTTATAATCTTTTTATTTTAATAGCGAGTATCCACTTAAAACTAACAGTAAGTTCGATCTATATATTCATAGAATATCAAATGACGTAATGAGATAAATAAAAATATATGAGAGAAATAAAATTCTGATGATACTCATACATAATCATGTTTGATTAATAATTTTATTATTTATCACAGTTTTTTAATTATTACAGCATTAATTGTGGTTTACACATTCATATATGGTATAAATGTACATAATAGAGTTTTCAAACGTGAGTTAAATAACTGCTGGCAGATAAATCTTTGAAGCAAATAAAGTAAAATTACATAATTAAAATATTCATGATAGCATTAGTGTAAAGTTACGATAGCCTGTGTTGATAAGCATATACAATTTTTTCAATTATGAAAATAATAAAAGCTGTTATCATTCCACAGCACATCATTAAAATTACTAAAGAAACTTGATCTATCCCAATCGCTTCTACGTTGGCATTATTAAGACGCTGACTTTTCTCCGTTAACCAACGATCTACTAACTCATCCCACAATCCAACTTCCTTTAATCTGAGTATCCTGTACACATAAAAATTACTTGTTCACATAGCACGTTAGCATTATACCTATATACGATGGTATTATAATCGCTTTTTACCCGAGGTCGATGGTCCTTTTGTACTTAAAATTCCTCGCAATGCCGGAAGCTACCCACATTTTGAAGTAAGATTGTCCAATTGGAATCACCTCACATTCAATTTGACCTCTTGCTTTATACTCGTCTTCACCTTGAAGTGCGGTATACTTCTTTTTACCTTTTATACATGTCAATTTAAACATTTCCTCGATTGTTGATGCAACGACGACGCGTTTTGCCCTTCTTACCAGTGTATAAGGTTTGTTAGGGTTTACCTATAAGTTTTTTAATAGCCAATATCTGGATCACATATACTCGATGTAATTTAAAGATTAACAAATTATATAAATAAATATCTAATACCTTAAACGCGATATCTCCAATAGAACCTTTCAAAATAACAACGTCATATGAGGTATCGGTCAGCAGAGATTCTAGATTATTGAATGGCGGTATAACGTTAATCCTTTTTGTTATATAAAGGAATAACAAAGCTCCAAATGCCATCGACAATATAGAACAAAAGAGGCCCAGCGATACTTCAAATATTCTTGATCTTCCAATAAGAACATCGGGAATATAGCCTGTTACAGTTATTACTCAAGTTAATATTTTTTTGTTATTACATACCATTTAATAATTAAATATCATTTTATTTCGATAAAGATAATGCGATCATAATCATTTTTGTATTATTTCAAAATAAACAGGATAAAACATATATTTATATTAATCATACATACTTTGATTGCAGATCATTCCAAAGGTGTAAAAAATATGATCGCTAATGGTCGAGCGTCTGCAATTATTTCCGATCCGTGCGAGAATAATTTGTGACCAAAAACTACATATGCTCAGTAGTAGACACATAACCAATACAAAGCACCATATTTTCCAGGAGAACACTTTTGCCATCCATGTGCTGTCGTGTATTATCTCATGTTGAATATATAATCGGTGGCTGTAACATTATTATAAGATTTTGTTATAACAACCTGAAGTTTATAAGAATAAATTTTATATACGTTGTTATATGTCTTTTTTTAAAAGTTGCAATTCTTTCGTCTCTATTTAGCATTTTAGAAGATGTCATCGTGTGAAGCACTTAAAAGTGTACCTGTTCATCCATAAAGGCATTGTAAAATCAACAGCTATACGTCGAACACTGTAAGTTTCGACTTTTGGAATCGCAATAGTTTCATTGCGCGAAATTATACTTAATAATCCTTGCTCAAAAATGGTATGGTTTTTCGATGATGCACCCAGGCCAGTTTCATTTGATTTTATTGGCTGTAATCTAAGAATATGAAGTATCCTTTGATTGTACATGTAATTTATCGTTAGCTTTGCCAACAATCTTCTAATATAATAAATTGCGGTTTGGATTACAGTTAATCTTACGTAAAATTCAATTTTGCAGAAAGAAGAGTCCACAATTCACCGCAAAGTCCTGTAACTTTCGTATCGTTATCGTAAAATTCGAGGAAATGCGGATCCTAAAATATATGAAGAAATTATCATCCAAGTCTTCGCAGTTAGTTTATATTTCTTAGTTTGTAATTCTTTAATAAATTGTATAACGTTGAAAGAATAGTAAATAATTTAATATCGTTTCCCGAAATATAGAATAAGAAAAATTATTCTTTCTTGCATTATCAGTTATTATTTAAAAATACGATCGATATTTCTATCATCATTACTTGGTCCATGTAATACTATTAATTATTTAATTATACTTTCTTAAAAATTTCTATTTTAGTAAATTGAATAAATTGAAGTTACAGATAAATTTGTCATAAATAATTACTCAATGAATAGTTTCAGATAACATTTTTCATAATTTGAAAATTTTTAATAGGAATTATCGTACTATTATTATTAATTATTGAATATTAATTTTAATGAGAGAAGTGTGGAAATATTTATAAATATAATAGGATATCCAAAAACTCAGTTGAGCTTCATGGAAGTACCTGGTAGGATGTTAGAGTCAAGTTGCGCAATTGGAAATTGTGGGTTTCCAGTGCTCGACTTTGTTTAAGACGTTCTTGTTGTAGCATGGCAAATATCGGCACGCTGGAAATTGGTACGAAAGTCTTCTGCGTTTTACTCCAAATCACGCCGTTCATTGTTTCGAACCACGATAAAGCTCGACGTAATCGGGAATAACGCTCGTCTCACAAAGACATTTGAAACGTGTTTTGCCGATTTGCATTATTTACATCGACATATATTTTGATATATATTATTTTCTTACACAGTATAATTACGGAAATTGTGGTTATGTCCTATCCGTGATCGCATTGTCCACGGTGTAAATATGAGACAATTGCAGTTAAATTGTCTTCCTTATGCAGGAGACAATTTAACCCGAAATAACTTTCTTTATAGCTGAGGAAAGGAGAAAGAAAATGTATATATAGGTATTAATATTGCATTAGTGCAGTATATCCATCAATTATTCATCTTTTGATTAGAACATCCTATATAACGGAGATAGTAGATATATATTTTATAGGTTGCAGGATTATGTAAACAGTAGAAATGTCAATTTTAGTCACTATCATGATGTATATGACAAACATGTGCTTTTTCGATCAAATTGCTAGCATTGCGTGCCTTAATGGTGCGTTGATTTGTTATCGCATCGCTAATGCGAAGACTGAAGCTAATGGAAAGACTAAAGTGATCAAGGTCATCAATACACGTGATTTCACTATGAGTGAAACATCTAAATCAATAATTACACATCATGGACATTTTTATTATTTTTAACATCTGTTACAAATTGTAAATAAAAAGATTGTAAATAAGCTAGTATGTATTGTTAGTTAAATAAAACATCAGATGAGACAAATTGATCCATTCATCCATTATCGTAATATAAAATAAAGCCTTTCAGAATGGAAAGAATTCAAATTAATTATTATAACTTTGTAAGTACCTATATATGCAATCTATAGACAATTAATTGATCATACTGTCATAAAATAGAGGATAAATCTGATAAATTATAAATAAATGTAGAGAAGTTTATTTCTTAAAGATCCATTAATCGATTTAATGAGTTAATTAGAATTATTTATCACATGTAAATTGCTAAATGCGTAAAGTAATGATGATTTTTTTGCAATCAGATGTTTGTTGCGGTTATATTCAATATATTTTCTTATATGAAGAAAGAAATGACCAATCTGTAATATACGAAAAACATGAATTGTATATTATATTTGACTGAATATATAAAGGTTTTAAATGTGTATAATTCTTCGCTGAAGTTTACATAAATTAACTTAAGTCTAAGTTTCCGTGACAAACCTTCGAGACGGTCGGGATTACAGTCGATATAAATTCGATTCGGAGGTTCGTCAGTTCTACAAGTCTTATTTAACTCAATAGCACTTATCGCGCACTCTCCGATCATTGTCCAGTTAATGGACGTGGGAGTAAAAATCACCGGACGATGTCGTTAAGTCCAGTCTTTCTTTTTTTTCTCCAACGAACGGAACATGTTCTTTATGTTTCTTTTTTATTAATACAAAATTATAAAAAGTATAATACAGTCTCCCCCTTTGAATACTTTAATTCTACGTTTTCACTTCCTATCGCTCTGCGCTAGTATTCGCTATCTCGCTCTTTAAAGTGGGCATTAATTTCGCAAAGTTCATCATAGGGTGTTACTCGATTCAGTGTCAAATCGAGCGACAATGTTTTAGCGCCTGTTAGAATGTATATTATATGCCCCATACACAAATAACATATAATTTATACACAAACGCCGATAAAATTTTCCATTTAACATCGCTGAGTGTTCGTGGGGTATCAAATCTCAGTCGTTTGCGTCTTTGAGGTCAAAGAATACTAAGAATAAATAAAAGATTAGTAATTAAAAAAATTTTGCGTAAATTATCTCTCATTAGCGGTGATACACTTACGTTGACATTAATTATCTATAAATATTGACAATGCGCGTTTAACGAAGCCACAAACATATAGTAAATAAATTGATTCTTATATATTTCTCATTGCATATTGGTTCTTTACGCTTACAGATATAGAATATATTCCAATCAATTCATGTAGCACAATTGCAGCAATAAAATTACATTTTCGGCTAAAAGAGTGACCTCAAAGATTTACAGATAAAAGATATATTTGCGATTATTATAAAAATGTACAAGTTGAATGTTTTTTTTTATTAACAATTAATATTCGCTATCCGGGTTTTGGCATACGATATGATTATAAAAATTGCTTTTTAGAAAACATCTCAATATATATTCACAAAATACACACATGCACACACGCACTCATACATACCTCTGTCGCTCTTTCTTTCTTTTTTCTCACTTTCGCTTATTACAATATATATCCGATTGCCCGCATATACGAATCTTTTTGAACAGTTCTGTAAAGATTATTTGAAAACATGATTCATAAGAGGTATGCCTTATATAGAGCATAACAATATATTCCATACAATATTATACTCTTTGGACAGAGCATGCACATGATTAAACACTCGTTTTAATGCAGATATCAACATTCGTTGATATTGTGTTCTATAAGAGAGAATTTATTTTTCTTCCTTGTGAAATAGAATTGTTTCTCGCTCGTTTTATATATCTTACGAATAAACGTATAAATTGTACATATATTCGCTAATATAATGTTTCAATGATTATCTATCTTTTCGTAAAAATAAAGGAGCACGTCTTAAAAATTTCGTTCTATTGTGTTATATTATTATAGTCACGAATGGAATCGTTAGAGCACGACATTCGGTTCTATGTTCCACGTATGTATTAAACTAGATTGTATTAAATTAGGTGTAAAACATTACAGATATATATGTATATATACCATCCAAAATAAACGATAATATTATATATTATAAAATACGTGTATATTTATAACAATAAATAAATGCATATATATGGCAGTGATTAAGTATTATAGTTACTCTCTCTCTGTATCTATCTTATTTGTTCGATACCGTCCAAAATAATCATCCGATAGATCGTGAGGAAACATTATATACGTGATCCGAAATAAGAGGCAATATAAAATACGTGTATATTTGTAAAAATAAATAAATGTATGTATATGGCAATGATTAGTTATTAAAGCAGCTGTTTTTACTCTATTCGTTTAGTAGTATAAAAAAAATATCCGAAGTATCATATAAACATACGTTTTCATCGACGTCGACAAATCATCTCGGCAAATATACGAGTCGAACGTACGCATTCGACAGTTTCTTCTTTTTCCTCTTTTCGATTAAAAAACTGGCACCAGTGCCTGTTTCGATGGCGGTCTACACGCTTGCCAAATCCTTGGTGTTGAGAATGTGACTGGTAAGGAGCTTTAATGTTCCCGTTAGAGATCAAAAACTATGTTTTATTTGATCGAAGATGAATCATTCGTATTCGTGAATAAAGTCGTTCACTTTGATACCCTCGTTTCAGTCGTAACTTTACTGGGATCCGGTAACCTGACAACCAATTGCGCGCCGTTTTGCATCGGTCTCGGACCGTTGCAGGGCACGTTCGACTTGGGCCCACTCGCTTGAGGTACTACCGCAGGTAAAACTTTCTTTGCGCCGCTCAACTTTGGCGAGCAACACTGTTTGTCATCGTAGATATCGTTCAGATTGACGTTCGTAGCGGGATTCTGATAATTAGGCGTCTTTATCGGCGTTCCATGTTCCGTGTTAAAACCGCAATTTGGTCTCTGCTCAACGCAATTAGAATTCGGAAAAGTATTTATCGGTGGTAGCATCTTTATCGCGTTATTGTGATCGTTGAGATTACACATGGTCTCCATGCCTGTTTTTTGATCGCTTTTATATATCGGCGCTGACAGTTGCGTCGAATTGGTCTTATTTGTGCTTTTGTGACTACTGCCGGAGTAACTGGTGATAGATTCGTTGCAGAAGTCGCTCAAGTAGGTTTGATTTATGTACCAATTATGCAGTCGATGGTGAATTTCCGGGAATTGCGGCCTACGATTCGCCACCTCGTGCCAGCACTCAATCATCAGACTGTAAATCATCGTCGGGCAGTCTTCGGGACACGGCAATAGTTGCCGCGAGCGAATCATGTCTATAACTTCCTGATTGTTGTATCCGTAATATGGCTAAACAGAGCAATAAGTGCATAAATGTAAAACAAAATTCAAAAATTCTTTATTATTATTTTTAATTTAATGGTTATTTTGATTTTACCTGCAAACCGTAGCTGTAGATCTCCCAGAGTACAACTCCGAAACTCCATACGTCCGACTCTGTAGTAAATTTACCGTACAGAATCGACTCGGGTGGCATCCATCGAACAGGGAGTAAACTTTTAGATTGTACTCTGTAATAGTCGCTGCTGTATATATCTCGCGACAGACCAAAGTCTGAGATTTTTACTGTTAAATTATCGCCTACTAAGCAATTTCTCGCTGCCAAATCGCGATGGACGTAATGATGACTAGCCAAATATTCCATGCCTAAGAAGAACGATAATTATTGTATGTATCAAAATTATGTCAACTTAATCGTAAAATAAATTAATATCTACCGGAAGCAATTTGTAAAGCAATATGCAAAAATTCCGGTTGCTCTAGAATTTTTCCGCCACTGTTATTTAATGGAACATCCGATCTCGGGGAGTGACAGATTAGAAACTCATGCAGATCTCCCTGAGTCATGTACTCGAAGAGCATACACATTGGTTCCCCTTTCAATATCACACCGAGCAAACAAATGATATTCGGATGCCGTAGATCCGTCATCAATTCGACTTCTCTTTTAAAGTCGCTCTGAGTCTTGGGAGTCGCATTTTCCTTCAGTGTTTTCACCGCTACATAAATGGGTGGCTCACACTTATTTCCGGTTTGCAATTCTCCCTTGTAAACTTTTCCTAAAGATATAATCAATATTAGTTTAAAGTGAATCATTTATCGAATTTACACACAGAAAAAAATGAATAATTTGTTAATATTTACCAAAAGCACCTTCACCGAGTTCTTGCAAGAGCACGATATTATTTGTAGTAAATTGCGGTATCCTATTATTAGAAGTTCTACTACTGCCACTGCTTAAGGTGCCAGTGCCCGGTGTCGTATTACCAGGCCCTGCCAAGAGAGAACTCATTTCCATAGGTTGCATCGTGCTCCTCCTTCCATCATATATGTTTTTATCACACTGGATACTAGTTAACATCTGTTAAAAATAAAGTATTGTTTTAGCATTATCTAGTTGCAACGTATAATTTAGAAATATGTATATGTATATACTGATATATTTACTTTATTGGATGGTAAATGATTCATTTGCCTTCTGGATTTTCTACTTCTGTAGCAGCAGCAATAACAAATTAATATAATAACAAATCCTCCCGTTAGTACAAAACCAACGACCGCATAAATCCATAAATTCTCAACTGAAAGTAACAGATATATGTTTTTTCATTAAATATTTATATAAGTAAAATATGTATACTTAATTTAGAAATTCTTACCACATTTAGGTATATTGCAAAACTCTTTTTGCATTCTGTTATTGACATCGACGTAACACCATGGTTGAATTTCTTTGCCCCCAGGATTCCGGCAATAAGAATGACGTCCAGCTAATTCGGGATAATCAGAAATCGGAAGGTTGAAGTGATGAAACCACCGTAAACACGGCCTTCCACTGACGCTCGTTTTTACAATTCCTCGATAGGATTTCCCACTACCCCAGTAGCAATAATCATCTGCAAGAAACATGTTAAGATTGTTTTGATATGCAAGCGATATAGAATTGGAAGTTAAAATCAATTTAATTCGTTGCATCGTCTTGAATGTGATGTAGCAACCCAATATACACGTTAGATTTGAAATAAAAATGTAAAAAGATACATACTTTCTTGCACATTGTTTGCTACGGATAACCCAAGCGTTAAGCAATCACGAGCCTCAGTTGTCCCTTCCAGTGGTAAGTCAGAACATTCAACTAAAGGCACTTGATGCCCAATCAACGGATGCCTCTTCGCTATCGCATATTCCTTCCTGCACAACTCATTCTCCAGCATTTCGCATTCCTCGCGGCATATCCTTCGTAATTTACGATTAATCTCGTTTCTACTGGACGCTCGCGTGTCGCCGTAACTCTGATTAATTATCTTCTTGTTGCTCGACTTCCCATCTTCATTGGACATAAAGTCGAAAATTGGGCCCAAGGTAGGACTACGTTTGGGAACGCTATGCAGTCTCGAAAAATCATCCGTGTCGTCGCGGTCTCCGTCGTCCAAGAAATCGTCTTGCTTGGAATTCAGAAGGTTAAAGAGTTGCGTGCTCGCTTCCGCGTTCTTCGGTTTCTGAGTGTTTGATGGGTCGCGGCATATTGGAAAGGCGGAATAGCAAAGAGACGGCTTTGCGTACCCTTCGCAATTTGACGAGAGCTCGCTGTGATAAAACAGTTAAAAACATTTTAGCTTTTCTCACCTTATTTAACACCGCGATATTAAATATTGTATCATATATTGTACGCAAATTTCATTTCAATATATTCTGAAGCTTCGAAGCAACGTACTTGGAGAAATTGATAACTTGAAAGGCCTTCATTAATTTCTCCTCGAGCATTTTTTGTGTCATGGGATGTATAATATAAACCGATTGATTTCCTACAAATTGTGCACAGGTTTTTCCTATATACACCTGTAAAAATTCAACTATTTTGTGTAACTCCTTTTTATACATCATGAATGTCTTAATTAAAATCTATTTTTATATTCAAGTACAAACCTCGCAAGTTCCTTTATGATTGTCCTTTCTGCCTGAAACTGAACTTATGCTCGACATCTCGTCGAAATTCACATTAGGAGGGAATTGTATATTGCCATTAGTAAGGCCGCTGTTTGTATTGAAATCCATAGTGCTGGATTGTGAGCTGGTTGGCTGTGGACTCGGCGAAAGTATATTGAACGGATTCGCGGACGCCAAGTGAGAGATGTGAGGCGTAGACATCCCATTTCCAACGGAGATGTCCAACGTGTCACCATGTCCCATGCTGTCACAACAAATAAAGACAACAGATTTTACGCATATTCTTATATTTATTGGTGTGAAAACATACTGGCAAAGATAATATTTTTCACATAGGGTTTTTATGACTTGGATTTCGCGTGAATTTATCTTAATAAGAAGCCAAAGCAAAATTACGCTAACAAATAGAAAAACAATTATCGCTCGTGATATTTTTATGTGATGATTCGGACTGGAATGGACGCGTTTTCATTTCAAAACATAACCCCAGCGAAGTCACAGGAAAGTTGTATTTCTAGCTGTTGTTCGTCGCATTTCGAGGCGAATCGACGGAGGAAAGTCGGTCGTTATCAGTCGCTGACCGGCCACTTATCAGTCGTATCGACTTCGTGCTTGAAAAGCCACGTTATCTCGAAATAAAAAAAAAAATGCTCTCGCGTGGATCTACGTAACCTCGCGAGACGATTGGTCTCGCTGCGCTACCTCGGCTCCGTCGTGTTCCCGGCGTTAATTACGGCTCGTACAAAAATACACGTATTCTGCAACAATGCTAGGTACAAGAGTAGCTTCATAATTCGTAGATCAACTATCAAAACATTTGGCTTGGCGTGCAGGAGCTCGTGTCATTTGACACCACACCCGGTGTCAACCATTTGTAAACTAATTGCCGCGGGCACTGCGGGCAGCCGGGCACAGCAGCCAGCAGCCTGTCCGGCTTGTCGCGAATCGCGATGTCCACGATGTCGCGAACGTTAGTGAGCCCGAATTTCCGCAGATGGCGCTACGGATCACGTTTTTCACCCCTTCGCGTCGCTCAGTTCGCGCTCGCCGAGTCGCCGAGTGAAAATTCAAATTCATTTCGGTCGCGCGCGTCGCCATGAAACCATCCTAAAACTTTTCTCTCTTCCGGGCCGGGAGCGTCGAGAGAGTGACGGGATTAAGACAAAGTAAGTGAAATGGCAAATATTGGCTAAGAACCTTGACAGAATTAGCGGAATGATGAAACATCACGACAAGCAAGCTGCCCAAAATCTTGAAATTCCACGATTTTTACGGTCGACTTTTGCCCATGCCATTTTTCCCGTTCGACGGCCATTTTTATGCACGAAACTTCTGCGACTGCGGCATTTTTTTTTTTTAAGAAAGAAAGAGATTTAGAAACTCAAGGGATGTTCGTAGCGTAGCAATATAAATTATCAGATGAAAAGTAATTAAAGCTGGCATTAGCAATAAAGAGAGGTATAAATTACTTCGCTTATTGTGATTCGCGAAAAGCGTTCGATATTATTCCGTTAATTAAATGCGAAGAAACAAGCGACTTGTACTGTGTTCTAGGTAAGAATCGAGTCTGGTACTCACCCATCGATGAAGCCCGTACCGGACATTCCCGTGGAAAATTTGTCGCCCGATGGCTGTCCCATAGAGTATTCCGGATGCATGGGGGCTGCAAAGAAAAAGTGACGTCAGATATAGTACTTCGCAAAGATAAGTGAGAGAGCTTAATTGATATGTATATCACACGCTATGTAGAGCTCATTGTCAGACAATTTTGTCTATCGTAAATTAGTGTTGATTTCTCAGCAAAGTTTCTTAAGAGAAACTTACATACAACGCGCTCATTGATACCTAAAGATATATAACATCGCAATCGACATGCGCAATATTTATGCTACATTTACGGTTAATTTCCAATTGTTCGATATCGATTAACAATTTATAATATATAAATTATTCGTACAATTTGTTAATATTTATGTTGTTCCGAATTATAAATCGCAGATTATCTCTTACACACGCTTCATATTCGTACTGACAGTAATATTTTGCTATTTAATACCAGAGGGAGAAAATGAGACTTTACTGTATTCTTTGCGAGTCGTTCGCGCGGAGCAAATATTCCGCGTCGCCCATTTGCCCATGAATACGAGATAGAAAACGTCGGCTAAAGATCCAAAGAGATCTTTCTGTCTTTCCGGCAGCGAGGCCCGACAGCTCGGAGCGCACTAACACGCGCGCGATTACGATCCGTCAAAAAGGAGACGCGACATCAAACGCCTCTGTTTGAAGAAAAGCAATTTCGCGAAGCAATCGTTTGGGCTTATTATAGGCGAAGCGATTTTCCGGAGGAATAACGGGATGGGGTTCTCGTGTTCGCCTCCTGTTACCGAGGATTTGCACAGTTTCTCGTCTTCTCTCTCTCTCTCTCTCTCTCTCTCTCTCTCTTTATATATATCTATCTTTTTCTGCTTCCTGTAACGCGGTACAAAGCAAATAATATCGAAAATCTGGATCTACCCCTCGAGAACTCGTATGCGAGGGTTCCGACCTCCTTCTCGTCGGACCTAAATCCGTGAACCGCTCTCGGCACGAGGAAGGACCCGTAGGGTTCTTAGGAAGTTGCATAAAGAGTCGCCAATTGCATTTCTACGTGTTCTTTAATTTCGCCAATAAAAGAAGCCGCAGCGCCTATTCCTCCTGGGGTTTGCTTTTATATTCTTTCCCAGCCTCCCTATGTCTCTCGGGTTTACAAGAAAGTCTGCTGAGGATAAGACTGTCCGTTGTAGAGCAGTATTTTTTTTTAGTATATTACCTCATCTTTTTTAAAGAAAGAAATCCAAGAAAAATTACGAATAAGATAATATACCAAGCATTTATGGCGCTCTACGCCTATGCAGTGTCTCTGCAGTGTTATATAATTTGTATATAACAATATGGGTTTTAATGTAAAACATTTCTTTGTGTAACAGTAAATAATAGAACGGTATTTTCTACCGAACTTGTCGATGTTCATTATATTTTATTTCAAATTTTCAATTTGTGTTAAATATCTCAATTATATATTCGATGCGATATTATAATAAAATATTTAAACTATATTCAGAGCTTTGTTAAGAGTAAATTATAAAGCAGTATTTTCCATCAAAATTGGATGCTACGTTTCGTTATAACTTTCCAATTTATGTTGAATATCTCAATGATCCGATACGATGTTGCAAAAAATTCAGAGCTTTGTGTAATAATAAATTATAAGATGGTAATTCTCCATCAAACTTGTATGGTCACATTTCGCTGCGACCCTTTCCAAATGCGTTAAATAATTGATAACTGATAATTCAATATTATAGATATTATAAAATTTAGATCTCCCTGAAGTTGAAGCTGCGTATTATAAGTATACAATGTCGCCGAGACATTCTGTCCGATATTACGTGCTACGGCAACGGCAATAAAATTTTCCGCGCGATCGAGGATAACGACGATTAATCGTTCGCTCAAGTCATTCCTTTGCCGCGACGCGGGTGCGATTCCGGGCGATGATAAATACGCGGGTGCATGCGCAGCGTCACGATTATACGCGAGGGGCACACACAATGAGAGACGAGAGCGCGAGAGAGCCTCCGAGAAGCCGGTTACGCACAATGTTGCGACGCGATGCAACTACCGCGCGCGAGGCGGCCCACGTATTATGTATCTCGAACAGGAAGTGGAAAAGATAAGGCGGCTCGTGGTCATTAATAATCCCCGCCCACTCGCGAAACAGCTCGCATCCCTACGACCCTACGGGCGCGCGGCGGTGACACCGTTTTACAGGGCAGCTATATCGGGTGTCCGCGAGAGCTTGCAGTAATGACGGCAAGGCAGGGTTTTCTTTTCAAGTTTCGAGACGATATTTCCATTGTTAAAAGCGAGACCCAAGTTAATTTAATCTGGTAAATCTATGAAAGATAAGCGATAGCATTTCATTTTACATTTTTAATGTTTTAATGTAAATAAATATGTTTCAATATGTTTGTCGACAAATATATATCATAAATGTATGTTTAATTGATTTAATTATATTTAATGTTGCAAATTTGTAAAACTGTAACAAGATGTAATATCTATAAGAGAATATACCACTTTATAATTGTTATACGGAGTCTCTGGAACATCCAGTATATACGACGGATACATTACTTACCAAGACACGTGCGGCATTCACGTGTACGTGGGCGGATATCAGGAGTTTATTCCACGTGCTATTACATTTCCGATCTAATTAGGTGCCTCGGCGGACAATGGCCTGTTGCGTTTTATTGAGAGAGATAAATTTGTCGCAATTAGAATTCTCGCCGTGTAATAACTCCATGTGTGTAATGTCCGACGTGGCGCATTTAAAACTTGATCTTTGTAAGCGTGATTTATTACCAATAACAATATAGGCAATCACGAATTTAATTGGAAAACTTACAAAAGCAAAAGTAATGAAAAAAATATAATTGTTTTAATAGACATTTGATATAAAACATAAAATTTATAATATATAATGTTGTATATGTTACATAATATGTAATTAGAATGTACTAATGATGTGTGTCGTTGTAAAATGGCATTATCTTAAAGTTATGCAATCGAATAACTCGCAAAAGAAGATAATAATAAATGCATCCAAGAACATTATTATCTCTGTACATTCTAATTAGCTCTTCAATTGGGATACTCATTACAGTTCGTAGTGCGTGCAAACCACATTTGTTAGAAATGCTTTATGGACTTTCGTAGGCTAAGAAGAGCCGCGCGCGCTCTTCGATAGTCATTCGCGGGACCGCACACGTACGCCTCGCATGCTCGTACGCCGTAGTCAATGAGAGAGGTCGTTGATCATTGGTCAGGCAAGATTAATGATGCCCGTGCACGTGCACCACTCTCGTGTGCGTGGAAATCGGGAACCGACAAGCGGATTTGAAGCGAATTTCAGCCGTTATACAGACTTCCTCTACGAATCGCTGAGTAAGACATCGATTCGCTGTTACAGGCTTATTAATTCTTGTTCTCGCGATTTATTATGAACTGAATCCATACTCAGTACAGCCTCTGATTCAACGAAATATATCGAGATATCTTAAAAGAGATTTGTTTTTTATGATGCGTAGATTTCCTTTAAAATAAAGACCAAGTTATACATATATGTATAAAAATTCAAAGGGTTTTTAGGAATCAAGTTTTTAAAACTTCAAATATAAAAACTATTATTCTTACAATTAGATATAAAAAAACTATATTATATTTTAGTTAAATTTTATTTACTATTGTGGTTACACGAAGATACTTTTTAAAAATTAGAAATTTGCAAGACATAATAATGATACTTGTCAATATTTCTATTAAGAAAAGTTACTTCAAATTAATGATTAATTGTACCAATATTAAAACTTGACATGTCGCTGGCAAAATTTGTGAAGAATAATATTTTAAAGAAATAAAACTTTTTTTAATAGAGAGATACTACATAGAAAGCAATTATTGTTGACAATAATTGCAACGATAAGATTTTAAGCTAATTAAAGAATATTATCGATAAATAAAATCGATACACTTCAGATGAGTCATGATATGATTGCATGCGTTTTGCATGTTGCGGTTATGCAACGCTTATGCAAATGATAGCAAACCGTGCTCTCGGAGGCACTCTTAAAAAGACGCACACAACGACGAGGGACGTATCATATACTCGAGGTGGAACGATGATGAAATAAGCCATTAAGTCATGAGGCTCGGCGTAACATTACGAGAAGCAACGTAATCTTGTCTAATGTCGTGCAATGAAACGTAATAGCGGCCGTAGTGTATCACCTTATTTCGCATGCGGCCAGATATTACGTTGCATCGGCGAGCCTTTGTGCGAGAACAAATCTCGTGCATTTCGAGTCTTTTTGAAACGTTTGTCCGTTTTTACGTTTTTCGTGTAGACTTTTTACGGCAATTTAAAATAACATTCAACATTTAAACTGAGGAAATAGGTAGGTTCAAAGGAAAAAGTAAATTAGTTCGTCAAGTTTAATTGTTTTACATAATAAGAATGAGATAATTACAGCATATGTGGGTCCAATAGAAAGAAGGGAAATATATTTCCCTTACTCGAAGAGAAAGAGAATAATACGTCAATCAAAATCATATATATGTTCTAATTCTAATGCTATATTTATCTCGATTTATATAAAAATTTTAGGGACAAGCTTTTCATATTTAAGGAATAAACCTTTATAGAAATGACTCTTAGCGTTAAAGAAGACAATACTGTGCAAATAATAATAATAAAAAAACAACTCTGTCCCTATTTATAGTATTTATATACACGTTCTCACACTATAGATGCATACGCTTTTAATTTTGCACACGAAGCATCCTCGCGGGAGGCCGCGTTTACACAAGCAGCGTCGTTACTCAGGCTCTCTATCGTCCTTGTAAATTATCAGTGGAACGTTCGCGGCACGCCATTCTGTAGAGTGTAGGGTCACGTATGCGGCCCTCGGAGCCTGCGGCCGCGGGCCGGGGGCGGTCGACGACGTCGGCCGTGCACGCGCACGACAGTAAGAAATAGAAAAAAAAGGTAGAGAGAGAAGGAGAGAGAGAGAGAGAGAGAGAGAGAGAGAGAGAGAGAGAGAGAGAGAGAGAGAGAGAGAGAGAGAGAGAGAGAGAGAGAGAGAGAGAGAGAGAGAGAGAGAGAGAGAGAGAGAGAGAGAGAGAACGTTTGTCTTTGATAATCAACGGATGTCCCATCCATCTTGGTCGAAGGGGTCAACACTTTTCCGGGTGCGACACCCGCGGCTGCCGACCGCGACCGGTGCATTATTCATGAGACCGCCGTCGTAAGTGTTGTCCGAAATTCAATTCGGTAGTCCGCGAAGGACGTTGTACGTGATTTGCCTCCTGCCGGACAAACGTACGACGAGATCCATTTCTTTCTTTATCTTTCATGTAGAAACATATATATATGACATATCTTATTGTTTATCAACTAAAGACCCGAGAATGAGAAGCAAATAAGATAATTTTGAGATATGCATAAGAACGTTGTTGTCACTTAAATGTTGGTTATTTGATAATAAGTCTCAAGTCTTTCATGGCATAAATAATTGCCTCGAATATTTCTTGATTTTTTATATATTGCGTGTATAGAATGTTACACAAAACGCGTGAGACTACTGCTTGTGCATCCATTATTTCGTCTTCGACAATTTAATTATAAATCTCCGATTTCAATCTAGTTTCGTTCGTTGTTCTCTTATTCTAGTTCTCATGGCATCTAAATTGTTTCTAATATTTACGTACTAATTGGTGAGCATTTACATATAATTCCATTATGTTGCGTTTTCTGAACTTGTATAAAACATTTTGATATGGATCTCAATTTCAAAGTTCTCTTATTCTCTCTTAACCCATTTTTCTTCCTCTGCCATCTTTCTACTTCTCTCGCGCATTGTCAGGCTTCTGCTCAGTCTCATCGACCAATAGAACCGCTAATCGTTACGAGCAAGTTCCCAGCGGAGCGCGGAAGCCGATCGACCCGGCAAAGTTATGATGCCGCTCTCTCGTCAGCTCCGAGGAATGATCGATAGACGCAACTTCAAGTTTCGACTGCACGCGCGGTGAGATAAGCGATTACTGATAATGAAAGTGATGTCGGTCAGGTTTTATGTTGTAAACATCGACAAGCATTAGCATCAACCGCGGATGATATATTACAATAATAATGTTAGAACTCGTTTACCCCGAGGCAACGAAATATTCCCATTAATATTTAATGATATAATTGAATTTTTCCATTTGTTCCTTCATTCTTTTTTTAATTGCGTTTATAGTTATTTCTTTTAGTACAATTATGATAATATTATTTTAAATATCCAAGTAAATTGATTAAAAGTGCAATTTATAAATATGAACAAGTAACAAAAATAAGCTTTATTATTAAGGGGATGCTGGAGCCGTAGCCGAACTCGATCGGCGTCGGTAAAGAAGACCGGCGAACTATATCTGTCCTTGTATAGACAAAGATATAGACAAGGATAGCACGCTACATTGCACGCACACATACGCACGATGCACGTCGACATTATACTTTTATATTACGCTTCCAAATCTTGATTGGGAGGGTTTAAAGATGTTTTTCTTGTTGTGCAATTCGGGGGAACTTGTTTTCGCGTTCGTACCAATGGTATATCTCTTATATGAAATACATCTTGTGACGAGCTGACAGCTCGCCGCAACTCGAGACGCCATATTGGGATAAAAGTAGGATAAGGAAATCTGTACTTCCGTAATTTTTTCTCGTTTTCTATATAAAATCAGAGTTTCCCCGAATCATTAATGTATGTACTGCAATTCTGGAGAAGGATTTTTAATTCTGTCAAATTAATACGACGCTACGTGCCGACAAAAAATGTCGGTAAAACAGACGGCTCCAGCATCCCCTTATTGTATTAGCAACAGTGAAAAATACCTGAAATCTTAGAAGGCGTTCTCAAAACAAACTTTCACAGTTGTCATGTTTTTTTTTTTTTTTTTAATGTCGACGCCAACGTAAGGGCGCATTGCGCGGAAATGTATTCCGCAGCATCCGTCCGAGACAATACCGTCTGATTCCGCTGCGATTTCACATAATTTCGCTAATGGACTCTAGTAACGGCGAGGTAACCCCGCGCGCAATGCTATTAACTGCGCTATTAAATAGCTTTTACCAGCGCGCGGGTATCGATAGTCCATTAATATTAATGCACCACCGGCGACTAATGAGCGGCGCCGATCTTCTAGCAGCCGTGCGTTCGATAGCGGCTCCGTGCTATAAGCTACTTTCCTCCATTAAGATTTAACGTGGACCTCGCTACGCCGCGCGTCCATAACTGCGAGAAAATTGTCCGTCCTCCTCATCTGCATACATTGCACGCGGACCGCGGCGCGTTTCGCGCAGATACCGTTGGGAACATACGGCGTGGCTTTAACCGCGCTGCCCGGCTTTATTATAATTTTACCTGTGATTCCGCTAATGGGGATTAACCCCGGCGGAAACGTGAAGTAATATTAAGGGAAAACAACCCGCGAGTTTCACGATTTCGCAGACCGTAATCCGCTTTAACCCCTTTGCTCTTTCAAAGTGTACCCAATCGCAGTCTTTTTCGTCGGTAACGTACAAAGTTTCAGAGCCATTTGATATTATTCTTGAACATATTTTAAGTTATAGTTCGAATAATTTAACGTCATCTGCAATTTTTTGATGAAATAATAGAAAATAGGCAGATCGTATTATATTTATCTTGAAAATGTTAAAGATGCGATTGAGATAGAATAGTTGTTTCAGTAAATAAAAAGAGAAAAATTTCGGTGAATATTTAATATTGTCACTCTTTACGCATATCTTTAATATATTATAGTAGTATATTAATTACACCTTGCATTAAAATGGATAAAATGATTACAATAATAAATTAATAAATGTTACGTATAAAATAAAATTCTCACAAAATTTTTTTGAAAATTTCTAGAAGCAACTCGTGAAATTTTCAACTTCTTTTTAACAAATAAAGTCGATATCGGAAGACTTGATATGTCTGCGTATTATTTTGCGTGTTGTGCGTATCCTATCTCTCTCGACCGTGGTACTTCGTATGAATGGGGTGGTTATTGTCTCGAGGTGTTCCGATATTTTTCACCGATTCTCCAGCACGCGGACTCGGGGAGAAAATTGTTCCGCTCTGATATAACACCGACATCGCTGCGTCAGCACCGGCCGGCGCTCGCAATATAACCCGATAATATACGATTACGTTTAATCGTGCGCGCCGCGCCGCTCGAGCGGGAGTTAAGCTTCGCGAGGATGAAGGCGAGAAAATTGCCGGGTCCGAAATTACGCGAGGTGCTCACCGCTGAGACTCGAATTGCACGCGTTTGCGGTTAGCCACCTGGCTGATTACATTTTATTAATCAATCCCTGCTAGCTATTTATGTTGTATTTTCGCGTTTGACTCAAAATAAATATTTAATAAGCGGACCTCTTAAGATAAATATTTTTACGTGTACAGCTTTAATTTATGCACAAATATTAGTCTAAAAGTCTACGCTAATTGTAAGTAAATATTCTTTGGATTATTTAATTTAGGAACAATACGGTCTTTGTTAAATGCAAAAAGATTTATAACCATTATAAAGCGAAATATAGGAATTTTGAATATTTTTTGTTTTGTTTTATAAAAAAATTTTCAAAGTATTTAAAGCTTAATAGTAAGTTGTTAATTTTTTATGATAATTTTTTTAGATACAAGAGAGAATTATGAAAAATGTCGATCTTTTATGTCGATACAAAGTCTCCGCTTTAGCAAGTTAGTAGAATGTTATCGTCAATTTCGGTATACTAATTTCAACATTGTGGAAATTTTGCCATCAAGGCGATGTAATTTTTTAGATTTTTCAATCTCTTGGAATGTCGATAGCTGGTCGCAATCGTGGTTTGGCTGGACCGGAATTGACTGGGCGGCGATCGAGCGATTTTGCGGCCGCGTATATTTGCTTGATTCAAATTTGCGAACGGTTCTCCAGCAGCAGGTCCGACATATCGGAGCCGCGATGAGCCTTTATTTCCTTTCTGCCGAATTACTTATTTGCATTTTTCTCATCAATTTCCGCGACGCGATGATGAAATAAAAGCGTCGATCAAAATCGTATTCTGTATTTCTTATTATCACAAAGATATTCTCTGTCTTTTATATACAAGATATAAATAATTTATATCATATATATAATTATATAAATAAATTTATATATTTACATAAATATGTGTAAAAAATGCAACAAAAATGTGACATTATATAATATAAATGAGATATACGAAGTAACGAACGTTGATAGCATTTTCAGGATTAAAATTTTTTGATTTAAATGTTATATTAACCTATTTATAAATATCTATATACATATATATATAGTTCATCAAATGTCATACGATTTTTGGATAATATTCGCGTTCTTTAGATTTATAAAAGATTTGTTGGATGATACAATACATATTGCAAGAGATAACATCGAATAGCCCTCCGGCGAATAACACAACGTATCTTGGAGTAAGTCAGATCGACTCCGTAGATTTTCTGGAGAAATATATCGTCGGTGCGGCGCGTATATAATACTGGCGGAGGAACTTTTGAGACCCGTCTCACATACGAGCCACTTTCTACGGCGCCATAGCGCGTTTGTGACCTTTCATCGATTCATCTGAAAGCTCTCATTTATTTCGATGTATTTTCGAACACGATGCACCACATATATGCCATTGTGATATGCTGAATAATGACTTGCTTGAAACTAGTTTCAACCCTTTCAATACCAATGCGCTCTTTTTTAGAAAAAAAAACTCTTGAATTTTTCATAAATTGTTAGTTTCGAGAATTTTTGAGAATATTAGTATTTAGAGTATACGTCTGATCGTACTGCATTACATAATAATTTTAAAATTAAGCGAAATGAATAAAATAGGAAACAATTCTGGGATTTTATTTTAATCATTTGCTAAATAAGTTACGTGTCTAATTATAGAAACAAAATTGAAAATAAATTGATTTTTTTAAATTCCAATCAGAAATCACAAGTGGTGACAAATAGTAATTTAAATGCCCGCATAATACGTTAACAATAATGCAATTTCCAAAATTACATGTCTGCGTATATGTGGAAAGATATGTGGGATTAATTCTAGCTCGTTAATGCTTATGCTTATGCGCAGCGATTCGATGTATTTAACATTGATCGTGATGGAACTCTAAGAACGTTCTTAGAGATTATTGTAATAATCCTGCCTTTTTGATATTATCGGCAGCGCTGAAGGCGTTTTCGCGGAGATTATCTGTTTCACTGCCCCAAGCGAAATTTACCGCGTTCTCGACACTTGTCAATTATCATAAGTCCCTTAAAATCGGAGATTTACCGCACAGCTGTATATTATCTTCCAGATCCTCTCCGCGAAGGTTTAATAGCCACCGTTGTTGTATGGAAATTTCGATGAAATATTAAGCTCAAGAAACGTGCATGCAATTATTAGGATATAAAATTTATTTTTCAACAATTATTGGTTTCAAGAAAAGATTTGTGACTTTTTAATATTTTTTTTATCAAAGATATCTTTAAACAATGAGAAGTTGAAAGTAATTATAATATTATAAATATATATAAGAGATTATCGGAGATAAAACGTATACATTTTTATTAAAAAATATAATGTTTAATTTTCTTTCAATTTAGATTAAAACAAAATAAAATATGACTAGTGGATAATTAGTAAGTGATCAATTCTCACCGCATAATATATCAGAATTTAGCTGTAGCGTTAAACGATTAGCTGGGTTCCGCCGTGAGTTACACAACACAACAGCCGTAATGAGGTACACTCGAATCGAATATACGTAATTGCCTCATCAGCAGAGGTCCCGTTCGCGGAGCAGATACACACCATCGCGATTTTGTCACCAGTTTAACGGGAATACGTTGTGTTGCGGGATCAAATATGCACAGGATGTTTGCGCGATTTTCAATCGACTGCGCGTGTATTCGCGCGACCTATGCAAATATCGACGCGCAATTTTATTCGCTTTTATTTCGCGGGACAAAGAGAAAAAATGGAGAGAAAGAGAGATAGAGAGAGACTCATCTCGCGCAGACTCGCTTCTGGAGCAAATGACCGCCCGGAATTGGTTTCTGCCTTGCGGAGATCGTAAATCGATAGTCAAGAGTGGCGATAGAGCGCGGAAAGTGGAAATTCACGTAAAAACAAAGTCTTAAGCTGTGCCGTTAAAGTGTCGAAACTTTCTGGGGAACGCAACCGGTATCGAGGAATTATGGTTATTTCGCGTTTTACATTCGCGAGAAAACGTAGATAGATTGAAAAAAAGCTCCTAGTTGTTTCTCACCAAATAAAATACTTTTATACGAATAGCGAATATACGTATTTATTTCACCACGAAGAAAAAATCAACTAATTTAATATTCTCATCTAATTACAGATTATTTATTAAAAAATAAATAAATATAAGTAAATATCCATAAATTGCGAGTGTGTGGTTATGCCCGTGATATATTTTTTATTATCGCGTTATTGCCATTTTGATGTTATTTTTACACAGGCTGCTATAAACTTATTAAATTAATTAAAAATTAATTTTTAATGTAGATCGAAATCGTTGTGATTAATTACTTTAAAGAGAATATTTTAATTGTGTCTAATATATATATATCAGTATAATATATTGAATATTTTTAACAAAACACAGTTAGTCCGATTATTTAAATTAAATGTCTGTTTAAAAAGATATGAAAGTCGTTTATTAAAATTTTCTATGATTGTGCTATAGCCATACGCTACACACAATGCGTGTTATTACCATACCAAACTCTGAAACGTCAGTCTATAGCTCGAGTGCAAGTGTTTCAAGACGATGAACCGTACCGTTACAATGATTTTATTCTGACGCTTTCAATTTTAATGTTAATTCATGTCGGTGGGCGTGCGATGTGATACAAACACTTTTCCATACGCCGTACAATGCGCTTCGATATTCAACGCAACATAATGGACGGCTTCAATGTTTGATTTCGCACGTTCGACACACTCAATATCGATTATTCGATTTCTATTGTACGTGCAAAACGTGTTCTATTCACCGGATGCCGTGACGGTAAGATGCACCATTGAGATTACAACAATGGAAATTACAATAACGCGTACTCGTACATTAACTGTTGCGACGTAATCTCGAAATAATTACGTGTCGCTCTGAAATTCGACAAACATCGTACATAGTTATAGTTATATACGCTACAATTTGGAGGGCAACGTAAATAAAATATTGTTGCGTGTTTAAATGCGTCGAGTTACTCATAAAAGTTGCGATGTTTGTTCTATTATATATATCGACCTCAAGCTATCGATCAAGCCTACTTAGAACTTGATCCGTTCACTCGTTATTGAGATCTTAAAATCTCGGGTAGGCCGGGGCTAACTCGACACCGGGGCAAACTTGAGACTAGGCTTTTTGCCAATTTAAATCTATCGTAGAAACTTGCCTTTCTTACTGTAAATGCGTCTTTATGTGCCAGTATTATCAACGGAATTTGGTAACATTTTGAGTTATAGTGTAATTTTTAACGCGACATAAGCGTTTTTAATAGTGAAAAGTAATTTTTCTGATCTCTCGAAAATGGTCTACTCTTTCATCGAGCTTTCGGGCAAAACTAAGCGACGTACAGCAAAATTTCCTTAAGCAATTTTGTACCTGAAGGAACGCTCTTTAAATGTATATCATTAAATTTGCTTAAAAATTTTAATTAATTGTTGAAAATTGCCTTTGAAAAAATTATGTCGAGTTTACCCCGGTATTTTTCAATTTGAAAATTTATCTTCGCGTCACTTTCCCTTTCCTGGGGGCAAAACTAAGCGACGTACAACAAAATTTCCTTAAGCAATTTTGTACCTGAAGGAACGCTCTTTAAATGTGTACCATTAAATTTGCTTGAAAACTTTAATTAATTGTTGAAAATTGCCTTTGAAAAAATTGTGTCGAGTTAGCCCCGGTCTCCCCTACTCGTAACTCGTGCGTTCGCGTAAAAGAGTCACAGTGCGATCTCGCTTCGCGTGTACTTACTTAGCGCGAGACATTACCGTGTCTCTTGATTTTTCAACCGCGAATATTCCATATAATTAAAAAGTATTGTTATTATCGTTGTTTCACGAAAAATTAAGTGATTTTTAATCTTTATTTACGAATTTGAATTTTTCTAGTCCTTCGAGAACGTAAAATTACTCTCATGTTCTTCTCGCAGACTTCATTTTTTTTTAATTGATTAGGAAAGCGATTAATCTACTCCAGCCTGTCGATATATTACAGTTTACAACAACGTTCGATAAATACAAATGACAAAAACTTTGCGCGCTCTTTCTCTGTCTTTCTCTCTCTTTCTCTTGTTAAAACTTTCGTTATATTCTCGGAAAAAAAATAGAAAAGAGAAAATCAAGCCACGAACGAAGAAAAAGCGAGACATGTATAGATGGATCATTGGACTGAAGAGAGACATAATTGTCACGTTTCATCCGCGTATTTTACGAACGGGAGTGACGGTGGAGAAATATAAACCGATAGTGTTCATTCCGCCTATCATTTCCTGAGGGCAAGGGAGATATAGGGTAGACGGTCGTGGGGTGGGTTGTGTTTAATAAATACATGACCGGTGCCGGGCAATAGTTTACACAGTCCGGCGTTTCTACGTGCTGCTGCACGATCCCCAGGATTATCCAAAATGTCGATACAAGGGTGCACCGCACCATTACGTTTTATCCGTTTTATCCGGATTTATCCGGATGCACCTATGCACATAGGGTGTCCAAAAATCGTCAGATTGAATTTTATGAGATACAAGAAGAGCGGCGAACAGGACGGTTCTCCTGCATTTTATTCAAAAGTAAATCAATTATTATAAAAAGTGACTGTTTAAAATATCTATCTTTTACGTTTTCTATATTCTCATCTATATTATTTCGATTTTTCCATCCTTTTTAATATCAATAGACGAAAAGTTCGAGACAACGCGGGAAATGTGAATAAAACACGTAGACAGATCTCTTCTCGCAGCGTAGCGATGCTCGAACATCATGACATCGATTTCTATCTGGCCGCAGCACAGCCCGAGCAAGACTAATAATCCCGCTTATTGTTTAGAATGTTTAGATCTACGCGTCGCTCGCGTGCGGCGTGTATCCATTTCACGCATCACGGAGCAGCCGAGATCTGTCGGCGCGACACGACGGCGAGGGAACTCGCGGATTGCCTGCCCGACCGGAGCCCGGAGCCCGGAGCTTGATCCGCTCCGCATACCAGAGCTACCGTTCGTTCTCTCGAATTTACCCCTAACCGCCGTTATATCGATGGCGCAGGCGGTGCCAGATGTCGAAACCCGTGCGCCGTGTCGGTCGCATACCTGCGATCCGGACGATAGCTACCGGGGGTCGGCCAATAGGTTCGATAAGTGACAAGGGCCGGCCGCGATAAACCGGACCTATGCAGCTGCGAGCTCGCAAAATCCGATCGGTCATTTTAGTCGGTGCTGGCCGTTATCGGCAAACTGTGCTCGGCCGAGCATAACTTGCGGCCGAGAAGAGTGAGTCGGTGATGTTCACGTTTTAAGATCTACATCGATTGAATTAACGAAAGCTGCTGATAGCGCACAATCCTTTCGCGTTTTCATTGTCTACTACGATAGACATAAATATATTATACATATTTTGGGTCACGATTTAATAATAAATCTTATTATTTTATGAAAGTTTCAGTATATAGTAACAGAAAGTAATTTGATAAATAATTTAGTATAAATAATACGTCGTTAAGTAAAAAAAATGCTATTGATTTTAAACAAATATGCTACATAAAATTAACAAAGAAAGCTGTTAATGTCACAAAATTAGCAACAAGTTAAATAATAATTACGTAATAATAAAAAATTGGTTATATTTATATTTCATATCATATTTTCGTGCATATGATATGAAATTACATTACATAAAATTACTATACGCGATTTACTATACGTGAACATTGCTAGCACACATCCACCGAGAAAGGTAGATCATATCTATATATAAATCTAGCGATCATTGAACTTGACATTCTCCCTCCGATTGTTATTGAAAAGATCATTTCTTTTGATGTACTTGAAGCAATTTGCGCAAACAAGTATTATAATTTGCAATGGCTGCTATTTTTTAAACTTGTCCGTTTCCGATCGGTGGACCATGAAGTTCATGTCTCGGCGCGTTATCTGTATATCATAAACGCTTCGGGCAGCCTGATACAGCATGCGAAAAGTCAGACCATGAATCCACATAAACCACGTATAACCGGACTGTCGGTGCTGCATCCTGTGACATGGGTAAATAGCCTTCATCGTCCTCGTTCGTGTTTCCTCTCTCTCTCTCTCTCTCTCTCTCTCTCCTCTCGTCTGAGATATTTCTCTCTTCGTAACTATTCTTGTGGCCTCTTCTATCCTTTTTCTGTCCTTTAATCTTCTTTTCACCCGTTGTTTAGCCAGCTTTAGTTATATCCAGGCAAAACGTTGACGTTAACATCCACTGTCTTTTTTTTGCTCATTGCACTTCTTTGTGTTTTTTGTTTAGCGCTCCCATCCGGGGATTTCATTACACGGTACGTAATAAATTCTTTTCTCTCTCTTTATCCATTGTCGTCTAAATTAATATAATTCCTAATTCGTGAATTCATTAGTCTGACTTTTATTAGAATAGCCATAACTTTCAACGTGATCATAATTATTTTTTATGTTTCTCAATAAAAATCTCTTTGAAATCAACATTTTGACCTAATCTTTTCTCTTTCGTTTTTTAGTATTTATATCTTTCATATTTTTCTGTCTTTACTTCTGTTCCACTTTTTCTCTCGTCTTCTGCTTGTCAACATTAAAATCGGTATACGCAACGGTACTTATGCGTATTAGAGAGATTAAGAACGCATGGATGCTGCGTGCGAGGTCGCCGCGATGGGAATGCAAATGATGAAGATTCATGCGAGATTACGTGAAACGTGGATTGTTAAGTCTTTTAATCCCAGCTTTTAGAGGGACTATGGGTGTTAGCGCCATCGCGGCCGCTTATATACAATACAAATCTGCCGCTCCGTATTGCCAAACCGTACTAGGATCTACCGCGTTCATACGAAATGGGAAAAATTGCGATTCGAATGCGGCCAATGTCGGTTACGTTGCCACGTATTATGCGTTTCGTATTTAAACGTTTTACTATCTGTCCCCTGGCGTCGCGAAGGCGAGGCTAGAAATGTAGATCTGTTTTCACGATATGGAGAGAGAACTTTGTTAAAAGTCGCTTTCTCAAAAAATTCCTTTTTCATCAATTAAAAAGAAAAGAGTTATTTTTAATTATTCATTACTTATTACTACTTCATTTCATAAAATAGACTTGTTTATGCTAGCACGGTCGATTGATTTTATAGGGAGAAATGTGAAAATGTTAAGAATGTAAAATAAGACATAATAATATAGAATGCATTTCTCTTTGTCACTTCGTTATATATTCAATCATATATTGTGATTAAATATAATTATATATTCAATCACAACAATAATAATAATTTTTTAGCGTATATCTCGGCAAAAAGCGTCGTGAAAAAAAATATATATAAAACAAAGGAACAACGGGATGCGATGAAATGAGAAATTCGAATAGAGTTTCGCGGTAACGCGAGCTAGTTAAGTCCGAACGAAATCACGATCCGTCTATATCGGTAAGAGCGTTGATTATCGGGCACGAAGTATACTCTAAAGAGAAACGAAAGAAGCGAGAATACGACGAAAAGAAGACAAAAAGACGAGATATCGGGAGCTTTGCAAGAGAGATAAGACCGGTCGGAAAGCAGAATCCGTAGGCGTCTGGCTGCTAACAAGAGTGCAAAAGCAACACAACAGTGTTGGGAGAGAACCTTTTAATGAATTGGTTGATAACAATACTCGGGAATATAACACCGATAGCGTAAATAGAAAGTCGGTATAGAAAGTCATGGCAAGCAATATCGATGAAAGAGAATTCAATTTTTGAAAGCAATGGTTGAACGAATGTGTACGATTGATTCTTTAAACTTGCTAAAATTAAAAAAATATATATATATGTACATTATTAATAATATACATACATATATCTCAATATATTATTATATTTATCATATTATCGTAAAATAACTTTCGCTTAACTTTTATTAAATCTGTGTTATAAGATAATTATAAGGAATTTTATTATTCTGTGTATAACACTAAAAGTTACACGAAACATTGGTGGAGAGCTCTTAAAGACGCGTCGCAGGTCGAGCGAAGCAATTTAGATTCGTCGCGAAATTCCTTCTTGAGCCGTTAATTGCGACGCCTTCGCGTGCGCGTTACTTTTTACCTTCTTTCCTTTTCTGCTTTCTTCACTCGTCTTCAAATCCGTTCGTCGTTCGCGATGTCTGAAGTATGTGTACCCGAGTACACTTAGACATCGGAGCAGCGTGTAACTTTATACAGCTGTGAGAGAACTAGCGGAAACGAATAGAAGCGGTCGAAATTGAGCACTTTCACGAGCGCGTACTTGTAACCGCAACAGTAAAAAGAAAAAAAAAACGTAAGAAAGAAGAGAAAAATTTGCGGTCTACCGTAATGCGAATGTACGAGTCGTATGTTACTGCACGCACTCGCTTCCATGTCACGCCACACGTCGCATTACGTTTTGCGGAGGACGGTAATTTACGGAGATCTTGAAAACAGGGAAACGAAAGATTTTAATTATAATACACCAAACGTTCCGTCGTAGAATACGGTCCATTTTCGTACGGAATTGCCTTTTTTAAAAGGATCTGTACGAGGATCTGTATAGAATTTATTGATATGTGATGTTTATTCAGTATTGAATATTAATATCTGTACTACTTTAATTAGGTATCAGTACAATTCGAAATTACAGTACATTTCTTATCAAAATTTCGAATTTTTTGTTATTAATTAATGTGTAAAGAACATTTCTATTTTTTGCACGCGCTCTATACTTCTAAGCACCTTCAACAATTCATTTAAGTAAGGAAAGATAAAAACTAATGTTTCCAAAAAAATAGCTTAAAATTGAAAATAGCTTAGACGTTAAATACTAAAATAAAAGGATGGTAAATTAAAGGTAATTATGATAAAATAAAGTTAGGCGCATCTCAATCATCCCGATTGTAAATGTGCGCAGTAAAGCAATAAAGTAATAAGATTGTTGCGTGCGGAATCTCTGAGAGCGTCTCACATGAGTTTTGCATGTGTAACTAACGCGAAATTCTTGGTGGAAGTTCCCGCCACGCGGGAGCATGCTCGAAACAGCGGAAATGCCATTTCCGCGGACACAATAACCCGAAAATGGTTTCTCGGAAACTTGATTTCCATGGCCTCGCACAGGGTTGATAAACGTCACAAGTGGTGTATTTTTGCGATTGCATCCGCAAATATATAACGATCAACATGCGGAAACACGCAATGTTATCGAATGGTCATTTAACTAGCAATCTGTTACGCAAAAACATATTGTATTTTCTATGAGATAATCACTTCTCTTTGTTACGTCTTGTGTTATTTACACAGCGATTCTATCACAGCGAAGCTATAAACAAATTATACTGAAATTTTACAACAATTAAGTTTTCATCATTTTACTCTTGATAAACTATAATGCTCTTATTACTTACAGGTTTCAGACTTATTATCATCTCTTAAATTTATGCAAATTTTGAGAACTATGATAATCTTTGCATTAATCGAGCGCGCGGTTGTAGAACTATGGCGAGACAGAGTAGAAGATCTCGCGAGTTCCGTTAACTCCAATTCGAAGTGGGTTCCAAGTTTTCCGAGCATACAAGCCTGATATGCAGATTTTACCGGCGTGGTTATCCCAAATTATCCTTGTAGGGCCTCCGGGCTGAGGGCGTGTTTTGTGTTAGCGAGTATGCACGAAGCACATGCATCTGCTGCACGTTCGCCGCGAGTGGGTGAGGCGGGCGGGCGTGTATATGAATACGCTCGTGTGTTTATGTACACCGGTATCGTACATAACGCGTATATATCGCCGCAACAAGTACAGGCTGTTTCAACCGAGCGACGATAATTACGTTTCACCGCGCCTGTCTCGTTGATGGCACTAGGTGCAACGAACATGGACATGCAACCAATTAATCGCATCAGCTTCGATTCAGCCCGCTATAGTTTAACTACGAGCTCGTTACATCATACCTCCAAACGATGGTGTATTCGGTTAATATTGCTGATTGCATTACGTGTTCTTGATTTGTCGCATCTTTATTATATTTCATAGTGTCATCGAATAAAAATAATTTGCAACGTCGTATATATTATTTACTATCAAACTATATTCTTGGAGACAAATGTACTTTATGTATACTCTGTTGTATATTTACTTATGTATACATATATATATATTTTTTTTTTGCTTCCTCATAGAGGAAGCTTTGTTTTCATAAACTTCGTATATGGACCTTTGATCGCATATAAAACTAAATCTAATCAACCAAATGTTAATAAATTATATATGAAATAGGGATAGAAAAGACCAAAGAGAAAATTGTTTTTTTAGTTTTCGATGCCAATGTGTTTCTTATGTTCTAAAACATCGAAATATCGTATTAAAATAAAATGTCGGTATGTGTGTATGTATGTGTGTATGTATGTATATATATGTGCCAAATTTACCGAAATTTTTATAACTTCAGAACTAATCAACCAAATCTTAACGAATTATATATGATAAATAGGGGTACAAAAAACTGAAGAATATAATAGAATTAATAAAAATTGCTAATAATAAAAGGGTTACCAATTTCTGTTAAAAAAAAACAGCCAAACTTACCACAATTTCTATAACTCAAGAACTGATTAACCAAATTTTAAAGAATTATATATGAAATAGGAGTAGAAAAAACTGAAAAATATAATAGAATTAATAAATATTGCTAATAATAAAGGGGTTACCGATTTTTATCTAAAAAAATCTATATGATTGCCCTAATTTCCGCAAATTTTGAGATATCGAGCTTAATTTTTTTTTATGGATAGAGTATCATTAAAGGTAGGTTGGTGTAGAATTTGGCAATGATCGGTGAAGGGGTTACCGATTTTTGCCTAAAAAGTGTACAAGTTATACATGTAATCTTATATATAGAACGTATCATTAAAGGAAGATTGTTTTAAATTTCGCGAAAATTGGTGAAAGGGTTACCGATTTCTGTCTAAAAAATATATAGGGTAGACCAAGGCAAATCGGATTACTAATTAGCACGATAAAATAGCTCGTTTGAAAAAAAGAACACTAACGAAAACTGTCTTAAAACTTATATTGATCCGATTCGCCTCGGTCTACCCTAAGTTATTTGATGGATAGAGTATCATTAAAGGAAGATTGTTAGTGAATTTGGCGAGGATCGGTGTAGAGATTACCAATTTCTGCTTAAAATTAAAAAGTATAAGATGTACATGTATTATTAAAAGAAGTTTGTTTTGAATTTTGCGAGAATCGGTGAGAGGGTTACCGATTTCTGCTTAAAAATGTGTAACGATTTCTGCTTATCATAGCTGCTTATCAAGCAGAAATATATTATGTATTATTTTTAATCTATAGCCTAAAAATATTTTTAACATTACGAATAACAACAGATAGAATTATATTTAAAGATACAGGAAGCGATTGAAGCATGAAAGTTAGCCTTTTACAATTATTAGGAAATCCAAAAAAACTTGAATGTTCAACAATTTTTGTTCTCATTATTTCCAATGATTGTTTTACTTAATTCCAAATTTTTGTACTTTCTAAATACACGATAAACAAATGTATATTTAGTTTCAGACAATAAAAAATAAGTTCCAGATCAAATTGTGTTGATCAGGCAAAGTGTCGAGTTTACCCCGGCATTTTTCAATTTGAAAATTTGTCTTCGCGTCACTTTTCCTGTCCTAGGGGCAAAACTAAGCGACGTACAGCAAAATTTCCTTAAGCAATTTTGTACCTGAAAGAACGCTCTTTAAACGTGTACCATTAAATTTGCTTAAAAATTTTAATTAATTGTTGAAAATTGCCTTTGAAAAAATTGTGTCGAGTTTGCCCCGGTCTCCCCTACAGGTTCAGCTTGAGAAATACATGTTCTGTCCGAGAACGTCATGGTTGAATCACCGATCAAGTATGTTATTTCATTATTTCATAACACCGGCGTGTTTGCCGATCGCTGACGAACAATTGACAAATTAAGTTTGTTTCATTTATCCGCGCTGTGATGAGATAATATCACGTAAATTAAATTCAAGCGTAAATATTTCCAGAGAAAAATAGCATTAATTTGCAAATATTTCCGTAACCGTATCTTAGTGCTCATACTTTATCGTTAAAATATTATGTGTGTATTGTACAAAATGTGTGTTCGCGCACTTCCACTTTTTCAAAAATATTTACAATAAAGAGATACTAAAATTAAGCGGTCAGAATTGAATAAGTTTCTAAAATACGAATCGCAAAACGTTCCGCCACATAACGCTGCGGAATCCTTTTACGTGTACATTTGCGGTGATACGAGCTCGGATTCGCGCATAGTGAGCACGATTGAATTTCATCCGCTGCAAAATTCAAAACGGTCTTGACAGAGAACAATAGATGGCATTCGATAGGATTTGTTTCTCGTATTTAAAATTTGACGAACAGTAGTATAAAAACGGTATCAAGAGACACGGCACGCATATTTAAAGTCACCATCGAAGACGTCGATGACAACAGACCCGTCTTCGACA
Organism: Temnothorax longispinosus; assembly: GCF_030848805.1. NCBI lineage: Eukaryota > Metazoa > Arthropoda > Insecta > Hymenoptera > Formicidae > Temnothorax > Temnothorax longispinosus. The sequence goes on along the minus strand of NC_092359.1, from coordinate 16,171,927 downwards.
AAGTTAACGGTAACCTAAGTTACTTAGGTAGTTAGCGAGACGTATCACTTTGTCGAAGATCGGTTTGTTGTCATTTATGTCTTCGATTGTGACTTTAAATATGTAAAATTAAACAACAAGACGGGCCTCATCAGGACGACCCAGATGCTCGACAGGGACAAACCCGCCAGAGAGAAGGAGGCTTATCTCACGGTACTCGCAACCGACAATGGAAGGCCGCCACTGTCGGTTGCGAGTACCGTGAGATAAGCTTTTAAAGTCACCATCGAAGACGTCAATGACAACGGACCCGTCTTCGACAAAGTGGTACGTCTCGCTAACTACCTATTATAATAAATTTTTGAAAAATTATAAATAGTCCTCCATTAATTAACGTATAAAATGTTTTATTAATAATTCACAAAGTGCATAGATCAATACTTTAAAAATCAATTTCAAGAAGCTAGACACATTTCGTCAAATAATATCTGAAAGATATCACTTATAAAACATTTTCATATTCACTAGGGGCGTGCGTATGGGTATTCATATTAAGTTCTTTTGTTCATTCATATATACTCTTTTAGGAAAAGCAATTTAGCAAGGAAGATTTACTTTGATATATTTTGAATTTTGACACAAAATATAAAACATTTTATAAAATATTCTTTCTTTAATTACCTTACTTTAATATTTTAAAGTATAAAAAAATAAGATTAATATTAAAAAGCAATTGTTTTCAACAAATTTTTTTTATCACTTGATTTTTAAAATAATGTTTTATCATCTGCTCTTTTATTTTATTTCTTTATCTTTTATTAGAGAATCTACTAATTTTTATTATAATGTACATTGTATATCTTAATCCGTTTTGAGACATTACAAAAAATTTTTTCTATCTTTAGTTCTCTCTATATCTCGTCTCATTCCGTCATACAGGAAACAATGTTATTATGCCTTCTCGTACGAGGAAACAGCATTATCATAATATTATTCCTATAGAAAATAACGTGTTTACAATGTTATTATATGATACGTGGAAGAGGGGGGCCGCTCGAATTTGCGCTTAAACGTTGATCGAGTTCATTAAGGGACCGTCGGCAAGACCCATCTCGTTAGAGCCGCGCGTGTCCCGAGATTGAAGCTTTCGGCGTGAGCGTAGCCTAACTTTCGTGCAAAGTTAAGGCCGCGTCGCGCCGCGGGGTGCGAAAGCATCTTCGAGAGAGAGAAGCAGGCGTGACTAACCCCTCGATTCAAGATAAGCTCGACCTTTGGCGCAATGCTGGCGTTTGCAATGTTCGTCTTTGCTTCTCTCTCTCTCTGTCCCTTTTCTCCTTCTCCCTCGTTGCACGAGTATCGCGGTTTCGCAGACGAGATTCCGCGGCCGAACACGCTTAATCGTACGGTAAATTGCGAACCACTGCAGCAACGAATTAGATTTTATTCGTGTTGACCAGGGAAACATCGTGCGGATATACTCAGAAAACAGTTTTACGCAATTTATTTTTAATTATAATTTTGTATAGAAGAAGGGGAATAGGACAAAAATTAATTATATAGTTATGTATATTTTAGATATGCGTGTATATATATGTATTTAACGAATAATCGAGTGTTACAATTGGAGCACTAGTCTTATTGTCGTATTATTTTAAATCGTGTAGGAAATTGGGAAAGACACGAAATACATAAACGAGTTTAAATTTCACGGGCGAAATCATTTAGAGCCTCAATGTTTCGCGAAATTAAAAATGTATATAAAAATGTCTTATTGTATCGAGTAATAGCGGATAATATATACGTACTATAAGCACTGATACAAATGTAATAAGTTTGGTTCTCGATGTTACATACACGTGCTCATTGATATTTATTCGAGAGACTGGAAAACGCGACAATCCGCGTAAGGCATTATATAGCAATCAATAGCATGGAATATTAATTTGACAATTGAACTGTAAATTATGCAATGAATTATGCAAATTATGATTAAATTTATCGAAATTATGCCGGTTGTAAACGCTTCTGGCGATATCGGGTGATTTTCTTTCGGCGGTACGCTTCAACAAAAACACGTATTCATCCAGATGCACTAACATCGGATGATTTATTTGGTACGCTCATCAAGAGCGAACCATGTAAATTCGGCTTAAGCGCGGCGTAGTTGGGAGGGATCGTCGTTTAAAGCGAAATAAAAGACCGCTGGCCATCGATCAATCGTTAATTGTGTACTTCGGGAGAAGGAGAAAGAGAGAGATCGTTCGGCTGAGATTAATGTGCAGGAAATAAACAGCCGTTCGTAGTTGTACCGGTTGGAAAAAGAGACGTTGTGAGTTATACTTCGCTTGTGGGAAGATACACGCGGATGTATTCCCGTGTATACTGGCCAAGTATAAATTCCGTTTAAGCGATACGGTGTTTCGAAGATTTGTTTCGCGACCAATCGCATCGTTCGATTAAATTCCCCAACATCCTCAAAAAATGCTGATCAATACAAGATCATTGATTTAAATTGTTCGCATTTTGCGGAAGAAAAGAAAGCAAAATTCTTATTTCGCACTAAGTTAAATATAATAATTAAATTATGATACAGGCACTTGTAATACTTGAAGTTAAGATGTGATATATATTTTAGGTCTTTCATAAAAAATAAAATAGAACGAATAAGAGAGAAAGATATTAATTCGCGTACAATGATCAACTAATTGTAGCTTTTTTTTTTATAAAACCATACTAAAAGTTGTAGTTTTCATTATTCTGCTCAAACTGTATCAAAGTTCATATATGAGTCTTATTTTTATTTTTATTGCTCTTAGTCTGCTTTGTCTTATTCTTATTCTTCTTATACATATAGATTAGATTGTGTTTTGCTTTCACTTTTCCTTAAATATTTGTAAAAATTTTATTCACAAAACGTGTAATGTAGATGTGTATATGAAGTGTAAATGTATGTGTGTCAGTATATTGAATTCAGGTTCATGGGTTCGCTAAACCCAAATGACTGTATGAATCAATCATCCCTTCGGGGAACTAGTTACATCGTATTTCCGGCGATAATTTGTTGCCTTATTGCAACCTAATTATTGATTCTTAATTAACACACATTTTTTAAATAATATTATTACGTAGTTAATAATATTATTAATATATTATACAAAGTTAACACATATTTGTTAACAGCGTACACCATATTAGATCAAAATAATTTTTGCTATTATGAAAGCAAATAATTCGCTGAATATAGAATTTACGAACCGTTGTCTTGTTTAATTATAGTAAAATTCAACGAAATCCTACCCTATATATATACGCGGCTTTAATTTTAACAGGATAAAGTAGGATTACTTGCACACCCTTTATTTGCCCTTTTAAGATTCTGGGGATAATGTAGGTATTCCAAAGATTATTTCGCAGTCTGTTAGGATTATACGCCACAAATTACATTTTCTTCTCATAAATTTCGCGGCTAACTGCAAACATTATTTCGAAAAAAAAAATATAAAAAATTCTGATATCTAAAAGTTATATAAGCTTAAAACATATTCTTTTATAATGGAATATTTGATATATGATATATATAGAAAATGTTTTTAATATTGAAACCAAGACATCGATACTGCGATAATATGTTTAATTACGAATCAATGAATATCAAATGCTACTTCAGCACAATTAATACAATTACATATACAAAAAGGCTGCTAATCACTGAACGGTATTATGCCGATGAGTAGTGACCCTTCCATTTCGAGAGTGGAAGAAAGAGTGGCAAATAACAATAATTTTATGTACCGTTCCAACACGATAGCCGGTCCAGTTTCGCCTCATGCCAAACAGTTCGTTGATTAATGGCCCAAATTACTGGCGGCAACTATAACCCCTGCCTGTGTTACGCGCGCAGTACTTCCAGACGAAGTTTCGAACGCAGTCGAGAGTTTGTAGTTAAGCTACTTAATCGTGCTTGACTGTAAATCGCGGCTCGTAACATCGCAGTCGATATTTCGCACAAAGTTGCACTCGAATAATGCTCTATCTCTTTCTCTCTCTCTCTCTCTCTCTCTCTCTCTCTCTCTCTCTCTCTCTCTCTCTCTTCCTCTCTCTTGAGCAAAAGATAAGAACTAATACGAAGATAGTTCCGAATTGATAAGATTTCGCTACATATGATGTATTGGCAGATTTATTGTTTTATTCTTAGCAAGACATACTTTTTTTATTTTTTTCTCACTTCCTAGAAAGTATAGTAATAACTTAATAGAAAATATCGCCAATGTGATTCCCAAAATGTGAAAAGGCAATAAAATTTTAGTCAGTAATTTATATATCCTAGATTGATTATATTTTATCCTAATTATTATAATAATTTCTATTAAAAAATATCTTGATTAATTATACAGATAAATAACTATATTTTTAATTATTTCAATTTTATGTTTAACATGTATTTGAAATTATTAACATTATATTGAATATTAAAAAATGTTACGCAAAAAGGTAGCATTAAAATTCTTTGCAGACAAAAGGAATAGCAGTAATTCCAATGTAAAGGTATAGTATGTCTGGAATTGTTACAGAGTTACAGTTCTCTTTTTCCAAAAAAGAAGACCATCAATTCCGTCTCTCTCTCCCTCTCTCTCTCTCTCTCTCTCTCTCTCTCTCGTTTTTCACACAATTTTTATCCGTTTTCGCGTGCAAATGAAATTCAACTTTCGGACGCGATATCGCATAAAAGCGGACGAGCATTACGTCTATATATATGCCGTCAGCAGACTTTTCGCGAGTTGAATTTATGCCCCGCGCATTATTATGCCGACTGGATACGGTGAAGGCACTCGTATATCGTATTTCAATAACCGGGTATCGCTGCATGCATCATCCGCTGATCGAGGAAAGTTGCACGTCTCGTATTCCGCTCCGATAACCGTGTAAACATAAACCGCTCTTTACTCGAGGAAAGGCCAGAATTAATAAGCGTGTCCGAAGATATCTCGTCATAGATAACCGTAACTCATTCGTTGATTATTTAAAGTCCATTTATCAACCATTTATCTGGATTTTCCGAGATATATGAATAATAAAAAAAAGGGGCGATATAAAAGGAGAAGAATAGAATATAATAAAGAAATTAAATGAATAAACAGAAAAATTAGATTAATGTCTCTACGAAATTTACTCAAATTAAAGTCTCTTGGAATAAGACCTATCTCCCAACTTATGCCATTAATTTTTATTCTCCTAAATGTTATTATTGTTTGTCTCTAATTTATTAGATACAGTTACAGAATACATGTAATACAAAGTTTTTTTTTAATGCAACAAAATAGAATAAAGTACATAATCAAGATTTCACATTCTGGTAAAAGGGACATATATATATGTCTATCGCGAGCACAAGGCTTGTAACTGCTTGTAACTGCTCGAAACTCTAGCGCAAAACACACACGATAAAACAATCTCGTGCGAGCTCACCGTGTGACGTATCACTCCCGCTCTCGTAAATGCAATTCGTGCGATGTGACTCGCGCGCATCGACGGGCAATGAGCGAGTACGTTCATTATCGCGGCATCCTCTTTACACGCCGCAACTGCCGCAATGATAGGATCTTAGCTTCTCCTCCGCTCGCGTAGGTATATATACGCACGGTTATCTGTGCGCGATTACATACCTACCTAAACAGTAGTTCAAAATTCCCCTTCCCACGGCTCTCTCCTCTGCTCTGCCTGTCGAAGTGTGCCGCTGCTTTGTGTGCCCTAACTTGGCCGTAAATTGAAGAGCCTCTGCGCGAGCAAGGATAACGCGGTGTTGATTTCTCGTGGGAGATGCGCAGCGCGCGGAGCATGTTGTAGAACGTGGTGCACATCGCGGTGCGCGGAATACGGACGCAAATGTCTCGCCTCGATGCATTCAACGGCGCGATTGCGTCGCGGAATATTAATGCACACGCGACGACAAATCTAGCCAGCATGCGGATAGGAGGCAACTTTTTTGATCGATTCAACGGTAGGTACCGCGTTTCGGCCGTTCCGGCGCGATCTGTCCCCGCGGTCGTCCAATATTTACGTTTTTAATGGTGCAAAACGATGGGGGAATTGGAAATCGGTCACCCCGTGGCGGAGAAATTTTCGTTAAATGGTGCGGTTTTGTCGGTGGTTTGCATCGCGTCATAATGACGGTTTTATGATTACACTGTGATTAATAATTGTGGATACGATGGAGCGATTTGTATTAGCTGAACGAAATACAACAATGATTTCCTTCGATCATTAAAGTTATTGATATTAAAATTAATAATTAGATGACGAAAAATGACAGTCTTTATAATTTTATATTAATTTTCACGGAATTTTAATTCAAAAGTTACTTACAAATATTTACATTAATAATAAGGTATAAAGTAAAAAAAAAAAATTAAGATTTGTAGAATCCAAAAATATTACTTGCGGGTGCGGGGTTATGGTAATTGCTAAATTCAAAATTTGGATATTATAACTTGTGAATAATGTGAATAATGTGAATATTAAATAAATCAAATTGAATAATGTGTTCTCGCGCTAATGTACAAATTGCAAAATCTTATGTGAATATACAAATGTACGGACTAAAAAAATATATTAACAAAAAATTTATACGAGTTTGAAATTTTATCTTCAAAATCTCCAGTCTCTTCTGTTTGAAACTGGTATATCGTTATATGAGTTAATACACCAGCTCATAAAGACTTGTTTTTCGGCGAGAAAGGGAAACTTTACGTCGATCCGCAAAAAATCGCGAAACACGGCAAAGCCAAAGCTAACCGCAAAATATCCGGATACAACGAGTACCTCGTGCATATAGCCAACAAAAAATCTCATAAATATCACGTCGTCGTAGCTATTACCGCAGCCGGTGGCTACATGGAATACTAATCGTAACGCGCGCAGAAAGGGAGAGAGATAGAGAGAGACGGATGCCTGTCGTCGCAAACGCGGCTAAACTTTTTCAATTATGTACGCATAAAACGCGTCTGGTCGGCCTGGTCCGTGGAGCGGACTCGCCTCACGTCAATATTCCCGACCTATATTAAAAGTGTTCCGATATCCTGCGATTAAAAGTCGGCGATTAAAAAGCAAGGAACAGGCGGGATGCGCCTCATAAATAACGTATAATTTAATCAATGACGACGTCTAATTACCTGAACGTGCGGAGAACGAGAAATGAGTAAAAGACAGATATAAGACATGTGTGTGCGATTCTTGACAAAGTACGAGATAGATGTATATTTAACCCTTTTTCCCAGATTATTTAACAGCTACAAAAAATATTTGTTAATTTTTTATAATACTCTATTTACCAAAATATTTTTAACTGAAAATATGTATTAGATCCATCTATACAAAACTAAAAGAAACTGATATATATTCACAGAAAATACAGATATATGCTAACAATATATTTTATTTTAATTAGTCACATAAAATCATATGGCCACGCACAGTGGGAGCGAGTGGATTAATAACTAAATTTTCTTTATATGATAGAATTCACTAGGTTCAATTTCTTGTATTACGCGCAAAGCTATTACGTGAGCAGAAAGTAAGTAAAGACGTAAGTACGGAGTAAGTAAAGGGAGTTAAGAAATACACGTGAAGAATATAATAAATAAAATTAAAGTAAAATAGCTTCTTCGTGTGAGCGTAAGCATGAAGTTGTCGGGGAAGATTTCACTTGTTTTTCCAACGTTATCAAAAAGAGCTCTCCGGACATAGAGGGTCGTAATAATAATGTTTCATGAGCGACGGATGGATATTTCATATTTTGCCACCTGCGTGCGAAGCGGGCACGTGAGAAATCTACGACGGGTTCCGGGGTAACTAAGTGTTCCGCCTCTACGGGTTAAAAACCCGAGGGCAACGGAGTAACTGAATTAGGAAGGTGCGGGTCGGACACCCTTTTAACGCGGCCATTTACCTTTCCCAATTTTCCGTCGTCGCCGACGTGTTGCTCACCCCCCTCGTCGGGGATGCTTCGGCAGCGCTAATAAAAAGAGCTGTGGAACGTGAACATCGTACTAAGTGAACGAGTTATTATTTCTGAGTCACACGTTTGCTAAGCGAAATGTTATCATTTCGCCGTTATTGGAACGGGAAAAGAGAAGATATATCGTGGTTATTCAAAGCGGTTGCTTCAAAATGGGAGACATCCACTTTCAATAAAAAAAGAAAGCTGGCAATACGAAAACACGTTCCACGTGTAAATATAGAAATCTTTTTTTTCATGCACCTATTACAAACTTTTACTAAAGTTTATTTGCCTTTGGCAAGTGTGTCACTTTTTCTCATAATTTTTCAACATTTTTTTCTGATTAATTATTACGGAATGTAATTATTCTTAACACAAATTTCTTATAAGATACATTTTTCATTAAATTATGTAATTTATATCCGCGGAGGAATTTAAGAACAAAGATGTATTTAGTAGATAGACTGCCAAGTTTAAAGGATACATCGGCAAACGATAGTCTGAAGCTCGAGTGTACACCAAGCCTCACGTTTGCGATATGAATTTCATTGCGCTTGAAGTTTACGATGTAGACGACGTGCGGCGAATTTGGTCGGTTTCCGTATCACGTGAAACAATCGCTTGCAAACACGCGGAAAGTAAATCTTAGTTGCCATACGGTGATCGGTACACGTTTCCATGACATTGTATATGTAAAGCAAAGTGCGCTGCAATTCGAGATTACTGAGAACAATATCTTAGAAGATATGAATATTTTGTGGATATAGATTGTACATGAATATTTACCATCTATTTTTACCGTTAAGCTCAATACAATTTGATTATATATATATATACCCTGGTTTTTTAAATAAAATAAAATTGCCATGCACTATGCTGCCGCGCGCGCAACACCGCCTGTCATCGTACCTATATAAAAGTATATTGCTATATTAATATTATACACGTTGAATATTACAGATCATTCAAAATACAAAAATTTTCTGGTTTTAATTGTAAAATAAAATAGCTTTGAAAGTAGTAAATCGGACTACATCTACGCGAGATAATTTATTACTCGTAGCCCCGTTATCTATTTCGTTTTATTTTAGCATTTTGTTATAAATTGTCGGGCCAGAGATGAAATGACATTAAAATTTTAAAGCCAACGTAATAAAATTGCAATTCAACATCCATTTTTATTTCGCTGGCTATCGGTCGAAATAACAATTAAATGCATCGATCGAGTCTGGGCAATTCCGAACCCGTTACGTTAATTAACCCATGTTTTCGCTCTCGGAATTAAACATAAGACACCCCGAGACTGGTGGGGATAATGTACGACTAACTTTAACACGCCGAGATCTACAGGGTGGTAAATCGGACGATTAAGTTCCTCGTCGTTCGAAAAGAAGCCATCTCCTGTCATCGTGGGCGATCGGATCCCCTTGCGGCACCCTTCGCAATCTTCTACGTCTCCCTTCGCTGATCTTGCGCGATCCACCAACGTCCTATCCTCGTCCCACGGTGTTAAACTCCGGGAAAACGGGGAGAGGGAGGGACACCCAGCGCGGCGAGGAAAGAAGTTTGAATTTTCCAACGTCGAGTTTGACTTGCAGAGTGCTAATATTAAAGTTCGTCGTGTGCCGCTCGGGAACGGAAACGGGAAGGGCCAAGGCCTTCTTCGGAACGGGGACACGGAACGGAGAGAGGTGCCTGCCGCGCCTCGTGCATTAGCCGAGGCTCTTGGGATTAGATTAGAATTTGTTAGGGGCGTCTCTTCGGCGGTAACTTCGTCCTAGGAACGCCGCGCCGCCAGTTTTGTTTCATCGCCCACGGGCGTGAGAGCTTTTCGGAAACTTTATTACAGGAAGTTCCGTCGGGACGCGCGGCCCTGCCACCAGGAGATGAGGCACAACGTTTTTAGAACCGACCTGTCGAAGCAGACCGGAAGGGCCGCGAGACCTTCATCCTATATTGTTTGCACGCTGTTATCCCTGTCTTGAGTTGTAAATGTCATCCTGTTTGAATATAACTTTCTTCCAGCGCGCGAAAATCGGAATGTTGTAAAATAAAACAGTTCTCAAATTATGATATTCGTATATACGTGTGTGTGTTTATTATTTGATAGGTAATCGTGAAATTCGGAGAAGTGCACATTACTGCACATATAAGAATTCATAATGAGTTCAACTTCTGAGTACTTTGTCACTTATGAAATAATGTGATTATTTTATTGATTGTATCACTAATTATAATAACTTCTATAAATGATTTTTTAATGATATTATACAAATATAGATATGTATATGTCACATATATATTATTATATTTTATTCTCACATTTTATTATATTTGTCTCTTCTTTCAAATAATTCTCGCACCCATAATTAATAAATGTTTTCTCTTATTAATGATATATACATTTAGTCGTTATATCTATATCAAGAATTTATATAAAATCATTATTTAAACAATTTTCATATTAAGATACAGATATTTATTTTTTTCGAATGTTTATGACTTATTACGATTGATTAATGGTACGCCTCAGTCGACCATGGCCCTTGAAACTTACATTCAGTTTGCTGAAGCAGTGGCTTCCAAATTCTACTCACGCGGTATTAACAACAAACTTTCCTCCCTCAGAAGAAGAGTCAGTACGGTTTGTCTATCTTCAAGACTTTACCGAGGTTTGCTTCGTTCTTGCTGTACTTCACGCATTAAGCGAAACACTACGGGGCTGGATTAGAATTTGTCAGAGCTGTCGCGCAATAACTTCGTCCCGGGGAAATGCTTGGAGTTTGGCTTTAAGAAGTTTGCTTCTCGTCTTACGATAAATTGAAACTAATTTACACCACGCATAATGAAGTTCTTAAAGTGCATCTCCGAGACCCCGGGAGGAGAGTGTCAAGAGAAAAATTTGTGACCTCGGAAAGTAGAATGTATCGCATGCTGCGCGCAGAGTAAAATATATACTAGTCGGCGTATTACCCTTATTATTACCCTCGATGCGATTTAAATAAAATATTACTCCGTTGAAGTAAACACACACACACACACACACACACACAAATTACAATCTCGATAAATAATTTAGTGCCAGGATTGATTAACCTCTGATAAACTATAGATATTATTGTTGAGTTACAATACTAATCAGATTTATCAATTATTATTTTAGTAATTTAATTTTGGTAATCAATTTAAGTGGTTATTTTTAATAAAGCTGATCAATTTTAGCAGTTGTTTTTGTTCAGCAAAACTTCAGCATCGCAATTATCGTTATCCTGATAAATAGTGCGATATACCTAAAATAGAAATTATCTGAAATACCTATATGCCGATAAAATGGTTTTTCCTGTATTATATCTTTTTTCTAACTTGTCCCTCATCTACTCCTGTTGTAACAGACGTCGATCGTGAGTTCGTTCCAAATTGACAGTTTTACGACCACGTTAAGTTTCTTATTTTTGTGCCTCTCGAAGCCGAAGCACGAGAGAGCTTTTCTTCGTCGTCCCACTTTGGTCGTCGACAACTACGAACCTGACTTTCACTTCCTCTTAATTCGATTCGATTTACACTACGGCGAGGAGCGCGGTATTCGTATAACGGCATTACTTTTACGATTCCTTCCCAGACTGAAAATCGAGCACGACTCAGGAAAGCTTAGTACAGTTCCTTTTATTACCTGGCAAAAGCCGAATCGTTCTCGAAATCGAGCATCTGCGCAAATAAACGTAATAGCAAAATGCATTTAACGATATTTAACGTTTTGCAGTCGTATGAACTCGACAATTATAGCACAACAAATGGCTTCACTTTGTATAAAATATATTTTGTGGATAGCTACAAAAATGATGAATAATTGAAATTTGTTGCTGCGACAAATATTAAAATGAGATAAATATTGGTATAATGTTATTTCAGTTTTTAAAATAATTTTAGAGCTCCAGAGTTTAAACGACTCAACAATTTATTGATAATTACGCGTTTTCTTAGTTAGAGTCTTCAAATATTTACTCTAATATCACATTAACCGGAATGATCTCAGGGGTGAAAGCGTGGCGCATCGTAAACGTGAACTACCCACTAGACCAGGCGAGATAACACAAGGATGTAGGCAAGAGTGTTTTTAAGATATGAAATTCTCTCTCACAATTTTCAAAATAATCATAGAAAACAATTTTATGAGAATAATATAATATAAAATTCTTTAAACGCGTACGCGATAAAGATAAATACAAACAAACAAAATAAATATAATAAATGAAAGAAAGAGACATTGAACCAAAAACTAATGTAAAAATAAATAGTGAAATAAACTATTCTATAAAACCAATTATTTTCTATACGTAAATTATTCATTTTATCAATAAGATCAGTGTTAATCTAAATTTCAACTAGTTCAGAAATTTCTAAACAAATTCCTGTATTATTTGTGTTAACGTAAAAATCATTACTGAAAGTTTTCCATATAGCGAAAAGATTCTTTTAATGAATCCGATTTAATATCGCGAAAAGTTGAGACAGTTTCGAGAGAATTCTGCCTACGCCCTTGGCGTAGCATAAGATAACAATACAGCTGGTGTAGCGCCAAGCTGTATAGCCGTTTCCATAGTCATAGTCAGACGGTTCTGCGTTTTATGATAATGCTCTCACGTCAAACATACACCGTTACCCCGGGCGTTTAATGCGTTTACTCGAAAATTTTCGTCGCGACGGAGTAGGTAGAATGTCGCGATTCACCTCGCGCATTACAAATGTTTTTTACGGTGTTGTTCCGTAAGCGAGTTACGGCCGCAAAGCTCACCTTCGAGACCCGTGCGTTTCCTCGGTGACGTGGAAATATTATACTTGCTGGATTTTACGGGCCGCGTGTTTAAAACTCGCATGTTTAATTATTCCCGCGAAATGTAAACTACCCGAATTATGGTCGAACTGCTTCGCGTGGCTTTAAAACTACGAAAGAGATACGATTATCCTTTCTAATGGTTACACCGAGGTTCGTTAACGTAACTACGTAATGTTCGCTCGGGCGCGGCGTAATTTTACACTAAATATGTATGAAAAACCTTTTTCGGCTAAATTTTAATTGCAATAATAATTGTATCACGAAAAAGTCTATTGCTTTAATGATACAGAACTTTTAATTGAGTTTATCAAGTAATTAAATGTACCAGATAAAATCGATCTCGCAAAAAATTGTTCATTATTGTAACAAATACATGTAGCTTTGTTCATTATTTTGTTACACAAAATTATTAGTTATTGGATAAAGCAGTAGAATCTAAGGTTGACATAAAAAACTGAATTTTGAATAACTTACCTGGCCATTTCTTTGAGGAATCAACTCGCAGGGTTCCTTCGCTCTGGATTTGATCTTTACCGTTGGTGACGCGACAAGTATAGAAACCAATATCAGAAACGTCCAAATTTGTGATTTTTAATCGACTTCCTGCCAAGTTCTTCGCCGCGTGTTCGTGCATCTGGAATTTTATACGTACTTGCGTCTATATTTACTAAATAGTAACTTGAGAATTAAAAATTAAAAGAATTAAAAATGCAATGAGAGAGTATAAAAACTGTTTTCAATAAAAAATATAAAAGATATATAGAATAAACATAATCACTCGCGCAAAAAACTCTAGAGGAACAATTGCAAAAGTAGTTTAACAATTATGCTTACTTGTGCGTGTATTTTCCTAATGGTGATTTTCGGTCGGTTCTCTTCTAATGGCGCTTCATTCTTGTACCATCGTATCTTTGTCGGAGGTGGATCGCCCACGACTTCGCATCGCATATGAGCAATGCCGCCGGCATCCTTCGAGATGTTTGTCAGAGTCCTTACGAATTTTAAAGTACCACTTTTCGTGCCGGATGCAGCGTCCACGTCGGTTCTACGAAAAAAAATAGTAAAACACATTATACTTTACAGTCCTATAACAATAAAATAAGTAAAATATAAGCAACTTTTTTACAGTATTTGTTTTAAAGTATATACGATGATGTAGCTATATGTAGCAGTAAAAACAATGATTTAGCAGTTGAAACTATAATTCAATCGCGCATGATATATCGCGATAATAAAAAAATTTTATATATTATGTACCTTATGTCGTCTTGCATTATTATCTTATAATACCGCATGATATTACTAATTTACTATGTTACTGTATTACTACTTTATTGTAATTACTGTATTTATTAATGCTATTAGATTAAATATCCATGAATTTAAATATCCCTTTATGGATTGCATCTATGATCCCATCTGCGGTTTAGATAACAATGTAACTTTGTAACGAGGTATTATTGAAGCATATAAAGTTTATCGTTCGTGAGCCTCGTTCTATGCCTTGTTAAGAACTTTAGTTGAATCAACGTCAAATTATATCTTCATAATCCATAGCGTGAATAAATTTTAAAATCACTTGATCAAATCTTAAAAAAAATAATGCAGATGTAAGAATTTTTTAAATAGAATTAATAAAATTAATTATAGTTAATTAATAAAAATTAATTTTTTTAAATATAGAATTAATATCTAAATAAATAAAAAAGTTCTTTTTATTCAAGATAAAATAGCACATGAATGTACGCAAAAAAGATAATTGTCGATATCATAAAAAAAAAATTATTTATCTTTAATAATTATTTATATTTTTAATTTTTATAATATTTATTATCTGATCAAATAGATAAATCTGCCAAACATACTTATTTTCTAAGCTCATTAAATTCCCGTATCTATAATATAAGTGAAATAATACGATGTTTCGAACAGTCATATTATTTTTTTGAAAGCAAAGTTATGCGACACGAATCAATATCGTGTTCTCAGGGATATGGAATCATGCACCCTAGCGCGATAATCGTGAGCGAGATGCTAGTATCAATTCGACGCAACGCACTTCAGAGACATGGATGCTGCAATCAATTGCAGCTTCCGGCGGGTAGAAGCAATCAAATAGCCGCGCTTGCACCTCGGTGAGTATCAATCCAAGAGAACGAATACCACCGAATGCAATGTTAAATATATAAGTATGCATTAATACGCGGAGTTGTTTACGATTTTTATCCTTACTTTCTTACTCTCGCCGCGTTCGCGAAAGTAAAGGCGTATCGCGCCAAGTTTCTCTTATCGCGAGAGACTTGATGTATGGAGACGCATTTAGCGGAGCATACGTTTCCAGAAATGTGCCCCCCCCCCCCCGCACATTTTTTAAATCCCGTATATTCGCGCAAAGATATGGCCCGGCGGCGCCTCCTTCTACTGAATTCCTGAAAGTCACGGGAATAATTCAAGCGAAACGCGCACACGGGACAAAGGGCGACTTTAATTATGTCGCCGATGCAGCCGCATTTCACACGGCGACGTTCACGGCTGCCGACAGCCGTGCTAATGTTACGACGTACCGTTGTAACGAGAGATACGCGCCGTTCGGGTGCTAACGCGTTCATGTACCTAGCAGCGATGGGATGCGATTATTGTCCGCGGTTGCTTTTGTACGTTGATATTGTTGCTGCTTGGCACGAGAAAATGGAGATAAATTGGAAAAAGAAACTCAAATGTGCTTGGCAGAATCCCGATAGTCGGTGATAATGCAAAGTACCATGCGAGACATTTGGTTCAAATAAAATTTTGCGCAATTAATTAGACAATTATATTTAAATAAATAAATAAACATAAGTAAATGTAAAAGTTTTTACGAAGAAAGGGTGATTTTGGTTTAAGACAGATGAATGCTCAGCAAGGCTGCACTTTTTTGAACACTCTTCTTTATCGCAATGTTTTTATGTATTTTAATTGTGTAAAAAACGTATATATTTTCTATCGCATTGTACATATTGATGTACGAGCGATAATTCAATGGAATTGTCAAGATTTCTCTATTCATTCGAATGAATATTACACGTTTCTAACCTTCTCTATTTTTTTAAATAACTGCAACCGATTATTATAGCACCATAGAACTTTGTTGTACCATGTTAATCCAATTTGCATTTTTACTGCAAATAGCTAGCTTTAAAAAAAGATCCCTCATGCATTCATAAACAGCCCTCCATTAAATTTTGCTTGGTCGGTGACTGTTCTCGCTGCGAGGCGAGTTCGAGCGATGGCTGATATGCGAAGGAACACAAACGGAGGAACAGGGCGGTTAGGGTGACCCTATCCTTCCGCAGAGGGCCAATCATCGAGTTTACATTGCCGCCTGTGTGCGTGCAAGTCGGCAAGAAGTGCAGTGTACGTGTGTACGTGCGCATATACGCGAATGCGTGTGCGAGCCCTTAGATACACGGACGTGAGGAACGTCTGTGTACGTACCATCAGCCACGTTTGCACGTGGCAGGACGTGATTGCACGTGGGTACGGGGGGGTAACTAACCCCGCGTTTACCGCTGGTTATTGAATATAAATCAACCTATGATCAGTAAGTCATCGCGACGGCCTGCCAGAGGAAGCTCTCTTCGTTCGCGGTTAAACAATATGGATATGCAAACATTTGTCAGAGCGCCTGAGAAATAGATAATCGCCACAAGGTGTATAAAAATTGGTATTTTAAATTATGATATATGTATGTATGGACAAAATATCTTTCTATATCTCTCTAATGAGAGTTTGAAAATGCCCACATATAATAAAATACATTTAATGAAATATTGTGTCTGTTTTGTATTTTTTTTTACTATGATATACATATTTCGCTAAAAGAATATGCGCCACTCTTATTTATTAATTAAAATATTAATTTTGGCATATTTGTTTTCATAATGCAAGGCATACTTATATAGTCCTTTAACATCTTTCAATTCTGTAGAAGTAAAACAATAAATTCTAAATATCATCAGGATTGTGTTAATTCTTTCATAATTTTATTAAGGAACTTTCAACTTTAAATACTGTCTTAATGTGTTTTCTTGTACATCATCCTGTATCAAATGTAAATTTAAAAGTCCTCTAAAAATTATTTTTCTGAATGTCTAATTAAATACAGTGTAAGGATTTGATTTCTGAGGTGCGTCAAAAACTGGGAACTTGTCGGTGCAGCACGGTGTGCATAAATGCACCAGCGCAAATTGCATAAAAATCAACAGCGACGCGACGTGTGTCACGACCGTGGCTCGCAGCTTTCGACGCCGGGTGGCGCGTATGAAATTAGCGGCGTGTAGCGGCGGGCAAGATGAAAATACGTACACCGCCTGTGGCGTTGCACAACGCGCCAGTTGACTGCGCTTTATCTACTCGCCATGTAAAGTAATTCTATGCATTTTGAAGCGGACACTGCGTTTATCAGTCAGTTGATGCGAAACGTGCCCTTTCCACTTTCGGCGCGCTGCACGCGATGACACGCGCGTGCATTCTTAACTTGGCGTGACGCGCGATATATATACATAAAACTGCATACATTTACGTACGTAAACGCGACGCTATACCCTCTTATCTATATCGGCCCATCACGACATTTTTGTCGCACTGTCTCGCCGTATACATATAACGCGGAAAAATTCTAGGAGATTATACATACGGCCGTGAACTGAGCAGGATTAAAATCTTTAGAAGCTTTATGTATTCAAAAGATTACGGTACATCATTCAATAAAGTATTAAATACAATAAAATTTTATCTTTCAAAATAAGACGCGAGATTTATATGCTTAAAAATTGTTATAATTATTGCAAATGACGTTACATTATTTATTCATAAAGCTTGCTGGAAACACAATAATTTGCATGTTGAATTTTTGTGAAGTAAATATCTGTGAAAAAAACTTTCTTTCACCTTATATCGCCTAGAGAACTTTTTGTACAAATATTATATTTTATTCTGAATTATTTTTATAGGATACCTAATTTCATTAATCCTATAAAAATTATTAAGAAAGAAATAAAATTATTATACATTTTATATTGAAATAGCATGAAAATTATATGATTGAAATATCTTTCGAATAACGCGTTGATTATCTACATATGCTACTCTTGTCTTTAATGTCGGATTTTTAATAATAATTGTCATGATCAATGTGTATTTCATATGAATCATTATCATTTATCGATGCCGAATCATTTTAAGTACCGCGATGTTTATGAGACGATAACACGTACGTTTTATTTTACGAGATCTAATTACAGAAGCATTTGCAATTAATCGAGTCACGAATGTTAATCGATCGTGACTGGAATAATTAATATCGGAGTAAATATACAGTTTGCACTACCCTACGGCGGAGGGCGGCGACGGCAAAGATCGACAAAGGGATTTACAGAACACCCACGACTCACGACATGTATTCGCAATATATAATAGCATATGCGACTCTGCTAATTACGCGGTCCGACCCCTCGTAGTGTATGTTATGATATTTGTTTCGTGTGCAAGATATTATTGCACGAATATGTTGTGCATTCGTGTGTCGACGAATGAGCACGTACCGAATCATCGGCGCGGACCTACCGATTAAATCTCATAACCGATATTCTGCTATAATAAATTTCAGATTCTATACGTTTAACTTTCAAGTTTGGAAATCTGCGTATTTGAAAAAAAATAGCAAAGACTAAACATATGGAAAGCAAGAGATGCTCTTATATGTGGTTAGATGCAATTAAAATGACAAATCTAAATAAATTTCCATCTTTTTTTAAGTAATCGGTTTTTACTAATTGGGAATAAAAGCAGATTAAAATTATAAGTGAAAATGAAAAGTAGGTACATGAGAAGAAAGTAATTGTTTTTTGCATTTAAATAACCTCGTCACATTACAAAAATTTTACGTTTCATTAAATATCACAGGATTGAGATGCGGAATACGGTATTAAAGTAAGATATAATCTCTAAGATTTCCGGAAGAGACGTGGAAAATTTGTAGGGAAAACGCGTCGAGGAGCGTTAACACTTCGTCGCACCGACGACATTACGTCACTTTCTTCGTTGGCCATTTCAAGTAGGCAGAAGACCTTCTCAGACAGAGATTAGGAGGTTGTGCAGGGTTTCTATAAATAATGCAACGTTTAACTCACCCTTTCCCCTCCGACCGCTCAACGACGAGCTAGTCCCGCACCCCAATGTCGGAGACAACGTTTTAAGTGGCGGAGCTTGTTTCCCGCTCGCCTGCTTGGAAAGTTAAAGTTAATGCGGGAAGGAAACGTACAAATTGTAGAGTGGAAAGTCGTAATGGATTGAGCGCACTCTCATTCAAATATTTAAAAATTTTATGATTCTTTATATCGTTTTCATAATTTTCTTATCAATTTGTTTCCATTGAATATATTTTTGGAAATTTTCTCTAATATGTTTATAACAAGAATATAATTTCGTTGAAACATTTTTGTTTTAAGTAAAGCATGACAGACGTTATTTATTGGCGTACGTTTCTTCAATATTTAGAAAATGATATTATTAACAGAAAATTTCGCATTAAATATGGCCGTTCAATATAATTTTTATGTTAGAAATGAAACTCAGAACAGGACGAATATATTTGACGTTTAACGCGCAGTGGGAATATGATCCATCGGAGTTTATTTCGTAATTTCCTCTCGTATATCGTTTCGCTTGATATGTAATATTATAAAGGACAATCGTTGAGCAATTTATGTCGGTTATATCTTTATTACATATCACGTATTTGTTATTATAATGATATAAATAATGGTTTCTATTACGGCATGATTGGAAACTGCAGGCAGAGTAGTATCGAACGCCGCCGTCATTTTCAGACCCATAACATGTTGTTGCAACATTAGCGTACTCAATGTTCATTGGGGAGCAATATACACGCCGTAACATTTATACCCAAATTAGAGGTAAACAATATCGTGCCAATGATTATTATTGGTGATACTGCGGCTATACAAGCTTGCGCCACGAATCGTGTACGAATAACCGTTAATAGACGATTCGATTAACACTTGGCTTCCCTCGCGCAATTTATTTTGCTTATGTATGTTTACCAGTATTTATATTTATGTTTACTTTCACATCTATGCTCACACACACACACACACACACACACACACACACACACACACACACACACACACACACACACATGTAATTTTCAGAACGAGTTAAATTTTCTCAAAGTATATTATCGGTGTTTCTAACTTTATATATTCTAATTCAACTTGATCGGATTAGATTCTTCCTCAAGCGACTGCAGCGTAATCGTAAGATTATAAGGGCTTCTTCAAGATGGAGATCTATTCTTGTTTAACATCCCGTATAGAGATGTGGCTACTCGCAGAAGCCCACAGCCAACCGGGCATCAATATTAATGGAGCTATGCCGCATTTAGGATTTAGGGTGGAATAATGTATAGTGATCGCATTGGAGAAGTGTATGCTGATATTGTATACAGGCATACGCATACACAAAGGCGTGCACGCACGCAAGTGTACGGCCCCGGCTGGCGTCCTATCGGTATCACGACCATAATGTGTCACCACGATCGACTAGGACGCGTAATTTCAATCGCGGCCAACCCATTACCGTGTCATTATGTCGTGATGTAATGATGTAAACTAATGCCTCTCTCGTACTAGCGCGTAAACGTGATATTTCGGGGTACGGTGCATGTAAAGCCAAAGTTGTGTGACAGTAAACTTGAGTAGAGCCTCGGGTTGATGCGATTAAAATTGATCGTCATAGATGGTCGTAATGATTATCACAATTTTACCTAGCCAAACCTCGAGCCAAACCTTATTTAACACAAAATTATATCGCCGTCTAATTTCGCATGTATATCAAATGTCATCAAATGTAAATTTGGCAAACACAAAGCAATCAAAAATATATTTATGATTTATAATATATTTAAATAATAGTAATTTATTTATTTACAGAGAAAGAACAATTTTGCTGAGGTATCTACAAATTTAGCTATAGATACAGATCTGAAAATAATTTTGTTGCACCATCTCAAAATAATTATGTATTAGAACACTGAAGCACGATGATGTATTTAGCTAAATTTTTAGATACTTCAACAAAACTGTTCTTTTCTGTACATTTTACGTTAATTGGCTAATGTTTTTTTTTCATTATTATGTGTCACGATTGTTGCGCGGTTTTTGCCTTATTTTTATCTGAGAGAATTGCTCGTATTTTATAAAAAGTATTTTTTTCGCGATAATAATGGAAATTCATGGACATCGGCGCGAAATAAGTGAAAATTCTGCAGCATTAAGAGATTATATATAGCTGTATATAGATCCTCGAAATATATTTTCCTCGAGTACGACTACGCGAAAGGAAGATATAAATTTTACGAAACGGCCATAGATATATACGCTGTCTTGGAAGCAAGGTGTCGTACGCGCGTTTTATGGCATGTAATTTCAATAACGACGAGTGTATTATCGTGTCGAAATATATACCACGATAAATCTGTGCTCCGTAATATCGATTCGCGTGTCACTCTTGCGTGCGGGAAATACTGTTGAGAGAGGGAGAGAAAGCTTATCTAAGAACATTAATTTTCTTAGACCATTATACTATATAGAGTATTATTTAATTGCGTTACATTAATTTAATTAACAGCAAAAGATCCCTTTCAATCGCTTATGACTTAAAAATAATCGATGTTTTTTAATTATAAGAAAAAACGTATGTATATAGACTTTCCTTCGTCTGCGATGTCGATTTCGATATTCAATTTTCTGACCGACAAAACTGATTTATTACGACAAGATGTCCAATTTTTGAGAAGAGAAAATTGCAGAAAAGTCTCTGTATATAAATCGTGAGGTTTTATATTTAATAAGGTAAAGGACTTCTAAAAGAAGAAATGTCGACAGGAAATTAAAATAGAACAAAATATATTAGAATTTTTAGTACCGCACAGATGGCCCGAAACTACCGAATAACGTTTAAAGTGCCTACTATCCTTGAATTTGAAACTCTTTTTCTCTGCTCGACGTTGATTTCGATATTAAATTTTCCAGCATAACGACAAAACTGATTTATTGTGACAAGACGTCGATATCGACTCCTGCTCGCGGGGAGAAAATCGCAATCGGCGCGAGTCGCAACGCGCGGCGCGGAAATTGCGCGACTTTTCTCTTCGAGATCTCGGGCGCGCGAAGGGACATTCCCGAGAGATGGGAATTTTCGAATATATTTTCATCCCGCTGTAAACTCATACCGCGCGCACGGAGAAGCCTGTCGGAAACCTGCTTCGCCAGTCGCTGTTCGCCCGGGGAAAACGCGGATATGAAATTTGAACTGCGGAATTTCGATTGGCTCTATCGACGCGTCCTTCGCAAATTAGCTTACTTGTAGATAGGGGGACAGAGAATTCAAATTTAATCGCGCGGCAGCCTTTGCAGTTCCAAACAGGGTTCCTAACGGGGAAGTAGCATTATTAGCTTTCGAATCGAACCAATCAAGTCGCTTCCTTATTAAGCCCCGCGGGGTTCCTCTCCCCCTTGTCCCTGTCTCAGTTTGCCGTCATACAGCAGAAACGAATCTCTGAAACATCCTTCGTCTCTCTTATTTAATTATCTCTTTTTTTTTTGCGCGCGCGATTGTCATACCTGCCGCTTTTGATGCCCGATCGACCGATTTCGGAACTGTTAAAAATTTTGACTTTCCTTATCTGAATTCTAAATAAATATTATTATTACCTATAATAATAAATAAAATAATAAGCAATAATAACTAATAATATATGATAATTAATTAATCAAATTCATGTACATAAAATGTGTTAATATTGATGCAGATATCAAAGTCTTTGCGTTTCCTTCGAGCTTCAAGATTATCTCATACTTTGACGCGGTTCGGCGGTCAATGAAGTATTCTTATCTCGTCTTCCCGTTTTAGTAACGAGGAATTCCCACAAAAAAAAAACAGGAGAAGAACGAGAGAGTGTATGTGTAAAAGCGTAACGCAATTAAAAAGGGTTCTCCGCGCGGGTCGGTTTCTTGCCCGTCTCGGCAATTTCGCCCGGACGTAGGGAGGAAGTCTTCGGTCATCGCGGATAGACGCGATCAATAGCAATTTTAATTGCTAATTAAGCGCGGCGCTAGTTAGACGGATATGTGTTTCGTATTTAATCCTGCGATAAGACGATAAGGCGATAGGGGTTGCGGGCTATACAAGGCTCACCCGTTAGTGGTCGAGTCAAAAACATCGTTGTAGTCCTCGTCCGTGCTGTAGTCCTGCACGTCGGTATCCGAATCCTCGACATCGCCATTTCCACCTGCAGGAAGATAATTTTCGTTAATTCTCAGAATATATCGAAACGTTCCTTAAAGTTGATAAATTATTATTTTAAATAAGAACGTAAAGGCTCACTTGGTTTCCAATCAATGAAAAAAGAAAAGAGCAATATGAGACAAATTTTAATTTATTTTCTTAAATCACATTTTTAATTTGAAATTAAATCATCAGCCTAATTTGATAGAGAAAAATTAATCTTTTGAGATTTTATACACTCTTTCACTCGCCAGTGCTCAATTTCAATGACCACGGCTATTAAATGAAATCTGGAATTTTCTTGTACTAACGGCAATTAGCGTTCTTGTGGTAAGATTATACAGTTTCTTGTGAAGTTCGTCGTGAAACGAACCGTTCGTTATCGATTCAATATTGATGTTAAATCAAGAGTAGATCAAGCTCAGCTGAAGGATTAAATTAATTCTCGTGCACATTTCCGGTCAATTTCACTTCAATAGAACTTAATTACCAGCTCGATAATCAAATTTCGTCCGAGCACCGATATTTTACGAAATAGAAAATTGAAAAGAATAAACAATTATTTTCTATTTTATCGTTATTATAACGAGAGTTATTTCAATATATATTTCTCCTTATAAATATAAATTATAATTGCTATTTATTTACTAGTGATATAGATATTAATAATAATAATAGATACTATATTTTACTGCGATATATACGCTTTAATCAAGATTATTCTTGGCTGACTATTCGGTTCTTCGTGAATATTAGCAACGTTCCCACTCTTTATCATCGTTTCTATGTCGGTCTAACGATTTTTCCAGCGTTCCTGTGCACATGAAATTCGGGGAGGGTTAACGCGTCGAATTCTCGACATTCCGACGATTAAATTACAACCGGTACAACGGATATATTTGCCGAAGTCGGAGGGGTAATCTCCATGCACACAATCATAACTTACTCGCACGTCTTCCGGATCCTAGTAGGTAATATATTTGGCTAGACGGTGCCGTCAACAAACGATACCGTCGGTCGGCGGTGCCGCGAGATTAATTTGTGAATCGTGATTAAGGTCGGCACGTTCCCGAGGTTGTTAGCGCGGTAATGAGTAATCCGACGGCGAAAGAGGTTTAATATGGAATCCCATTCTGGGACGGCACATGCGGCGTTGTTCAGCATGCTATAATTGAAGAGCTGACGCAAATAACTGAAACTTATCATATTTATAAACGTCACATTTTCTGAAAATTAGCTGAATGTTGTAAAAGTTTTTGTGGTTGATAAATATGGGAATATTTCCAGGGTAATGAAATAAATGTAAAGAATATTTTCTTTGTGTTTTCTTCTTTTTCTTTATAAATTAAAACACTTAAAATATAGAAAGTTAAGTTTCTTAATAATACTTCTATTTTTAGGGAAAAGAAGGTAGAATTTTATTGTTATTTTATATTCATAATAAATTGATATAATTTTGCAATGAGTAATGTAAAATATTATTTAATAAATTTTCTACAGTATAAGATTTGATATAATAATTGATACGTTTTCAATTACTAATTAAATTATTACATCTATACAAAAACGCACTTCGTGCTCTTCCTACTTGGGCGACGTACCGTAACACGATTTCAAAAGAGCGCAGTTTTGTCGACTTTATGTCATAATTCCATTCATAAAAGTTGGCAACATCCGAGCGCACGTCGTGCTGTCTTGTAGTATGCTGTACGTGTAAAGTTTTGGCTCGTAGCCGTAGCCAAAGCTATTAAATAATCGAGTAAATTATCCACTCCTGCAATATCTCCCGCAACGTCAGCCGAGCGGGTGCCAAGAACAAATTTAAACTTCTATCCCCCCCCACGAGCATTCGCCTTTCGATCCATTGACCAACTCGATTTATTCGCTACACGCATTAGACGTTGATAGCTTGCCGCAAAAATGTTGTAACTCAAAATATTACATTTCTCAGAGCATATATGTTGAGAAGAACATATACTTTCCTTGAAAAATTCAATCTCGCTTTTAAAAAAATTAAATATTTGAAATAAAAAATTCTCACATAAGTAGTGACCTTGTACAACATTTCTGCTAAAAAAAGAATTTTTGTGAAGAAGCTAAACCTTGTGTACAAGTTTTCCAACAAATATACCGTCCTAGAATACAATATAAATCTATTTTAGAATTATTTTTTGGCTTGTCATACTTGATATATGTATATAACACTATTTTATTAGCAAGAAACATATATGTCTCATCGATGGGCACTTCAAAAAATAATTTGTTTTTGAGTTATAACCTTGTTGTATCGAGCCATCGATTTGATTATAGTCTATCACGCTGGAACAATGATAAAAAAATTTTTTTGGCTGTTGCCCCTCCCGTACGTGCTTTATCGTCGATAGGCTGCGACGCCGGGATTTTGATCGGATATAGAGAAGTTTTGCAAATATTGATATGGGAAAAATATGAATTTTATTCGCCGCGTACAGGCGCGATGCGTCCCGCTCGGATTGTAAAGTGACGTTTAACTTTGAATTTCGTCCGCGCCGCGAGTTTTTCGGCGAGCGCACGATAAAAAATCCACTCAAAATAAATACGAAAAAATCTCTGGTCGATGTAAAATAAAAGCGCGCGCAGTATATGACAAATACCGGCGGGTGTGCGCGACTCCCATCTCTACTTCTATATCGAGATTGTAATATTGATTGACAAAGCCGTGTGACGTTTTTAATATATAAAATATGTAGGAGATGCGCGCGATATATCGACGTAGATTTTCCGATCGCGCAATCAGTGACAAAGCACTCTGTAAATCAAACACTTGTGGTAAACAACAGCGGGGGATTTGTGTTTTTATTTTGTTCATTTTTAATATCAAATGCAGTTTTCAGAATTCACATTTTACTAAAAATATTATTGGCAATACTGAAAATGTTAAAAAGTATATTGCATTTCCATTTTAGCACGGAAGCTTTCGTAAAACTAATACAGGAAAATGTGAGAAATATCTTTCTTCATTAATTATTCAATAAAATTGCATGATTATTTACAGAATATATAGAATCCCTCAAGAATAATTTAATAAGATAAATTAATTTATTTTTACCCGTATAATTAACAGAAGGGAAGATCTTGGAATTTTATCAAAAACATTGAAATACGAAGAGTACGTTAGAATTTTAATCCTCCTCAACGAGAACGCTCTGATTAAGCAAGCTGTGGTTTAATCTTGCCTATCAGCGTTGCAGTGATATTACAACGAGTTGAGCAGTCATTTCGTTAGCGCCGCGTAATTGTCGCCGCGAGATTGCGGCCGCAGAAAGGCCCTTCTCCTACACTCTCTCGCTCGGTCTCGTTCTCTACCACTATGACAGTTCGTCTAATATGAAAGTAGTACCGCAGGACTGCGGAGAGTGACTAATCCCGCTGGCTGTCGTTGACAAAAGCGTTCTCCTAGGACTCGTAAAGACAGCAATCTCGCGTCATGCATCACGTACCCCGCGTAACGATCCTACGATTCGATAGGCAAAATGGCGAACGATGACTGGTTGTCAGATAGTTGCACAGATGTCAAGGAAATCAAGCAGATTGTCGAACAGAAAAGATAGCCTAATCCTAAACATTTATTGCATAGTTCGTGCGTATAAATTCTCTCTCTGTTATTTAATAAATAAAATACTTGCAACTTTGCAAGGAATTTTAGCAAATAATTAATAAAATATTTTTAATTACTATAGGGATAATTATAAATAATATTATTTTATCATTATTGAAATAATTATATATAATTATCGTTACATATATATATATATATATATATATATATAATTTAAAGATATCTATATTGGGGAACTTATTTTATATGTATAAAGATGCTTTGCCAAACATTGTCAAATATTATGAATATTATATTAGGAATTTATAATCTGTTTGTTAATAAAATTCTTCATCGGAAAATTCTATTCGCGTCATAATTTCGAATTTCTGATAAACGTTATTGATGTAACCAATGTAGTCTGGCATATTGTCGGAAGTACACAACTCTGGCGTCCCTATATATTTCGCGTATCCGCACGTGATGCGTTCTATGTTTATAACATGTGTACGCCAGTTGGCAAATGTTGTCAACGCAGATTTCATTTTGAATTACCGAGTTGATGATATCGTGAATATAATGAGATTTATCATACCATATGAAAATCGCTGCAGAATTTGCTGCTTTAACGTGTTCGCCGTAATCATCGAAAGTGGTGCATTTATGTGATTAAAAATCCGGATGTACATTCCCCACACAAATCCCTGTTATAGACGTATATTTTTATTGTTTGTTTCGACGATATTACAATTCTAGAGCAAAATTGATATAATCGAAAATATCGCGGAGTAAAAGATGAAATATAAAACGAGCATTGTTCTTTTTTCACAAAAAACAGCCCAATGTTTTATTAATATTTTTATTAGTTGCATCAAACTCACCGAAATTACCGAAATGACTCTAAACTATTTCGCATTCATGGAATACTTATTACTTAACAACAGCGTTGCATCGAAAAACCGCAACGATTAAACGGATTTTCGTAACGTGGTCAGTTTGAACTGCGATTCAAGTTAAATTTCACGGGTCGTTGAATGCTACCACCAAAACTCCGCATTCTTTAACGACTTCTGATTTCGATGTTACGTGCATACGAATATTTTCCGTGTCAGTGCGTACGAATCGAGCCGCGCAAATCACCGAGACATGCTGTTTTTAATTACAACAACGTGACTGCGGCCGTGCAATTTATGGAAAGAGACAAGCTGCGCCGCATAAAATAGCATCGGCCTGAAAATTGCGTCCGTACTTTTCGTTTAACTGCGCATCCGCGATCGAATTTTACATTGCCGTTGCAAAATTTCATATCGAGGAAAAAATTCGCTTATTTTCACGACATAAATTTCTTTTTTATTTTCTCACAAAGTTTATTCTTTAAATTAATTCTTCAATCAGTATACATCCTTCTCATTAAAATGTTATATCTGAATAATATTAAGTTATTCGCGCGTCTCGTGGGAAATACGCCAATATGATCGACGAAAATGTAAGTGGTAGGTACAGAATTCTCGCGTGTCTCAAGATAATAATCATAAAATTCTGATACACAACGTGGAAAAGCGTTGCTTCGATCGCGTCTCGATCTGCTGACTGTCGTCGGTACGACGACGGTGCAACCGCAATCTATGTGCACTGTACGGAAACCATTTGCAGCAAGTGTCTGGTTACGCGGTATGCGTCCCTCGTGAAAACGCCCGCAGCACGTATGGGAAAAGAGAAGGAACCATGTGTGCGTGCATGCCCACGTGTGCGGGCACGTGTATGGAACGTGCATGCACCACTCGTGGGAGAGGACCAATAAAATCGAACGCTATTGTAGTCACCGTTCCCATATGTTTTCCCGTGCACTTTCTCGGAAAACCGCGAAAACCTAAGAATACAATTTCAATCCAATCGTGAAACATACGTGGTAGCGTGTTGATGAGGATTTCAATAAATTTCAACGAATTTTTTGAGAATTTAGAGTAGACGCTTCTTTAACGATAAATTTTTGTATCTTTTCATTACTTTATCCTATTTCTTCATGATAAAATTGTGATAATTAAAATCACATCGTGATAAAAATCTAATTGATATTAGCAATTGAAATAAGTAAAAGATGAAATGTTTCTTATTTGAAGTAATAAAAAATGTTTAATACATCCACATGTGACAATTTTGAAAACCGTTTTCACAGAAACCACACGTGAAAGACAATACAAGCATATATAGCGTTATCATTGTGATTCCTATAAAATGTGCGTTGAGTGATGAGGTTAATCAAGCCCCATCCGCACGTCATCGGGACATTGCTCTCTCGGGCGCGGTGTCTAAACGAAATTTCAATTTCTCCTAGACGGCTGGCTGGCGCGAAACAAAGCGGGTCGGGCCGTGTGTGTCAGAAGCAGACTGACACGCGGCGCCGCATTCGCAACATTGGCATCCCACCAACGGCACATCACCGTGCCGTCATTATGCATTCGGGGTACAGCTTTAAACAAAACCGTGCCTACACGTGGCCGCAGGCGCCTTGACATGGCGTGGTTAATTCCAACATGACGATAATTAGTCGGCATTTGGGATTCATTGAACGCGCACGTCGACTTTTTGCGCGTTTCGCAACCTGACGGACAAAATTACGTATGGAGTGGCGCATAATTGTGGCGTGTTTCGGGAGTCCCTTGTTACAATCTGTCGACGCTAGATTTGTATGTATTTACTGTAATCTATTGCTAGAACTTTCAGCCTGGCGAATACTTCGAATC
The DNA here is from genome assembly GCF_030848805.1 of Temnothorax longispinosus. Classification (NCBI taxonomy): domain Eukaryota; kingdom Metazoa; phylum Arthropoda; class Insecta; order Hymenoptera; family Formicidae; genus Temnothorax; species Temnothorax longispinosus. The sequence continues at coordinate 16,142,447 of NC_092359.1, read as the reverse complement.
GTTTTCATTAGTATTTATTCAGGCGCTGCGTCGCGTCTTTTATATATCAGCACGGCATTTTTGGATTAATACTTGTAGCGGTATGCATGTCACTATGATGAAAAATAAAAAGAGAGTATGGAAAATCATATACATGGCGAATAGACAAGAAGAGCCGACATTTTGAAAGAGATGAAAAAGGGAGGGTTTCCATTCAACTCCGCGAAAAAAGTACGATACCCTTTTAATTTAAGGTATATTCGTAGCACGGACTTTGCATTTAAATGGCTCAAAAAATCGACGACCTCGTGGAAATCTCGCGCGCTTCCAGAATTTTTTATACGGGACAGACTGAGCATTAGCTTAGCTTTTTCTGTTCATTTGCATGGAAGTCTTTTTAACATGACTATTCTATTGTCATTGAAAAAGTGTCTTGTAAAACTTTTATTTAATATTAACAGCCAATGATATTATAAAATTATAATAAGACAATTTCATTCCTATTGAAATTTTCCGATTCTGTTGACAAATTTGAACTTACGTATGGACGTGTAACATTTTTTCTCATACCAAAAAAGCTTCATTTTAATACAAGTTTAATCGAGAATTTTTAAAATATTTAATACTCGAAACAAAAGGGCGTAAAATTCTGCCTATAATTTTTTATTATGATAAACTTGCCTCTCAACAGTTTATCATGGAACCCGTAAACGAGAAGTGGTGTACGAGGGCAATTCATGCGTAATATTCGCGTATTTTCCAGCTGAGCGCGATGCATCGGCGATCGCGCCGGTGATTTTGTGTCTCGTCGCATGTAAAAACATATTTCTAGCTCGGCTGTACCGTGACGAAACGTGTGACCGATTGAGATTATTTAAAACACCGGTGCGGCCCGCGCCGTGCGTGGACCGTGGCGGGTTTATTTCGACCGCGGCTATTAGCGCGTTAAATATGCGCCCCAGGCGCGATCCGCGTTATGCGCGGAACGTGATCATCGTAAATTATATGTACACCCTCGTTAACCATTTATCCGCGTTAATGTATTGCATTTGATGCGGTTTCGATATGCATGTCGCAGTACTTTCTTTAGGACTTTTCATCGACTGTTACATGTGACTATTGTATATGTACACGTGTCGCGCATATCATTATCCTTTAAAACTCTCTAGTGAAAAACGGGGATCGGAATATCGATTTATTTTTTTGAAGTATCCTTACGAAACTACGATATAAATTACATTTAAATATTAGCATCTCAAGACATTTATCTTTTTGCTTTTCGCTCGCCGTGCCATTATACATTTTAAACACATGCATTTTTTACTTTAGGTTTCGAGAGAAATCTAAACTCGCCGAAAGAGAAACTTGTGCTTTTAAAGGGTTAACTGAAATCGAAGGTTGAATTAAACTTTCGTCGCGATCGAATCCGATTTCAACGAAAAGTACTGAGTACAAAATCGCGTTTGTCAATCCATGGATCGCAGGTTTTCGGCGCCCGATGGTCGGTCGGTCGGTCGGTCCCCTCGTCGCCGTTAGCAACTTTCATCGTTGTACCTGGCGATTAGATACTCAAGAGAAACGTCCTTTACCGAGGGAAAACCCGGTTTAACGCAGTGAAGGAAGCCGCAACAGTGAATTGACTCAAAGTTTACCGGGTTGTCCGCCACAACCACTTTAAGCCGCGTTCTCTCTCTCTTTGTGCCCGATGGATCCTCATGTATAGAAGCCTTCAAACCCCCGTTTTGCCGCGGGCTCTGGCATGGACAGTTCCCTAAAGCGATTCTTGACCAACTCCGACTATTCTCCGTTCTATGCGCACAGTCACTCGAGCTAAATCCACTTTGGTTATCGATGAGCTGTTTGACCGAGTGGAAAGATAATTTGTACATTTTATAGTTGTATAATATATATGTGTGTAGAAATCCGAACAAGTTATATTATTCTCAATATTGCAGTGATTCTCGTATATTCGTGATTCTCTCAATAATTTTGCTTGCGTATGACAGAATTTGCAGTCTAGTTAAATTTAGCACCGAATAAATTTTGTCCCCCTGACTCTCTATAAGCTTGATATTGTCACTTCGAGTGAAACTACTTACAATTAGTTGCACACCAAGAAATTACGTACTATATGTAAAATTGAGGAACTATATGAATTTTTGTGATGCCATGTTATATTTTGTGTGCACATATTACAACAAGATCGATATAATTCCATTTATTTACAGTAAAGACATTAGAAAATATAAAATAAAATAAAATATTACCGATATGTTGCGAAATAAACTGCAAGAACTGTTACCGTATTTCTACAGCAAGAAATAATAATTTGAGAACAGAAATAAAGATATGAAAAGATATAAAAATAAAAGATCATCAAAAAAAATTATTTTTTGATAAAGTTTAAAAAATTGAAAAAAGGACTTTTAATGTATTCCTCATTATTATTGACCCTGTTTGATCAAATGGAGCGCAGTTCAGTATACGTTGCACGTGTATCTCCGTATCGTTATGTCACGTAACGAGACGCGATCGTGTAATCCGCGATCATAGAAGAGCGTGGGTAGGTACTTGTAAAGCTGATACGTGTCGCTCGTTGTTCACGTGCGGCACAAAAGAAATCGGAAAAAGACGATAAATCAGCGCCGCGACACGGTCGTCGTCGACGCGGGCAGTTTTTAAAGTGCTTGGCGCACAGATTTTTTTAAAGCCCATCACCATCGTGCATAACTCTTGTCGGGCCGCAAGGATTCACATTAAAATTTCATTCCACGTTGACGCTGCCCAAATAATTTCACGCTAAATGCGCGCGCGGATCTTACATAATCGGCGAGCGCATGCCCCGTCTTTAGAAAATTTAATTTCGCCATGATTGCCAAAGAAAAACACCACATTATCAAACTGAAGCCTCAGCATACTGAGAAGCTCTTTATCTTACTTTACTTTAAAAATAAAATGTTAGATGAAATAAGGCATCGCGAAGTTTGAGTTCTTAATTGGAACAGAGATAATTTCAATTGATAAACATCGGCAATATTATATAAGTAGTAATTAATTTTTTTATTCGTCGTACGTTTGAATTCCCGAATGTAGGATGCACAAGATTGATTATATAGATAATCATTCACGTATCTTATAACAGAATCACGAATGCACGTTTATCACAAGAGATTTTTTGATTTTTCTTTGAATATCAGATTTTACAAACGTTACAAGGTATAATTATCGTCGTGAATGCCATTGAATAGTACATATCTACGTCATTACCCGCAGGGTGGTTCCGCTTTCTAATAACGCACTCACTATGCGAGAGCCCGTAAATACCGTCGAGCGAAAGGTCTGCTAGACCGCGCCAACATCCTCCCCTTCACCATTGTGATGTCCCGTAATAATCGAAAATGGCACCCTCTTTCCCTTTTCTCTTGTCGACCTTTGCGGCGACGCGGTTGTGCCAGCTATCAAAATAAAACGGTCTCGATGGCATTCGGGTCGATTGTGCGACCGTGAAATATCGACGAAGTTACGGACGCCCATTGTAATGTTCGACGGTTCGTTTATATCATTTAACGCTTTGACCGTCTTTATGGCGAATCATGACTGGGAGAACGAATATATTTGGATGTGCAATATACTTTGAGAGTTTGAGTACGATGAGAAATGGCTACTGGAATTATCAGTCTTGCCTGGTCTTTCATCTGTATTTGCAACGCATGTATTGTAACTGGAAGAAAGAGCAATATGTCGAGTTACTTCTGTGAACAATAGATGTAATTCTGTATAATGATTTAACTTCAAAATATACTTGTGTAAATTATATTCGTGCTTTCTATGGGCATACATGTGTATAATTTTTAATAAAATTAGGATGGAATATAATTAAAACATCTGTACCAATTTGCGAACTACGTTCAGATTTAGGATCGACAGTCTTGAAAAAATATATAATTATTTCTCATAAATTATGAATAATGAAGAAATTGTCTTTCTTTAATTTATATTGTTTAACTGCAACAGTATTCGTAATTCGAACGTTTATCCTTGTTTCTTTAAATAAAATTCTAAGTCTCTTCTTCAAAAAAAGAATATATTTCTTTTTATCTCGTTTTGCTCGTGGCAGCAAAAACTATCTACCTATCGACTAAGTAAACTCATGCAGCGCGATTATACTGGAGAACTGCTGATCCGGCAAATTCGCACACGGCACTCAGTTTCATGGCGCACTTTCGTCCTGCCCAGATGATGTCACGCATTAGATACGGTTATCGACCCTGAGTAAGAAATTATCTTTTGCCTATACAGCAATTCATATAGCACATATTGCCCTATAAATTTGGTCTCTTCTCCAAAGTGAAGATTATACAATCCTTTAGGTGTATAAAGATTACGTATAATAAATATTAAATATAAAATATCTTTCTATAAAGTACGCAAACGAATATTTAAAGAAATATATACGATCGGTCTTATGTTAGCAAATTCGTAAGATCTGCGGAATTTTGTTCATACACGTAAAGCGACATGATCCTTTGCCAAGTGAGCACTCGCTGGTTAACGATTCGCGATGAGGCGTCGGCTGGGGGTCGGGAGGAGATCCTCAGGAGATCTTTCGTGTCGCCTCAAGGACAACGACGCGGCGGAACGGAGGGGAACGGGCTCCTGAAAAGGCGTCGTTGGCGCGGGATTACCATGAGAATAAGGACCCGCTGTCAGCAGTGTCAAAATACGACCGTTCCTTTTCGTACGGACGACTCGGTCCGGCCCGGCTCGGCATGGCGCGTTGCGCCTGAAAACGCGTCATTCAAAGCGGCGAGACTGCCGTGCCCCGGCACGGCGCGACTTAAAAATTGTACACCTTGGGGAGCGCGACTCCCCCTGTAAAGGACCGATAGTATTCCGGGCCGCATAATCGCGAGGGTCGCGCCGATCCTTTGGAAAACTTAATTTCTGGCCATAGACGTGTTAGGGACGGCGCCCCTCCTGCTTTTTCAGGAAAGGTTCAATTAAGCAGCAACGCTTTATCGGCGAAACTTTCAACGAATAATAACTTGTTAGTGTTGAAAAGAAGTTTTGTAATATGCTAAAGAATTATGAAAATTTTTATAACATAATATTGAATTTCATAGAATCTGAATATATCTTCACAAAGAATTCGTTGCTTGAATATCTCTTTACATTATATATATTTGACAATGACAATTTAAGATAGTTTAACAATATAAAATATAATATTCATATAAAAACACATTTAAATAACAAAACATTTATATTATTAACCATTAAGAATAGAATATATTATTTTCGAATAAAGTTTTGTACAATTTATAGGATTACGACTTCTCTATCACTTCTATTCAGACGTATTGATTGACGTACCACATGAGTTTTCTTAAACGACTCGACAAAAAGCAAATTGCAAAGTTTATTCATGAGATTATTTTCGATTTCGACAATACAACGGATGAAAGATTTGTATTATCCAGCAGTTCTGCGCTTAGGCATAATGAGATCAGAAGTGGCAGTAGAAAGAGAAAGAAAGGGACAGAGAGAGAGAGGGATCGCGAAACGAGGTATACGCGTGACGCAGAGAAATGGCGTTTCTAAAGAAGGCGCGAGCGTCTGACAAGCCTCACAATACTCTCGCTCGGGACGACCTCCCTGGATTTATGCACGCGTCAAAGTCACCGTGGCGGATGCGTCTTGGTATGCGGTTCCTTGCGCGCGTTTGTTGCGTGCCGCGACTGCCGCGAGCGAAATTGAGAGGGAAAGAACGGCGTCAGCGAAACGAGCCCGACTGAAAATCCCGCGGCGATTCCGCGATTATCTCAAACGTATCTCGAGCTTTTCGAGCTTTAGCCTCGTCGTCGGTTCTTATTTCCCGTTTTAGAAAATACTAATATCAATCACATATATAGTCTGACTGATGGATCCGAATAAAATCTTTTGAAATATCCTGCGTTATCGAATTATCATTTTTAGAGATGCTACGCACTGACATTTGCGGCTTAATTAAAAAAGGATACAAGAGAAATCGCGGTAATAATACAACATTTCTAGAATTAAACTAATTAAGCGTCTCCATAAGTTCAATTATATTATGCAACACGACGCTGATCGAAATATTGATCAATGCGACCGCATTAATTTTCCCATTGCCATTAAGTGCACATATCCACACGATTGCACCGGGAAAATTGCAAATTGCATCGCCGCAGAGCACGGTAGGCGGAATTAACCGCGATATAATTTAACGCATGTGTCTCAATCAATTGAATTAATCGCTACCAATAGCGTTCTGCCAATATTGCGACGCACCGGTATATTTTAACGGGAATCATAATTTTACTTGGCGGCTGCATGCAAAAAAGAGAAAGGATGGTTAAACCGAGCTACGATGCCTCCTACAATCAAATTGAGATAAATTACGGGAAAAAGCAGCACATTGTTCCCCTCGCCCCTTTTTACCTCTTTTTACCTCGCACTTTTTCCCCGCCCGTGTTTTCAGGCAGAGAAAGGTTCGTGTTTCTCATTTACTTCCACGCATAGTAAATGTGCATAATATGTATGTACACTGGCATAACTTGAAGTGATCAACTTTTAAAGTAAGAGAGGGAAGGAACAAAGCACCCCCGCCTTTATAGCTTATATCGATAAATTGTGTGATATTTATTTTGATGAGAAACATGAAGCAAGCATATGTGTAAAATATCTATCTAAAATATGATATAAAATAGATAAACAGATTTTACCAAATATACTGACAAATCTAACCTGAACAATAAATATATATTTCTTAGACAAAGCTGTTAATTTTAGAATAATTTTGATAGTCTTATTAGTAAAAGAAGCATAAGCAGCAAACTTCTATTAGACGGGTTAATTTTTAAGATACGTAATATATATAGAAAATCTTCATCCTGATCACGTTTCACTGGCGATTTTACGTTTAATCACTTTAATTTCGCACTCGCCGTCCTGCGAGTCACATCCCCGCGTTTTGCGAGGATCAGTTGGCGAAGACAGGAGCGACCCGAGTAAGGCGATCTTTCGTTACTCCCGAAAGGAGAAGGAAAAGGATCGGAGAGTGAGAGAGAGAAGAGAAAGAGGAAGGATAACCCGTGCTATATTTCAGAAGCACGTCCCACGTTAATGCAGTAATTTCGCAGATAGCGAATTTTGCTGTAGCCCAGCGCTAATTGCCGGCGAGGGGGCACAGGACGACGTAATATCGTCGTCTCCGGTGAGAGAATGTATTCTCGGGGAAGGGGGGGACATGGGGGTGTTACGTGCGAGTGTGTGCGTGCGTATTTATAAATAGACGATCCCGCATAATTAAAGGGCTACGCCGCGATAAGAGCATGCTGAGGCGAGTGAAGTTTTACGCGCTGCCGCGCGTCTTCGCAAAGCATCCGAGTGTTTGAAAATTCTTCTACGAGAGCTACTCCGTTTTCTGTGTAATTTCAAAGGTCGAAATATCGTGTATCCTTCGTCTCTTGTGATTTCGAAAGCACATTGCAGTTGCTTACCTTCATCAGCATCGCTAGCTCTCAGTTAATTCTAAGAGGATATACCGAATAAGTCTGACAAATGTGAAAGTAATAAGGAAGTAATCGTAATTTTTTAACACAAATGTTGGAACATGTTCGTGACTCTCTTTAATAATCTTTTCTGATAATATCTATCTATGTCTAAAAGCTGAAAAATCCTAAGAATATTATTTCCTGTTTTTTAAATTTAAATAAATTATAATTGTAATTACAATTTTTTACTTTCATAGTGATGTTAAGGAAAAAGCAGTCTTCTTTCAAAAGTGTGCTGTATGAAAATCTCCATTTGATATTTCAAAACGCACTCGCGCAAGTCCGGAAGTCTATAATTTCTTATCGTGCGTGTGAGACTCGTCGTGCGAGACTCACAATTAGCTACTTTTTTCCCCCCTCTGACAAAGTCGTACTTGTTAGGGAAAATATCTCCGCGATAAAACTCCCGAGGTGTCGGCTAATAAAAATTTGGACTCGGCGGGGAATCGAGAGAATATACGTATATATGTACTTAACGTATCATTTCTCTCGCGTGACGACGAAAATCTCGCGTGCCGGGTGTCACTTATGCGACACGGTATATATTTCCGTGCGCGAGTGCGTTGTCGCGCGTCGGCAATGCGCGTATTTATGCGTGTGGTGCCAAGGTGCAGCAAGGCAGGGAGGGAAAGGGGGGAAAATGGGGATACGCGACACACAGCTCTCTTATCTGCGTGCATTATTGGCGCATTATTCAGACTGCCGGCACCACCCTCGACTGTCTTGACTGTCACGTCGTGTAACTTGGTACTCACTTCGTATTTTCGCAGCGAGAGTACGTGTCGGCGCCAATCGCACGCGCGCACGTGCGTGCGTAGTTGCGTGCGTGCGTGCACATTTCGAGCGAGTCTCACGAAAAGTCGGGTTCCGTATTTACGTAAATGCACGATGAGAACGAAGGAGACGAGGGAGGAATTGCGATGACGATCTTCGGTGACGGCTGTGTATGACAAGTCTCTTGAAAAAAATTGGTGAATATGATTCTACAATTGAAAGAAAACAACGTTAATCCAAGCAAAAACTTTTGCTACATTGTAGAATAACGCATATTTTATGCTCTAGTTTTTGAAAGATCGTTTTTTACAGATTTGGTGTCGCGAAACCAAAATGTGTTCCTTATAATAATAATTCAGAAAATAATACGCGCTTGCAAATTAGAGACGAATATTAAAATAAAATTAGAAAAATAATACAAAAACAAAAGATTCTCGCGATGGACGAGTTGCGGGTGTTGTGTCAAGAGTGTTTTAAATGGCAGTGTTCTTTTGACTTATTAGAACATATTTCCTGAAGGTTAATAGTTATAAAACGAACGAGTTTGCGCGGTTGGCGAGGCGAAGAGAAAGATTATTGTTTCCTCTTCGTGAAGGGAACATTAATCTTGAATTCCCGAGAGAAAAACAATGATTAATGGGAAAATTTTCAACGCGTGTGCTAATAAAGCTATCATGATCAAAAGAAATATTACACTTCGGATAAAGTACTTGCCGTTTAAAAGGAAAAAAATATTAATATAAATGCGTGAGAGATTCATTTTGTTTTCTTAAACTCACACTTATAATTTCTACATAATACATTTAATATATTGAAAAAAATATAGATATACTTTCGATATTTAGAAAACATACATTACTGAAATACAAATTCTTGAATAATATTAAATATGTGACGATTATCAGTATGAATATGAAGAGTAAAAAAGATGTATCTTTTATAATTTATATATAATCTCCCCAATTCAATTTTTATCTCATAAATTAAATATATGTAGATTAAAAATTTAAATAGCTTTTATAGATGTACATCTAATAATTATTAGAATAAGTAATTATAATTACTTATTAAAATAGGAATTAGACTATATGTATATAAGTTATTTGGCCTATTCGTGACTTGTATAATATCTGATAAACATAAAAACATAATTCATACATGTATTAATTGCAAAACATATCATTCTTTTAAAAGGAAATCGATAAAATGTGCAGGTGCAGGTAAAGCCAGTTACGCTGAGAATTTTACGTATTTTACGTACACTAATATTTTCGGAGGCCACGTGCGAGGGAGTTAATATAAAAACCGCGGAATTCATATCCTGGAAGTGTATCCCGCAATATTACGGTACACCCTATGATATAATTCCTCTCGCGTCGCGACCGTCCATGTCGATCACAAATTAACTCGGTTTAATTAATGTCCGTCCTCCCCCGAGCGTCCTCCAACCCGTCGTCCCCCTCTCGCGTCATTCGAGGTTCGTCGACGCGAGTAACTCCCGGAAGGAGAGGGGTGGAAGTACCCACCGTGGATATCCCTGTAACCATCGCCGTTGTCCCGAACGGCACTCTCGCTCCTTCTCTCGGCAGGACGAGCACAGAGGTGCACTTCAATTAATTGCGCGCCAGAAGACACGCGAGCGCGCAGGCCCTTTTTTGCGAGGGTCCTTTTTTCGTACGAGCAGCGGCACCACATTTGAGCCGTGACGAGGAATCGATAGGTGTGCGCGTCTCTCCTTTTTCTCCCCCTTTTTTTCTCCTCGGCGCGGATATGTGGAAATTCAAAACGACCAACGACCGCAATGGCACAAATGCAATAATCGTGTGTGCGGTAAAGAGAAGACAAAGAAAGAAGAGAGAGAGAAAGGGTACAATGTGAAAGTCGTCTATTCGACTGTTTGACATCAAAGGGAAGTTTTGTCGCATGAGCGAGGAGAGAGAGAGAGAGAGAGAGAGAGAGAGAGAGAGAGAGAGGGGGGGGGAGGGGAGTTTGAAGAGCGAGGAGACGGGACAAGAGTGAGATTTCGCCGCAATGCGTATATGTAACTACGTATCTGCGTGCGCTCCGCACCCATTGCGCGAATCGCATGTACATGGGAATGTGTCCTCCGTGCATCTATATATCTTTCTATCTTTTCTCTTTTTTCCTTTTTCCTGGACTTCCAGATAGACGTAAAGCGAATTCTGAAGAGGCACCGAAGTCCCATCGAAAGGTCTTTTGATCGTCCGGTGCGTAATTTATCTGTCCCATCGAATTCGCCGCATTCTTTTCGCGGGAGATTGAGGGTAGAGGGATGAAGGGACGTTTCCTTTGTAGGAGGTAATGCACTTCCTGCTCGGTCACGACCGATCCGTTCGCGTGAGTAATTATGTCTACTCCGGGCCGGGTGCTCAAGGTTGGGATAAAAACGCTGATTCGCGATAAGAACCATTTACGGAGCAACCACTTTTTAGGGCGCCATTTAGGTGCGACTTATCGTCACTCGTTATACTCAAGAAGACACTTTTCCAGACTTAACAAGTAACCTTATATATTATAGCTCAGAGCTACCATTTTTCCTATAAATGTTTGAACCAAAAAAATTAACTTTTTTTTAAATCTCGAAGTTTATAAAATTAAACTGAAAGAGAGAGAGAGAAATTATCATAATGGAAAAAAGTTTTTTAGGTAATATTAGAATAAACACCAAAATTTTTGATAACTTTTTATAAAATTTGATTTTAAATATAATTAGAACTAAGTATCAATAAAATTTTGTAAAAGTGAAATCCTTCTGAGATGGGTAAAGTATTTTATTATTTATTTATTGGGCACTTACCGAAAGTGTTTAAAAACTCAATCGCTTATAAGAATGGTAAGCAATATACCAGTTAACAGAGACTAATTTTAACGTGCAAGTTATGGAAAATGCATTATCACTTTCTCTCTTTCCCTCATTATAATGGTATAACGCATCAGCAGAAGCGAAGAAGATCAAAATGAAGAATCCAATACCATGAAATGCGAATAATTCTTCCAATACCACTGCTCTTGAAAACTAACGAAAGCTTTCTTCTCGTCTCGTAACGTGTTCTCTTAGATCACGCCTATACCACCGATCGGAGATGAACCACGCTGGTTTGTGATCGTGGCGTAAAAGATAATACCGACTCGATGATAATCAGACGCAGAGAGAAACGAGATTATGGACGGTGAGAGACGCGATTCCCATTTGTAAGAGATATCATCCAGCAGAGCAATGGGTTGGGGAACAGGGGTGATGCACAAGCAGGAGCGCATGGGCGTCGGTGGGATTTAAAGAGATTCATCCATTTCGGATTTCATGAGAGGAGGAAAAGAAACCATTAAATATTTTATTACGGGAATATTTTACAGAATAATTTGTTATATATATATATATTGAAATTTTGAAAATTAATAATAATTGAAAGTAATTCGCTCTTTGAAATATGTAATAACATGATGCAATATCGATGCAATATTTGACATATTAATTACTTATTACTGCGATTTCAAATCTATGATGGTAAATATTCGAGTTTTAAAAGATGAAATTAATTGCAAGTTAAAGGATAGTATTTAAAGGTTCGTAGTAAAAGAGAATCAGTAATAAAACTGAAAAGGAGATATAATGTAAGATTATTAATAATTATTTCGACCTCAGAAAGTTCGGGGGTGTCAATTTGGTGCTCTAAGCATGCGGATTTAGAATAAGAATACTTGTGGCTTTAATGGAATCACGAAAAAGATTCGTCACAACTTCTAAAGAAAAATTCTGGCGACGCTCATGGCAAAAAGACAGAGAGAGAGCGAACAGTCTTGTCGATATTCCGCGACTTTATCGGTTCGCGGAATAATTCATGAAAGAGGGCGGATAGTGCCAATTATAAAATAACGAACCTGCGCAGAAGAGAAGGAAAAATGGTAGAGCGAGAAAGGAAACGGCGGAAAGGAGAGGAAGAAGTTTCCCCTTTGTGTGTGGATCCTCGTCGCAGGACGTGCTCTCCTGCGAGTGGACGACCCTTCAAAGGCCCTTTCCACTATCCTCCCCCTCCCCGGTTTCTCTTCCCGTCCTCTACTCATCGTCGGCTCTCGTTTCGACGGAACAAATGAAATGTTTTTTAATTCGCGATATCCCGCGTTAAAACATGTCTCTCTTTCCTAGAGACCAATTCCAGATGTCACTCGCAGAAAACCACCGATTTTGCTGTACAAGAGAGAGGGACTCTGTCTTCATTTCTAGGGAATTCTTTCGGTTTTAATTAAACTTTTATCCGTTCTGGTCGACGACCTTTTTCTTAAGTTTCACGATCGTTCAACTTTAAGTGCATCAGATACGTTTAGAATAACCTTAATGTATAAATTTCTTGGGCGTTATACATACTATATAATACATGTTAATGTTTTTTTGCTAATAAAAATATTTAATACAAATGTTTTATATTCTTTTACATTATTTTTTGTTTTTTTCAAATACTTTTGTCTCTTATAATACGATTTTAACTTTTTAAGGTGATCCTAAAGCCGTGATCCTAGCCGGTTTTTTTCAGTTTTTTTCTTAGCACTAATCTTTTAATTGGCTTTATAGAAATGCAAAATTCTTGTCTAGAATTAAAGTACGCATCAAAATCTAGGTCATGGTGGTCGAATTTATATCGAAAACGAAAAAAAATTAATATTTTTTGTTATACGTGACGACCACCACATATAAATTCGACCACCATGACCTAGATTTTGATGCGTACTTTAATTCTAGACAAGAATTTTGCATTTCTATAAAGCCAATTAAAAGATTAGTGCTAAAAAAAAACTGAAAAAAACCGGCTAGGATCACGGCTTTAGGATCACCTTAAGTATAATAATTTTTACAGTTTACGAATTAAGATTGATTCAATAATAACATGCCACTATATTTGTATTGTAGATATTATTGCTTAAAAAATCGTATTTATTTATTTTCTAATATAAAAAAAATATCAAATATGAATCTTTTATTGCTATTATAAGTTCTCTTTTTCTCAGCTATCTGCCATTATAAAATTTGCGCTGATTGCATTACGAACCCATGAAATATATATTTTTTTCTTGGTACGACACATATATGCATTGAAAAGTGTCCAAGGGTAGATTCCATCTCCCTCTCAGCCCAATTCCAAATGTCACTAGCAGAAAATCGTTCTGTCCTCCGCGCCGACATCGCAGGGGTCCTCTTTCTCGTCCATCCAGAAATTTTTTTTGGCTTTAATTAAAGTCCGCCGCGCGAGACAGTGAATTAAGCGGCCGGCTGACTTCAGCCGTCGTCCCCGCTCCGGGATGCCGAAAATAAAACGGGAAGAGCGGCGACACGCGAATAGTTTTTAACGCCTCGTTAAATTTTCGCTGCACTTTCCACGTCCGCGCGCGAAGGTGCTGAACGCGAAAAATTTAATTTAACCCTGGAACGCCAGCAGGCGTAATCGGTAATCTCATTGCGGTTTTAAACGCGAACCACGTCTTTGTTACATTTCTGTATGAATATGTATCGAAGTACTGCACATAAAGATTTGATGATTAATGATCAGTAGTACAATCGATATTGCAGAAGAGTATTTGTTTGCATAATAATGTGTCAACCAACATCTTCACTAATAGTAATTCAATCTTTTTATTTAATTAAATAATTTTATATAATTTTCAGTTAGATATGAGTAAAAATTAATATTAATTACAACAATCTTTTATTTTCTACGCAAACGTAATTAGTGTTAATTGTATAAGTGGTATTCTGATGTGTAACTTACTTGGTAATTAATTAACACAGAAATGTAGTTCTAGAATACTGACTAAAGTTTAATATCACATTCGACGTCGTATTTTTCTCCGAGCAGTTATAGTTGGCCCAAAAGGTTGGGAGTTACTCGAGCGGATAATTAGATCGCTTTACAAGCACGCCTCTAAGCCTATTAAGGAAAATTAGAGACCTCACTCGGTAACCCTTCGAAGCTCGTTTATAAGTGTGTCGTTTTGGTCCTCCAAATAAAATTTTCTCGCCTCCGAAGAAGAGAGTGTACCGTCGTTTTCAACAATCATTACGATTCATCGGTGTCCGATCAAAGAATATAAATATCTTATTCGTAAAGCGCACGTAAAAGTTTGCTAAGAAGGTAAAAGCATATAAGAGAATTGAAATATCATATTTCTATTAAAGATAAGTAACAATTCGTTTGTAATACAAATATCTTGCGCAAGTATAGTAATATGTTATTATTCGATCAACCGTAACTCGTAAACTGTATAATCTTTATCTTATTGAAATAATAATTACAGTCGTGTATATATAAACATCTTTTAAATAAAAGAAGAGATAAAATATTTTTAGTAATTTTCCAAAAATGTAGCCACAGAAACAATAATTTATCTTCCACTTAGATTGTTAGAAACAATATATTTTGATGTAGTTGGCAATTAAAATAAACATATGTTTGCATTAATAGAAATTTCTATAATTCCCCATTAGCTTTATAGTTCCAGTAAAATTAAAATTTTGATTATTACATATTGCTCGTATTATCAATAATATATTTTATTATATCTTGATAATTATACCGTTTTGTAATAAATTGTATTATAGTGGCAATTTAACATTATCAGCCAGACTTGATTATGTTGTATAACATATTCTGGTAGTTGATTTAATCTTTAATAAACTTCAGCGTGACCACTTTCGCACAGCGGTAGTTCAGAAATAACACAAACATCCTTCCCTTACGCCTGCGGCAGAAGTGATCACGATCCTTCGCGATTTAACCGCATTCTCGTCTGCGTCCCGTCGCGCCGCGCGCCGGTGTGCATTCCGCCGTGAGAAATCGCGCCGCTACGACTTATATACGTGTCCGCGTGTATGTACATACGCGGCGAATATGAAATGTTAATTACTTTGATTCCCGGGGTTCTCGGCTTTCGCTATTTCGCGCTTAAGCCGTTTTACATACCGCAGCGCGTGTCGTTGGCAGCGACCGTGCCTGTGTCTCGAGACGCGGAAAATCGAAACGCGAGGGTGACCATAACCAAGAGGGGGAAGCATTCGGGAGCGGAGAGCGGATGTTTTCACTGTGCTCAGACACCCGAATGTGAGGGTTATTATTGTCATACGAGCGAAAATTCATTATCCTGTAGATTATATATTTCGCTGTTACAAAAATTAGATTATTATATTACTTGTATTTGTGTGGAAACACGAGAATGCGTTTTCGCTAATATCATATCGGTCCTTATGTGCATCTTCTGCACGAATAATATAATCGATAAATTAGAATACCGTGATAAAAATAATCTACAGCTGTATTGATTTTATAATCTTTTTTCATATAAAATTATACACGTCATTATTTAATTATATACTCACACATCCTATACTTAATATAATCTGTTCTCAGACTATAAACTTTTTTGAGAATCCTCTTTTTAGCGAATTTCCGCATAAAATCTTCCTTACGGAAAGCTCAAAAAATTGTAAAAAAAACTAATCGAGATGGAATTCGGAATACAATATGTTCACAGATGGAGTCAGATATTTCTCTCGCGATTTATTACGTTGTAAAAGAATTCTAGAATAAATCCCGAGACTGTATACATGTACAGAGTATATGGGAAACGTCTCTCGCGAGGGGAAGCATATTTGCCCCGGCAAACACACTTTAGACGGCTCTGTTTTTCTTTCCATCGAACCGCGGACGTGCAATATTCTACTACTATACGTCGCCGAACAAACCGGGGTAAGAAAGCTTGACTTTAGAGGAAGCACGATGCGTTTGCTGCAAACGAGAGTAGATTTTTATTTACGGGAAAAAATAACAGTGAGTCGATACGGCGTACACTTAAACAATATCATGACAATAATCAACATTGATAATTTCCGCATCAAAGTAAGCATAATAAAAAAAAAGAGAATATTGTTCTACCTGATCTATCCTACATGAACGAAAAGAGTAAATTTCTCTTAACACGTTTGATAATATCGATAAAAGTATCATACCATACGCGTTAATAAAAAATTACCCAAAAATTTAATAAATTAAAAAATAATATATTTCATCTTGTTATATTTTTTTATAATTAGCGGTTTATCTATATTGTAATATGCGTTTCGCGCGATTATTGAAATATTTCAATAATGTAATTTCATTTCATATCGTTGGTTTTTTTTTCAAATATGTAGAAAGGACAAAATATGCAATAGAGTAAATACTTTTGTCAATTAAATATTTCCTCTTATTCTTACGTGTGATTGCATTTTTCGAAATTGATTTATGTTCTCCAAAATTTTTATGCACGCATGAGAAAGAGAGCAGACGTAAGTTGTTTTCTCTCTCTCTCTCTCTCTCTCTCTCTCTCTCTCTCTCTCATGAATATATCAGGATAAAAGCGAATAGGAAATATCAAATCAGAAGGAAAGGTTCGGCCAATACACGAGTGCAAATCCAAATCGAGGAAAAAGCACAAAAGGTCGGCACGGTCGAACGGTTCGCGCCCGAGAGACGTTTCGCACATGTGCGGCGAATGTATATTGTCATACCTCTATCGATTTGAGTCTGGACCAGACAGTGAAACTATTGTAAACATTTCCAGACAACGAGTTCCGAGAAAACGATTTCTTTTACAAAAATATAAAGTTAAAAATAATTTTTTAACTTCTTACTTAGAATTAAAGTTGCTAAAAAAAATTCGATAGTATTTTATATATCTGTCTTTCCATACAATGAATTCTATAAAGGAGCGTTTATGAATATGAATTATAGAGTCTAAGCATCTCAATTTTCTAATACATTTCCTACTTTACAATTATAATGTTCATTTTCATTGTATATAATTTCTTTTACAATCTTCTCTTCTAATAACTTAAAAATTATGTTGTTTTCTAGTTAGTGATTGTACAGTAATTGTACGCAGTTTCTAATCTTTAAGTTAAGAGATTACATATGTCGATACAAAATATTAACTTTGTCCTTTGTCTACGATTTCTTTTACTTCCCTGCATGGTACAATTTCGTCTTTCAAATTCGCCAATTCTACACATAGATAATTATAGATAAGATAATTCAGAGAAAAATATTTCTGTATGAGAAACCAGCGAAGACAGCAACAGGGAACGCATCACCGGCAAGAGACACGCGCAATTTTCCTGGGCGTCGCTCATTTGCACGGCGGCGGCCGCAAGTGGTGTCGTTCTTTAAGGGCGCATTCCGCGGTAATTAAGACGCAAAGGGTTCTGGTTAATTGGAGGAACATGCGGATACACCGCGCACTTCCTCTAGCTGCTCGTGGAAGGAGGTTCGAGGACCAGGGATATCCTGACCTGGGTGGACATCAAAGCGGTGGAGCTAAAAGGGGCGACTACGTATTCTCTCACCCGAGTCTGCGAGAGCAGGCTTAAGGGGTGAGATTCGCCCCTACGCGGATGTATCCTCGCAACCCCTGCGGCAACGATGGGACAAAGAGGAACGTACGAGGGAATAGGAGAGAGATCGACGAAGATGGAGAGATAGAAGGGGATGAGGAGGGATCCGGAGAGAAAAGTCCTCTCCATCGTGCGAGAGAAAGAACTCTCGTCCCGGGGTGATTCTGGGTTTTTCAAAATCGGCCACGTCATAACGGCGTGTTGGCAAAAGAGGGCTCGTTAAGCGGGATTGGCATCACCGTGGACTGGGGAATCGTCGAACACACTGTACACTGAGTACATTATAGCTCTTTGGCAGACGAGGATTGCGTGATGCATTACATGGATAGAATACAGAAACAATGGCATGTCAGTTGTACAATCCCTGACTGTAACATCGATTTTATGCACTTTGATTAATTTCGCACGCTACTTTGACACACATTAATATTTAAAGTACGAAATTATTTTTTTTTCCTCAACTTTGCCAGCCATCAAGAACGAAGCGATCTTGTGCTCTGGCCATTGCGTCGCGAAGTGCACTGTCAGCAACACTAGTAAGTAAAGTCACTATTATAGCCGTCGTAATATCTGATCTTTTCTTCCAGAAACGCCGAGCGAAAATTGTGCAATCTGAATGCCTTATCGCGGAATAACCAAAGCACCCGGTAAAATTTATTACGTGACGCTACAAGCGCACGTGCGTGTAATGTAAAATGCGACTGGCGCTACTGGAGATCTTAAAACGCCTTAATCTATATTACGCCCATATTTTTCCGTGGAATAAGATTAATGTTATCCCCAGGTATGCGCCCTTTGCCTCGCCTTATTCTCTTCGTTATATTTACTCGAGCGACCAGTTATGTTCGTTCGCTTGGGTTATCACACAGTTGGTGTAACTCGCGCCATTCCCTTTCTCTCTCTCTTTCTTTTCCTCCCACATGCGACTTAAATACGCGACAAGTCGCAATCAGCGACGCATTAAAATGAGCCGCCGTTGGTCTCGTTGACCCGCGTATCTTACGGTGGATCGAAGTGCGTGCGCATTTTCAAGATCTGCTTTTCGTGTCTCCCTGGGTCACGGAACCGACTGTTTTGTGGTGACTATTAACCCCGGTATCGCGCAGTCGATATACGCGGCATGCGTGTCGCAAGTTCTCGCATGAGGCTCATTTAAAAATTTAGACTCTTAAGCCCGGCGGAAATTATACTATCGTCCAGCGATCGCTGTAATCGCAAACGTTACTCAATTAGGCCGAGTTGCTGTTTGATCATTGTCGCTTGACACGAGCAGAACACAGTAGTCCTAAGGGAAAAGGGACTCAAATATTGCCGTTATTTATATGAGCCAAACGTCTAGTACATATACTGATAAAAAGAGAATGGAAAGGGACAATGCCATGAGAGGAGACAACGCCTAAGTTTCTTCCCTTATTTTATCGCTAAATTATCCTCTTCATTAAACGAAAGTTTTTCTACTAAATAATAATTAATACGCGCGCGATGCTGTGGTTTGGGGGGGAAAATAACAGGTGTTTTGCTCTTATTATAACTTTTTGTACAAAAACTTCTGGAACCACTTGAGTTCCTTTAATTCCTTTAATTAAAGCAATCGTTACAGCTCGAAACAATGAAATGCCGCAAAGATGTCGTAATAATTACTCGATTGTAAGCAACACAGCGGAGCAGTGCTCCAGCTCGTCGAGCCAATGAGCCGACGAATATTTCTCGCGTATTATTTTCATCGATGCTTCCCCTCTCTGATTCGAAGGGTGGCGCGGATTGGGCTCTTTAGAAGCTGTCCCTGCATGAACCGGTCTGAAAACTTCGCCGTGGCTTTCTCGGTGCTTGAGGGGCGCCGAGTGATTCTTTGTAGCTGCAGGGTCGTCCCCGCGTTATGCTGCAAAATCCAGAGCTTTCCCCATTAAAGGGACCCTTCCCTTCTTCTCACGGCCGAGTCTCTCGGTTTTTTTCCCTGCTCTGTTTCCTCCCTCAAAGTGACTCGACACGTTGTTCGCAGGCACTTGCGTATATTCGCGAGGCAAGCATGTCGGTGATGTTTCTTTCGCCGTGAAGTAAACTTCGGCATTCTTTTAGAATTTCGCATTCCGTGTTTCTTTGCATCTCAATAACCGTTTGTGAACTCGTGAATATTGTGCGATATAACGCTAAAAACAGCACGAAATGAGTTTATAGTGAAATAAGTTATGCATTCCTAATGGAACTAATAATAAACTAGTAATATAATTAATTATCACGTTATACATTATTAATATATATTTTGTTGATTGCTGTGTAGTTATAAATTAAAGTTAATATTTACTAAAACTAGTAACTAGAAATTGGGTACTCTTCGTTTTAATAACACATTTTATTACCTATTATAAATACAATAGTTTCAAAGTTAATAGAGATCTTTCGTCAATCAGTATTCTGTTGAAAAATAAGTATATCTCGACGAAAATTATATTTCTATTTAGTGAAATTAATTATTTTAATATTCCTTAACTATTCATGTTACTTCTACATGGCAAATTTTCGGAGATTAAAAAGCGCGAAGCTAAAACGAATCAAATGGATATAGCGTGCTTTTTTTTACAACAAATAGATTCCATCGAAATCTTTTTTAATGCTATTTCGATTCAATCGAATGTCGTCGAGCCTGACTTCACGTCTCCTCGACGATATAAGACGTCCGCTCCTACGCAGGAGCTGCGGAACACGGAACGAGGATTCGAAAGACATTCTAAAAGGATTTCGAACCTCTCGAAACGCAGGGGAGAGTGGCAAACATAATGGCTACAGTTATCCGGGGATCGAAGGTGTAAGGAAATCGAGAGCGTGCTTTGCGTTCGGGTCTACCTCGAGTGTGTCGAAGTAACGTCGCGATAGTGAATGTATTCTTCTTCCCACTTGTCACGATGTCTGAATATTTCCGGATTGGAAAACGGATTTTACTTTTTACACGTACTTTCAAAAATTTTTCCACTTGGAGATAGACTTACAGATTCAATCATGTTTTGCAGTCTGAGATTTCTCTCACAAAAATTTATTTATCATATTTATATATATATATAATGCTATTATCCGAAAATATATCGACATAAGATTAAGATTATAAAGAATGATATTTTTCCAAAAAGGAGCTGACAGATGTAATGTTAATATTTTTCTATAATTATAATGTTACGTAGAGATGATTTGTTATTAGGTAAATACATGTAAATAATTATCGAAATAAATATATTCCGTACTATAATTACTTCTGTGTATAAAAAGTATACAATTTAAAGGATTGTAATAGACTATCTCCTCTGCTTTAATACCACGTACTTTCGTACAAACTGCTATCTTGATTGGATGGTTAGATACAAATTTCGCGAACTTTTTTTTGTAGACCCTACTCTATTTTCCCAGAAAAAAAGCTCTCTATTTCACATCGCCACGAGGCACGTGCGTTGCAAAGTTACGTTTCCTGCAAAATCAGGAACACCTTCCCTCTATGACCGGGAGGGCCGTAAAAGTCGAAGCGGTGGGTATCGAAAGGGCCCCAGAGGAAGAACGAGGACGCGATGCTTGGCAGGCGAAGGGTATACGGGAGGGAAGACGATGAGAGACCCGTTAGATTGAGTTTCAAGTTGTTCGTCGACGAAACCCGGGCAACTCGTCGTTTCGCTCGACGACGAGAAGCTCTAACCGGAAAGCAACGAGTCGGGGGAGTATGGAGCATGGATATCACGAGTGAGGTGAATGCGGAATCGAATGGACGCAAGGAAGGTCCGGCAGAACGAAGGGCCGCTACGAAGGACAATACCGAGTTCGCGGGCTTGTTCACGCGTGTACCGCCGGGAGTTCGATTTCTTGTTGCGTCTTTTCGTCCTGACTTCGCTTTTCTTGTTCGTCTGTCGTGATCAATACGCACGAATTCTTGAAAGGGCAATGTTCATTCGGAAGTTAACTCTAGGAACAAGGATAAAAAGTGCTCATATGCTTCTGAAAAATTCCATTTAGATAATACAACTCAAGATATTCAATTATAATATATAATTATTATGTAACGTTTTTCGCGTTATCATATAATTCCCAAATAAAAATAAAAAACAAATATCTGTAACAGAATCTCTATGAAATATCGAAAATCAGTGACCGCATAGTGCCCAATGTATGAAAAATGTTACATACATATATGAATTCAGTAATCTCCGCTCCCTCTCTCTTTTTCGATGTCCTAGCAAAAGCCAATGCTCGCACGGGTGGTTTCCATCGATTTGCGATAAATCAAGATGGAATCGATCGTGATAAATCGAAAGAGGTTTGCGCGGAGCGAGAAATGGATGTCTTGATTGAGAGCCAACTAGCCATTGCTCTTACTTCTAAAACTCAAAATAGTTCCGCGAATAAGTGACCGATGAACTTATTTGTATAAATCATGCATAAAATATTACAAAAAATAAGGTACATTGTAGTTTGTTTATTACGTAGTAATAAATCAAAACAAACAAAATAATACTTTTGGAGAACTAATTTTCGTATTTTAATTAATATCTCAAAAATAAGTATGACAGAAATAATGTTTCTCTATTTAGCAAGAAATGTATTTAGGAGCATTCCCCTTAACATCGTCCAAAAATACATCTGCCAGTTTTCGCGGCCGCATGTTCAAGTCCAAGGTTGCAATCCCATGATAGCACACCGCGAAATGAGTAGTTCCTCTTCGGTGCAAGAAAAGAAGAAAAGAAGATAACGACTTATCGATCGCAATCTCGCGGCTCGTTCGCGCCTGCAGAACGCCCGAGAACTCGATATTCCCTGTTGCGCCTTTTATTACACGCTACCGTCTCGTCCTTCCTCCGTTCGACGACTTGTTTCACGCCGACGAAATCAATTCCACATGAAGATATCTATCCTTCGGAATCGAATGCTCGTCCCGCACGGTTCGACTGATCCGTGCTGATAAATCGCACGGAGTTCGTCTTGAAAGGAGAGGCGATCTCTCGCGGTTGAACGTATTTATTTCTATCATCCCTTCGCTTCGAAATCCTGTTAAATTTTTCACAACAGTCGATTACACAGTATTTCAATCGAATAATCATCCACGATGATCGCGAAGATATGGAAAAATGTTTTAATATCGAGAGCATTGTTTTTTTATATAATGATTACTTTCTGCTAAAGTTGAAAACTTTAATAAATTAGACATGGTATAGGACATAAGAAGATAATACGTCTTTCAATAAATTTCACTGGACTTTGGCAATCATATAAGCTTTAATATAGCGTGCCGAAATATTTAATATATGGAGGGGTAAAAGCCATAGTGGCAAAAATATTGTCTCGTATGCATAGATGCAATTTATATATTGTATATAGATTGCATCTATGCACACGAGTCAATATTTAAATAAAGTTTGACTTACACCACTATGGCTTTTACCTTTTACCCCTCCATATAATGGTAATTATAAAGGCTCATAATAATAATCTTATAAAATTTTTTCTGAAAAAAGAAAATCTCAAATTTACGAGATCCATAACTAAAAATACATTTAAGTATTGTTAGTAGTTTTCAAAACTCTGTATAAATCAGTTTAGACTAACGGCTTAGGACGCATTTGTCGATAGATCATTCTTGACGGCACCTCTTCTCTCGCATTCGCTCTCGCTCTATACTTGTTCTTCAACGATTCGCTTATTCGTTTCCGGCAAATGTACTCGATGCCACTTGAATTGATTTTCGAAGATCGTATGTCCGTCTGAGATCTTCTCTGAGCGACGTTGACAAATCGAGCGAAATTCATACGAGAAAGAAAGAGAGAAGGGGATGAGAGAGAAGGAGAGAGAGAGAGAAGAGAAAGGGGGAGAGTCCCCCCGATCGAAAATAAAATATTTATTTAACCCATTCCAAACTGCGTTCTTTAGAAATTGTCTTCGCCAGTATCCGTCGCGATATGACAGGTTTAATAAAAAGGGACTTCCACGTCGCTTATATACTTTTTACTGTCTCGTCCTTCCTTTGCTCGTTCACTCGCCGGATATTTTATTCAGGGCAATGTAAAGATTCATCCTGAGACGTCGCGGTCGCAACGATGCGAAACGGCTAGCGCTTAACATTAATATGATCTTATACCCTCATTCATTTCAACACGAAATTACAAAACCTGTAATACCGGATGACGCCTAGATAGAGTACTTTTTAACGAGGCCAAGCGGTATCGATAATTGCGATATTCAATATACTGATTCAGCGAAAGCATTAATATTCCGTACTAAATTCAAACACACATCTCTGCTCCATGGGCTTATGGGAACTCGTCATTTAGGATCCCGGCTAAAGTTTGTCGAGCTTTTACCGGCGCACCCGCCGCTGTGATATTGATCTAGGACAAAAAGGGAACACGGCATCGGGAATTAGCCCGCGTAGAATTATCGAACGTCACCCTCCGAGGGCATACTGTAATATTCGAAGATTATGCACCGGCGAACTTATAGCACGGAATCGACATACGATCGGCGAGGGAGCGATATACGGGTCACGCGACCTTGTTTATCTTTCTCAGCTAATACTCCGCGATGCGCAGTCTCCGTTTTGATCCTAAAATCGCAATCCCTTGTCCCAAAGGCATAAGCGAATAAGATGCAAATCAACTATGGTCAATATATACGCAGATTATAAAAAAAAAATAATGGCAGATTTTAACACGTGCATCTAAAACTTTGTTATTACAAAACAAAGCCGTTTCCCGACCGTTCTGTTTTATAATCCGGTTGTTAATATTAAAAAAAAAAAAAAACAGGAAAAATAAGGGAATATTAAATGGCACTGTATGATTGACAAAAAACTATAAAGCATTAATATTTTTTACTTCAGAATTTAATAAAATAATGCCTAGAGAGATTTTCTTATATAATTAAATTGATAATTTATTAGCCATATAGGTAATCTTTATTTGAATTAAATAAGTTATTAACACTTTTGATAGTAATAAATCATACTTAATTATACTATTTTAAGTGAGAAAGATGTGAGAGAGAGATATATGTAGGGGATGACGATGCACTTAAATAACTAGGCGATATGCTCCCTGTTTTTTCCGCCACTTATACGATTCGATGGGAAAGCCGGCGGGAAAAGAACGCATACGTTGACGTTTCTGTTTGTCCGACAATTTAGCCCGGGGTGTATCTACGGTTTGATATTGGCACGAGCGGAACAATGAGATTGCGTGATTTGTATGCGTCGACCGGGATCTGGGACGATTGGCCTGATCCAGCTACTGTATAATTATTCTAATAGAAGTCTTTTTGCCGAGCTTCTAAGCTCATTCGTTTTGCCCAATCGCCGCATGCCGATCGGCATAAGATCTACTGCAATATAACTTGATTAACCGCCGCGATCGATAGAAAGAGATTAGCGATGAATTTATTAGCGTTATATTAGCGGAGCTAGATTAAATGGGATTAGGTTAATGTTCCTCTACGCGATTATGAGGCCATTGAATAGCAAACTTGATGGAATAAAAGATAATGTACATTTAATATATAATATTTTCCGAATTATACCTATACGGATTTATAACGCAATATTTTATGTCAATTTTGCTTAATTTAAAAACTTATAATTGTCTCAGATCATACATCTTCATAGATTAACTTATCAATATAAATATAATACTCAAGAAAGTATCAAACATCAAATCATATTTTTAATCAAAGTTTAACCAATTATTAAAAATTCCGTGTATATATATGATATATTTTACAAAATTTCTTCATTGCGTGATTATAGATAGGTACGCACAGAAAGATTTTACATATTTTCTTATATTTATTTCTATTTTTATTCCTATTTATTCCTATATATTCCTATTTATTCCTATATTTGGAATCATATTATAAGCTCTTCTACGGAAAGGTTTCGTGCATTCTTTTTATGAATTCATATCATCTGAGAGTACAATATTCCAACGAATTATTACGTTCCTTTATTCGATTATTCCGAGCCACGAAGCTCAGAGCACGCGAGTCGATCTCAGTATTTGAAATATTGAATCAATATTAGTAGCCCCGATGTAATAAACTGCTGAATGACATTCGATCGGCGCGGGCGGCGCGGCACTATTACGAGTCCTACTCTCTGATAAATTCTTAAAGCATCAATCAGACTGCATTTCGGTCCACAAGCACGCATTCCTTTTCATTACATTCCATTGCACGTTGCTACGAAAGTTTACGGCATCGCTATTATTAAGCAAAGAGCACACTGCATTCAGTTCAATTCGATTTAATTCTATTGATATTGAATGATACTGCAAGTTATTAAATTAATACAGTTATGTGTATTATGTGTATATTAAAAGAAGAATAAAGACTAACATATTCTTATGTACGAACTCGAAATGTACACTGTAAAAAAATGTTGTAAAATTACATGTAATTTTGAGACCCACTATAATAGATGTAAATTTCCACACATTTTTAATTTGTGTAATTGTAATACAAAATTACTTTTCCCTTCCGTACTGTAATTTTGTAAAATTACAACCATTATATTGTATAATTACAACTATTAGTGGGTCTCAAAATTACCCACTAATAGTTGTAATTTTACAAAATTTTTTTACAGTGTATGCAATGAGCGAAGAAGAAATTTATTTAGGGCCGCTTCGACCAAGCTCCGATTAAATTAATCGTTGATTAGTCTATTGGAAATGACTATTTATATTACAATTTAAAAAATATGCACTAAAGGCTACTTCGACCAAGCTCCGATTAACTTAATCGTTGATTAGTCCATTGGAAGTTAATTGGAGCTTGGTCGAAGTAGTCTTTAGTGCATATTTTTTAAATTGTAATATAAAAAAAAGAGGAAAAAAAAATATTTTTAAGCGAATAGTTGAAAATGGAAAGTTAAAAGTGTTGATATATTCATGACCACCTGCTATACTACCTTCTCTTTCCCTTATTTGTGTGAGAAATAAAAAAATCACAGAAATAAAAGCGAAAGAGCTTCGCGTATTGTATCCACTGAAAGTGAACTAAACTGAAGGAATGCAATCTGTTCCCTGGTTTATATATAACCGCAGTTTTCGCAAGCTGGCTCTCGTCGAGTCGCTGACATGTCCGTGCAGTAACCGTGGCCTTTTATAATTAAAGCGTCATGTTCTGCGGCCGTAAACATGCCATTGCATTCTCGCGCACGGGAACGAGTGATACACCGACGACATCTTCGACATCGTACGCATCTCTCGTGAATCGCTCTGCCAGTCGCAATGACGTAATGACAACGAGCACTCGACATGCGCGGTTTGTCGTTTGAAAACGCGTTCGCGATATTTTTATTATTCTCGTACATCAGGGAATGCAATTTCTTTCGTCCTTGTCGAGAACGAGCGTGAGTTTCAGGAGGGTCGATCGCTGTTCTCCGCGTGTACATCTCATTACGACTTTCTGACTAACGGTACCTACTGTATGAAATAAAAATAAAAACATGAATGTGAGCATTTTTCAGAAAAATTTAAAAAATAATTCCTAAGCTGTTTCTCCTTCTCGCAAAGGAACTCCTCTGATTAAATATCTTGCGATTTGTATTAACAAATCTGTTTATTAAAACTAAATTAGATTATTTAGATATGTATGTAATAGCTAGAGAGTAGTTCTTATTAATTATAGATTATTAATTTACGCATCAATGATATTGAATTACGATAAATGACTTTTTCCTTTTACGTTTTCCTTATATTATGAAGATTGCATTGTGCTCGATCAATCTTCGAAAAGTTGGGGTCAGGGTAGATAAAAAATACAATAAAATCTAGATAATGTCATATTCCATAATTTGATACAGTTTTTATATGGAGGTAATTCGAATGCTTTCACGCTGAACGAAATGCAAGATGCGTCATTATCTTCTCGACGAATCATTCTCGTAATGTAACGCCCAGAAAGCAATTCCGAGGACGTCACGTATGTCATGTGTAGGATTACATATAGGGTGTACATATAGGATAACAGGGAACATTTGGCGAATTGGACGATATTCCTTGTCAAAGATTGAAGTAATTTTCCTTTGCGAAAATTTAATTGGATGCCATCTGCCTTCGCAAGTTCTTCGAGGCACTCTAACATTAAATGTTTCAGTAAATAAACTCTAAGTTAACATTTCGTTATAAAGTAAAGTCTACTTGAAATTGACTGAGAAGTAAGAGTTTGCTGTTTGTTCGCGTTCCTGAAATTTGATCATTTCACGATCTGCCTTTTAAATTTTATATTCATGGACAACTGCTGTCTCGACAGTTTCGTTCAAAGAGAGATCGTTTTACTTTTCAGTAGAAAATATCTCTGGGTCACCTATTGCCGAACACCCTATATATATATATGTACACACATAGATGCGAATGTCCCATATGTCGCGAGAATTCAAAGAGTCGTTTGTCCCCCCGACCTTATTTCGAGCCTTCACCGACACTTCCGTCAGCCCCGACCCCCAATCTCTGCCGGGGTCCTTGCACGTGCCACGAGGGGTTTCGTGACGAGTGTGTTGCCCTCGAAGAGGTTGGGGTACACGACGAGAGGCGGACCCCCGCGGAGAGAGAGATCTTCGAACGCGCCCGTATCTATCCGGGGCGCGAATGTCCGCCGTTGCTGTCCCCTCGTTGCGTGAATTAACTCTGTTTCACCGTCTAAGTGTTCCTCCGAATCCCCCCCGTGTCTCCCTACCGTCACAGCGGTTTACTTATTCCGCCGCGAGTTGGACAAAATCGAATTTTGGCCTCACGGTCAAACGTAATTAGATCGAGCAAGTTAACGACCAGGACGTGCTTCACTCTGTCTGGCAATTACTGTTTCCAACTAGAAATACGGGAGGGTGATAGGAAAAATGTAAAAACGCATTTTTAAGACGTCTATTTATCAGAAACCGGGAAAAAGACTTCTGTTCTATCGTTCAATGTCCATTATTTTGTCGAAATTATTATTTAATCTTGTATTATTTACTACCGAAAAAATTTTCGGCTATAAGAATGTTAATAAATGAATAATGTCACGGGAAGTTTATATTTTCAAAACTATACTTATTAAAGAAAGATGGCAAACGTATCTCTTGTTTCGCAAATTTGTAATTATTTTGTGCGATTTTATTTTTTATGACTAGGGTCAATATTACAATTTGTTGAATATTGTATTTCTAGTTTTACTGCAACAGTTGTATATTCAAAATTTTGAAACAGCTAAGTTTATTCCTTTTTTTTCCATTACCAGTATCTCACAAAACGCAGGCAAAATACATTGTACGTGACAGTGACAAATTCTGATTATTTGTGACGCGAAATTAACAACGTTTTAATTTGAAGTTCAATCATCCGGACATTAAAGTTGTAAAAAGTTATTAAAAAGCTATGACAAGTGACGGACCCACCATCAAACTTGCAGCAAGCATGAGTGGAATTTTTGTGAGGTAATTAACGACACAGTCTGCCCAACCGAATTTTCCATTCGACATATATACTATTAAGGCGAGAGAGAAAGAGAGGGGGGAAGGAGAAATGGAGAGAAATATTAATTCACGTAGAATTAGTCAACAAATATCAATTAGTTGCTTATCGATGATCAATTAGTGTGCATCTTTTTTTACATGTTGAATAAAATAAAAAAAACTGTAGCTTTTGCTGTTCTGCTCCATCTATATCAAACGCATATACGAGTTCTGTTCTTACTCTTACTATTATTCTTATTCCTTATCTTAATTTTTATTCTTCTTAGATTAAATTGCATTTTGCTTTTATTCTTAAATATTTATAGAAATTTTGCTAATAAAAAAAACTGTGTAATATAGGTATGTATAAAGTGTAAATGTATGTGAATATCCGCAGTATATTGAACTCGGGTCCGTGGGTTTTGCTAAGCCGAAATGACTATATACGGATCAGTCATCCCTGCGGAGAACTAGTAATTCTTGAGAACTTGTATCGCCTTTCCAGGAACATAATTTGCGTAGGCGACTGGATTAGTCGTACGATTATATACAGAGAGAGAAAAGACAGCAACATCAAACTCTAAAAATAGGTATTCTATAAATATCCAGCTTTAAAGGATTTTTAAACTTTTAAAGGTTCCTGTATTATGTATAATTTTAATTTGTATCGTCGTTATATTCTCTTTTATTTATCCTTCGTGTTCCTTCTCGTATCTAATATTTCTATTAACCTTTCAATTTCTACAGTTCATGTTTTTATAACGCGCCATTAATTTTTACATTGAGGACGTTTATGGATCAACGACCTGGCATAACAGTTAACACTGATGGGAACGAGAGGAGTGTAACCGCGAAACGAGTCGCCCGTCCTCATTTTTTCCCCATCGCAACGGCTGATTAAATCCCTTTGATTTATCGCGCGAAATACGATGCGCGCGACGCGTATTAACCCTTCCCACATGCTTTTTGATTCCCGTAGGACGATGGGCGGACCGAGGGCTTCATCAATCGCTCGTAGAATCGCTCTCTCTTTTGCCCTCGTGCTCCTCGATGAGAGTCGAGTTTAATCGCGGGAGATAAATAGTTGGAATGAATCCAAAGCGCGTACATACAAGAGCGCTGATGGATCGGCTTCCGCCGCGGATGATGAATTTTCGAACGACGCGCGAGTTATTAGCAGAGCAGACGGACTGATCCTAGCAAAAGCAAATCGTAATGTACACTATAGGTAGGTCTAAACGCGTATATCAATTATTATTCAAAGAATACATTGGAAATGTATTTTTTAAACCAAGAGTAAATAAGAAAAATTTTCGCATTTTATTTATTGTCGAAATATAAATTAAAATAAATAACGAACCAACGAAGAAAACGTTCAATTATTTCTTTTCTTCTACTGAAATATCTATTGTTATTCTTATCGTTTTTGTTAATTTGTATAGCTTTTTGAAACATGTATCTATAAATAAATCTAATAATGAAACTCTCAACGTGCAGATAATGCATTTCATCTTTAAGCTTGATCCCTCGGGATTGAATCGGCAGAGTGAAAATGCATGTGGCCTCGTCGCATTCGATCTTCTCCGATATCGTCGATCATATATACGATATTTGCATGCGTCGGCATCCGAGAAGCGCATTCACCGCTAAATACGACCGTCGGTTCTCTAGTTTATACGCATGTACATACACGGAATATCGTGTGTTCAACGCACGAGTAAATTTCGCATCAAATAGGTGTGTTTAATAGATTGCGTGAATATTGACAATCGTAACGGATCGCCATTTCAAGACTACAATACATTTCTCAAGTAACTTAATTATCAAAATATTTAATGAAGAACATTATAAAGTGCAGACAATACTTATAATGTCATTCCATACAAATTGTTAATTAATTAAATAAAAAGTCAATCGTTTTAATATTTTGTATACATCACTATTAAACTTTTATTTTAGCTTTTGAATAAAACAAAAATCAAGACTAAAAATATAATAATGAATGGAAATAGTGCGCAGTTTTGATCATTGTTGCAAGAAAACCTATTTTTGTTGTAAAACTATTATTTTTCAGTTACAGTTTTATTAGAGTCGTGCGATTGCCATAATTGCATCACGTACTCAATGCAACGACTCGATTCGTTTACCGTGATATTGACTGATGGTCCCGAAAGTCCCTCGTACGAGGGCGGTAATTATTACTCAGAACGGCGCAATAAATTCATTATATCAAATGTCCATCGTTTAAGGATCCGATTCTCTCTCTCTCTCTCTCTCTCTCTCTCTCTCTCTCTCTCTCTCTCTCTCTCTCTCTCTCTCTCTCTCTCTCTCTCTTTCTCTACATTGTGGTTCATTCGCTCACACGGGGGCAATCTAAAAGTCATAATTTAGACGACCATTTGATCCTGTCGCTGAGAAAAGTGGCGGGAATCGTGCGGGCCACATAATTCTTGCATTTGAATGTCGCGAGTGGAAAGATAAAGAGCGGAAGTAAAGGGGAGAGAAAGAGAGAGAGAGACAGAGAAGAACACATACATGTTCGAATTAATCGTAAATTACGGCGCGTTTCCGCGCTGGACGAATTATTTATAGCCGACTCGACTTACGCGAGCACTTTTTCGCATCATCCACTCCGATGCGGCGAGAGAGCGGCTATAAAATTCTACACTTTCGTCCATCAGCCGGGTGCCACTCGGTATACGCGATCGCTCGCTATCGTTACACGGAAGGTAAATAAAAGAATTTACGACCGTGCGCATTAAATTCAAGTAAATCATAAAACCGAACGTGCCCCTCGATTCCAACGCTACATTGTGCAAAAGGTAATATATTCTATTGGTTATCGGCGCGAGACGATTTGCGAGCAATTCTCTGTCGTAATTATTGCGCTGGCTATTGCTGATAACAATTGCTGAATCAATTTAAGAAATTATGCGACCAAGCTGCTGTAATTAATTGCAGAGTATCAGAATAATTTCATTTAGTGAAAGTAAATAATAAATATATTTTTCTTATTTTTATAGCAATACGATTATAGAAAAAATTAAATTATAGAAATAATATACATATAATAGATCACTTTAAAATACAGCAAACTAGAGAAATATTCTTTTTATCATAAATGTGTAGAGACAATAACCCAACCATCTGTCTCAAATTGTTATTAATAAATAAAAGTTAACATTTACCTGGATTCCTTTTTTTATTTGGTTTTTAATTAATAGAGACATTATATTCTACTTTTTTTTAAAAAGACCATTAAAATCTCTTAACAATGAAACTAATTAAGTATGTTTTATTCCAGTCCAGTCAGGATTATGTGATGTCGTCGCCGTCCATCTCGTAATGACGATAATACGAGTGACGTAACGAGTGACAAAATAATACCGTTTATATGTACGTATACCTACATACACACGCAATCCAGCTAATCACGCTTTGGCAACAAAACGGAAAGGAAACATCGGCGCTTCAATGGCGATCGTCAGATTCGCCATTGGGATTCGTTCAGAATCGTTCGGCCGTGTTGTCCGTCAAAAGAGTACGATCGCTATTTACGACTGAAAGACCCTTCGCACAACGAGCCCATACACACGAGCGTACATGGCGCAGAACCTCGACAAAAGCTAATTAACGATATAACGCTCCGTGCCATGTCAGGTTGAGACACCCACGCCGCCTGCTCGGATTCCTCTCAGAAGAAGACCCGGGTTTGTCCACGACTCGTTCATGAGCAAGCGAGCGAGCGAGCGAGAGAAAGAGTGGCGGAAGGGGAGGAGGGAAAGAGGGAAGGAGAAAGAGGAAGAAGGAGGAACGATCGAGCCACGGAATACAATGGTTGACACTGTGAACCCCCGTTGTCGGTTTGATTTTATTGCGGCCTTAACTCCGGGCAACCGCGGTGCCTCCGGTCGAGTCGTCCGAGTTTGTCCACGGGTTTTAGCTGCACCTCTCATGGCGTTTACGCCCCTCTTATATGGCTGCGTTATCATCTTATCTTGTTGCATTTTATTTTTCCCCGGGTAAACAAGCAAGCCACGCGTGATCGTAACCGCGTTACATCCCGCGATCATGTTCTTCCTTCCGTGCATCGCCCGGGGCATTTTTATCAGCTTTATTTTACTTTCTTTGAAGGGAAACAAGCTGTTTCGCGTAATCGTAACCATGCCACATTATGCGGGCGAATAGCTTTTCTCGCATCCTTGCAACCCTCTTCTTCTTATTTTACTCTACGTTTATTTTTGTGTTAACACTACACGCGAGACAAATTATGCACCTAAATTTATTTATTAATTTGCGTACACTAAAAAAAATTTTTTTTCATATTTAAAAAGCCTTACTTGAATACTCCTAACAACATATTTACTTAATATAAGTAAATATGTTGTTAGGAGTATTCAAGTAAGACTTTTTAAATATGAAAAAAATTTTTTTTCAGTGTATGCTCTTTTCTATTTATTTTTCTATAAAATGCAGATTGTTGATATTATTTTATTTTTCGCGAATAAATAAGCAAGAACGATGGTAACTATGTCACATTGTGTTGCATTGGAGCGTATTTATCGAATTGCATTACATATACAAACACCGGAAAGCAATGTTTGCCGATATTATCGGTTTCATTTATTAACGTAATTATTTTTGCTTCCGCTATTTGCATTATAAACTTAATATTGCGATTTAATGTGATCAGCCATGCTCATTATGTGCATATTCATTTACATAAAACGCTACATTCGTAAATGCATGCAATTCGTATGAAAATTCAATATTGTCACATGTGTCAATCATTCGCAAGTAGTCAAAAATTAATCCAATTGCTTTAGTCATATTGTTGGAAAAGCCACTGAGTTTAAAATAGAATGAAGAATAAACAGAGAATAAAATTCTGTTATCTAACTGCAGTATTATTTGCCAAAAATTGCGCTGGCTTTTATTTCGGCCGCAGAGTTGCATTTGGAAGTTTTCGGGAGCGGCACGGACGGCCGTATCTACTCACAGTTTTCATTCGCAGCCGGTCAACGACATCATCGTGCACTTATCGCGCGTAGTACCCGAATAAAAGCGCGCGCGCGTATGCGACGAGGGCGCAATAATAAAAACTAATATTCCCTTTAGAGCGGGGCTATTGTTCGACGTTCTCGACGGCGCCGCGTCGCGCCTTTCGCTTGTGAAAAACGGAAGAGACCGAGCACGAGTACCAGACGTGTACGACGGTACATGCAGATCCCAGATAGAGGCCGAGGCTGTTGCCAGCAAATGCGCTGCGCCTCTTCACAGTTCTCCAACACTCGTTGCCTTAGGGCGAATTCACAGAGTGCATTGTCGGCTAGCAGATGCATGAATAAGTCGTTGAAAAAAGTGAAAGAAAGGAAGAAAAATAGAGGAAGTGAAGAGAAGGAAAAATCGAGAACAAAGTTATCTTATCAATCTACGTAACAATTCAATTATGAATTAAAAATACGAAAAAATATAAGCAACAAAATATATATAAGCACATATATGAAAGAAAAGAGAAAACTCGGTGTAATAAAAAATGTTTTAAATATGAAAATAAAAAGGGCAAGATAAATACTTTTGCAGTCCGGATTTATTAATTAATTATTTA
This sequence comes from Temnothorax longispinosus, assembly GCF_030848805.1. NCBI lineage: Eukaryota > Metazoa > Arthropoda > Insecta > Hymenoptera > Formicidae > Temnothorax > Temnothorax longispinosus. Next base: position 16,107,624 of record NC_092359.1, on the reverse strand, counting down.
TTTTTAATCGATGTAGATACGTATAAATCTATCTCTTCAACATATATCTATTTAAAAAAATGTGTAAAATCTATAAAACAATTTCAGAAAAATTATTCAATGTGATTAAACAGTTTTGCGAAAGTATAATTTATGATCCACTTTTCCTTCTCTTTAAACAATACATCTAGGACTAATCGTGGAATGGCAAGCGGCATGAGTTCGCCTTTATGCAGATTGCTCGACCACTCTCGGAAGTTTCTGATAAATACGCCAAGATGCTCGCGAAAGCCACGGCCACTGCGACGTAAATGGCATCAACGAGCGGCGGCGAGGGTGGCGAGGAAGAGGGCGAAGAAGAAGAGAAGAGCGGTAACCTGGCATCGGCGAACCACGGGGGGTTATTGTTCCAGAAGTACACACAAGGAAAGTACACGGCGGGATTCGCCGTTTCGCGAAACGCACAGTATGGTTCGTTATTAATTTCCGCGCGCGGCACTCTCTCGTTAAGTATTCTTGGTCCGCGCTACCCGCAAGCGGACCCTCCGGGACGTTTAACGCCCGGAAAGGTGATTTTCCCTCGCGTCGCGCGATGCTTTTACGTCGCGGAAAAGATAAAACTCGGTAATCCCGGAGGTAAGGAGGGTGAGCTTTGTAAGACTTTGCTTTCTACGTAATCTTGTTAATTCAAACGTGGCAGTAATAAAGATGATGCTGAAATGAATAACGCGGCGAGCGTTACAATAATTATTATTGAAATTTCAACAAAGCAAACTGATAATTATTTAGATATCAAAAAGAATCTGGCAAAATTATGGCGGTAAATCATGAAATCTTTATGCTACTGCATTTAATTTGCTTTAAAAGTGTTGTATAATCTAGAAAAGAGAATTTACCTCAAGATTCTTTCTCCTATAATCGTAAAATTCAAAATTTCTTCGAAAATTTAAGTGCTTTTAATAAAGATTTTTTACACAATTCGCCTTTAATTTCTCTTTTTTAATCAGATTATTTATACCTTTTACTCTCTATATTTGACAAATGAGTTCGTAAAGGACAATACATAACACATAACTAGATAAATTACATTGAGCGTCAGTACCATCACGACAGTCTCGCCAGCAAATGCGCTAGAGCCTACGGTTTATGCACCGAAGCGGATGATACGTCAATATAAATGCCTAAAACTAAATGACTGTCTTCGGGAGCGAGCGTTTCTCTGATGCCGAGAAGAACAGCTTTGTCGGAGCCGCGGAACTTTGAACTTTGTGGTTATTAATTTCCACGTCTACCCTTGAAGTGCACTCTCGCGTATATTTGCTCATAGACGACATTCAACGTAGTTTCGGTAAGGATGAATTTCCTTTTCAAGCAAGTGCTCTTTCGTGAGAGAGCACTTGCTACTCTCGGGCGAAAGTACAATTTTCCGACTTCTCATTTCGTCGGGTCGATTGCCGTTTGGAGTTGATTTTCATAGACGAAGCTCTCGTTCCCCATAAATGTGGGAACCTTAAAGCGTACATATAGACGCATGTGTGCGGAGTAACTCAGCTCGTATTTCTTTTTAGATTCTTAAAATACTTAGAATTTTTTTTATGAAGTATAATGAATCTGAGATACGCTGTAAATGCTAAAACTTACGCGCATGTAAGTGATAAGAAGTTTACTTATTGTTAGTATTTATTTATATAGCTTTATTTGTTATAATTTATTTTCAACGAAAAATAACAATTTTAAAATCGTTTGTGTTAAATGACCGTAACTCGAGAAGAATGCGTTTTGTTAGAGTACATTTATACCATAACTTTATTGGATGCAAAGCGATTCATACAAAAGCGTTCGTATGTTTTTCCAGTGCACCCAGTATAAATGCGCCTAATTTAATACTGTCTTGCGCTATGAATTCATGAGCACGCGCACGCGGCAATAAACGCGAAAATTTCATCGTCTAGCAAAGCGCCGAGATCAATTTCGAGAAAATCACTTTTGCATAATTGAGCATTTTTCAGGGAGGGAGCGAGCATTGGACGAGCACGCTAATACCAGTTCATAAATTATAAATATCGAGCGGCGGGCGCGTGCGAAAGAGAGGGTTCAGAGAAATTGGCTTTTGTACAGAACCGTCGAGATGAGATACTGGAAACGTCGCGCGTTTGTTTCTTTTCTAAATGAAAATTTTCTCATTATCCAAATTATTCTCTGCCAAAATTATTAATATATACATGATCAAGAAGTGATTATTGAACAATGAGTAACAGAATTCGGATTGTATCTCAAAACGAACTTTATTCGAAGTTGAATCGCAATTACAAATATGACGTTACGAATATCAAATTCATACATTCTCAAAATTTATTTATTAAACCGCATTTGCGTATCAAGATTAATTTCAACTTATTTTTTAAGGAAAAAATGAGTGATTATAAATATGGGGTTCTGTCATATTTCCTTCATGCTTCTTCGAAATATAATTTTATCTGTTTTATCGAAATTTATAAAAGATGGAGACATGTCTTCGTTTAGATTTTAAAAGAATTCGAAACGCAACTCTTTAATTAAGCGTGATCAAAGATCGTTGGATAAAGCATCCATTCTTTTTCTTTCTTTGAGCTATTAATTCTCATGAAGGATCAGCCAATCTTATTTAGAGAATACTCTGCATGAAAAGAAGGAACGGCATGTGCGGTTAGCGGGCGACTCGATGAGGAGGACATCTCCTTTGAAGCTAAAGGATGACCTGGGAAATCGACGCGGGAATAAATGGCACTTCGACGGGAATCTTTCCGCGCTTTTGGATCCCCGCCCCCATCTCGGGCCAGGGCAAAGGATGGCAGCTGGAGACGAGGGGGTGGACGAGCGCAAACGCCGAAAGCCGTCGCTAAACTTATCGGTTTCCGATGTCGTCGTTCGCTGGCAATTGGAAAACTTTTCTCGTAATCCGTCAGATAAATCACGCGTCTCTTGTGCTTCCTTACGCCATCCCCGGCCCCGCGCTCCGGTCTATCCACGTTGGACACTATTGAGGTATTCGACCACTAGGATACCTCAGCTGAGAACGTTTTAAGGAGATTCTACACTTTTGACGATCAGTCGGGATTATAGATTGTAGACGTAAGAATATATATTAGGTCAAAGTATAAAATACTCATTTAAACGAGAAGGGTGAAAGAAGAGAAGAAAAAGGCGATTAGGCGACAGAAATATCTACATTACAGATTTTTAGTATTACCTTTCTTATTTATTTAATTTCTGGCATATATTATCTTCTTTCCAGTTGTTCAAGAGAAATATAGCAGAAAGTATAATAAAAAAATATAGTAATATATTTATTATTATTATTTATTATTTATAATAATAAAAATATAATATATTATTATATAATGTGTTATATTATTCACATCGCAAATATCTTTATCTCATATAAGTTCGCTTAAATATTCGACTTTCCTCTTGCTTTTCATCGTCGATGAAAATACGAGCAACTAGGTACCGCCCGGAATTTACATCTGTTTCCATCGACGTCAGAAGAACCTCAGGCTGTGGTGTTTGGGTGAGAACGAACAAAGCAGACGTACAGCGGGGATCAGAGGATTTATCGGTTAAAGCGGGATTCGGTGTGTGGGATTTGCGAAAGGATGATAGCGTGACATGTGTACCGTCTTGTGAAGTCGCGTCGCGATAAAGCGCGAGTACACGTGTTGATAGGAATTCACATATACTTATATGCATATTTTGAGAAAACAAAGTAAAATTTCATTGAAATAATCTAATGATGCAGAAAGTTGTTTGATTGTAATTCTCTCATTTAAAATGATGAAAGTGGCAGATATATATACAAAGACCAATTACATATATTACGTACAGTATGAGTCGGTGTCATCGTTATAACGCAGTAAAAAAGTATCTTCGTTAATTTACACCCGGCCGCCTTTATGTCTCGCGTTGTGTTTCGATCCTCCGGAACGATAATTACTTTCATGCATTACGCCAGACAAGTATTTAGACGACAGACACTCGTTTATTAACGATGTCGAGAACGTGCGGCATCAACGACGACGAAGTTGCAGCTTTGTTTTTTTAGTTATCTAACTCTTCTCGGTGTCGCTATTCTCTACACTCATCAATTATCTCGCGTTCAGATAACGTTGATGAACGTTAATACTTGTTTAAAAAAATTAAACAAAGATAATTAGACAGAGATGAAAGATTATATAGTAATATAGAAGAGTTTTATGTGGTAAACACGAAATTTTACACATTTTACACATTTCGAAAGAACATTATAAAATGTGTTTATCAGAGAATAATCTCACTGGCACATTCGCATAATAAAATCTACCACTAAAATATTCAAAACTAGATTTGCACGAACGTTATATATCATTTCAAGCATCGAAAACAATGCTTGAAAAGCATGTATATAATATCTAAAATTGAAAAATTATTAAAATTTGTATAGCCTGATAGAGATTTCACAAAATCAGTTAAGAATTATTGATAATAATAAAAGAAAAAACATGTCCTCTATCGTTAACATGATAGTATACCATATTTAATATTTCAAAATTGGCGTGTAACATTTCGGTATGACTGCGACTGTAAAGCAAGTCCGCTTTGTTGTTTAATTTAAGAGTTCACACGCAAGTTATGCGCTTCTGAAGACTCGCGCGCAATTACTTACGGACGGACGGACGGCGACATACCGGACCGTCTGCCGCATCGGCGACGGCACGTAATGGGCGCGGTTCCGTCGGAAACTTGGACATGGCACGCGCGATCCACGCGAGGAAGCGCGGGTGTACAAAGTGACTCGTTTAAAGTTACGACTCGGTGTCACGTGCCTCGCGTGCTTCACGACACGACTGCCGAAAATCGTCCGTCACGCCCGCGGACGCTCGCGAGCAACGAAGCACGAAACAAACTTCATCTCGCGTGCTCCACCCGCGATATCTGACCGATCGCGTGAGCGTGGTTTGATATTGGAACCGGATGGTCCCCGATACCAAAGACATTTTTCATCGACCAGGACGAGCCCTTCTCTTTCATAGAAGGAGACTTATTTCGATATCGTCGGTGTGTTCAATGCATTTGAGATGGAAAATGTCGAGTTATTATACAATCGTATCACGAAACTTTAGAAGACCAGAATAATAACTATATTCGATTTTTCTTTATCGTTTGTCGATAGTTGGACTATCTATTTATCCTATATAGAAATAAATATTTTTAACTATATTTCAAAGATCTTCGCAGGATATCTACCAAATATTTCTGTAAAGTTAAAAAAGAATTCGTTATCGTGTCGTAAATAAAGCAAAACATCGCCGATCGTAAATCAACTTGCTCGAATATTGCGAGGGATACTGAGAAAAAATGTAAACCGTGTTTTAGCTTCAAGAATTGCATACGAAGGCGACTGTGTTTCGCGTATGGAAATATTCACGTTAGATTTATGAAGCGCGCCTCCTAAGCGCTTCATAAAATCCATGACGTCGGAAACGTTCTTTTGGACGATGCGAGGTCTCCGGTCTCGCTTGAGTGGTGAGAGAGGGTAAAGAGAAGCGGGGAGGAGAGAGGAGTTTCTCGCGAGAAATCCACCTCGCGTACTCGGCCGGTGCTCGAGGCGAAAACTTCTTGAACACCCGACAGAAGAAACTTTCTATCCAATTTTATTTAGTGCCCGATAACTCACGGCTCACTCGCCATACTTCAAGCCCGCGTGCGCGTCGATAGGATTAAGAAAAAGAGAAATTTAATCCCCTTAACTTTTAACCATAACGAAAGTCAAGCAAGACATATAACTCCTATATATATATAATCACTTTTGACTTTGATAACAATTAACAATTCGAACAGAAAGAAGTCATTTAACAGTATATATGTCATGATTGCTTGATTATATCGATCTCTTCAAATACTTTAAACATCCTGAATGTTTTTTTCAAACGCGCCACGTTTATCCCGGTGGTGGAGAGCTAAGTCGTTGCTCTGGAAGGTATAACTCGACACGCGGGGGTAGCTTCGTACGGTATTACGCGGCTGCAGGGTATAACCCGCAGAAAGTAAAATATAACGCCGTGAAATGGAAGGTTGAACGTTCTTATTTTCCCTTTGGGCCGCGTCGTACGTTATATGGTAACGATTACTCCTTACGCGGGATTATCGTACATGCGTCGATAAAATTACGGCCTTTCAGCTGCTCGTTAATTCCCACGTAAGAAATTATAATTGCCCTGATTATTCCTGTGTATCATTACTAATAGCGCTTTACGAGCGCCGCGGCGGTATGCCCATAATGGATGCGGGTGAATTGGTACTTGGTATTTAGTATCACACGTGCTCGCTATTCTGATAATTAAGTACGCATGAGTGAGGCTTGTGAAGCTGAGCATTAGCGCTCATTGGCTTGTAAACGATAAATTGCTCTAACATATATTTGCGAGTCTTCAATTTTAATTCCCGAAAAGAATAACGCGCGGTTTAATTATATACACTTTATCTTCAAAAGTTATGAAGATACTTTGATTAATAATATAATCGTGATAAGCTCAAATAATTATAAATTAAATATATATATAACGAAAGGGCACAGAGCCGCAACAAGATGTTCGCGTTAAATTATTTTTAGTCTTAATAAATATTTTCCAACCATACCACACTTCGATTATCCGTGAGACATAAAAATTCTGCCAGTGCTTTCGTATTTTTTCTTTCTATAAAAAATAATAATTTTTTAACTTGGTCAAGGAATTTCAGTATGGACTCAAGCAATCTTGTATTCCTACCGCGATTTTATTCCGTGTATTAACAAAAGAGACGTTTTCGGTCCGACTTCATCGTGAAGGGATTAGAATCATGCAAGAGAAGAGACAGAACAAGTCGAGGAAAGTTTCTTCCGACACGTGCATAGACAGCGGCGCATTAAAATTCACGTCGCGATGGAAGGAGAGAAAACTCGTACCCCTTATTTCCTCGCCATCATTTGTGCGTCTCTACCATATACCGCGCGGTCGCATACCGTAAAAAAAAATTCTCCCCTCTCTGGATGCCTCCTTCTCTTGACGTTCGGCGAACGAACGAAGAATCTGGAATAAAGCAATGCCGAATAATGTCTCGCGCCACTCGACGTTAACTGTAAAACACGCTCGAGTCACGAGATAAATTCTCAGGAAATTATAAAATACAAGGGCCGCCTCGCGTGTAAGGAATTGCGTCGAACCTCAGGAGTGTATTCTCCGCGGAGTTTTCAAGCTATTTTTCCTCAACAAGAATTTGGCTTGCTGCCAATTTCCCGCGATCTTTAACTTTTCAACAGTAAATTGATAAATACACTTCGGCTTAAAATAAAATCCACTTGAGCTTAACCCAAAGAATAAACAAGGTTCTACTGCTTGTTTATTCTGTCTCTAGAATTTAGTCGAGTACTATTTATTTCTCGGTCACGATTGAAATTTTTCGGAAGAAATCGCCGACTGTATACTCATCAGAAAACCGACTTCTAAAGTTTTAGAACGAACTTTTACAACGCTATACACAATTGTTACATGAGAAAAGCGGGATGAAAAACGTTGAGGTTGCGAGAGATACAGTGATATTATCGTACTACGGTGAAAGATTTAGCAAAAGGAATGGCGAGTGAAACGTGAAAAACAGAGATCAGATACAACTGCAGATCCGGCGAGAGTCTTTCGCCTTACGCATCTCTAAAGTTTTTCCGTGGCGCGCCGAAATTTCTCGCCCGACAGACTCCGTTCCTGCTTCTCCTCAGAGCTGCGAAGGGCGCAATAATATTTCATTTGAGATATCGAGCACCCGACCCTCTCCGCGTGGAGAAAACCGACGTGACCGCGTCGTCTCCAGGAGTGAAAAATCACTGACGATAATAAATTCTATGAGGAAACCCCTTTTCCCGCCGAGAGTCCTTTCCGCCCGGCGATAAGATTCGCCGACAAAATCGCGGATAAGAACGGAGATTGTCAGGAGAATTCGGAAGCGCTTTCCTCGAAGTCCGAATATACTTCACCAGGAATCCATTTTCTTATGCGATATAGTCTTGAGGAAATTAAAAATTTACCGGAGATAACGTGGTAATGGAAATGATAAAAATGAAGAATTTACAAATGGGAGGTTTGAAATACGTATGTAAGCGATAATAACAGTGAAATAAACTTCATTGAATTTGTAAAAAATTTTTCCTCCTTTGATTGCGGTATTATTTACAAATTGAATAATTTTAGTTTAGTAATTGAGCTTCAGTGAACAATGAAATTTTATCCTTTGTTTAATTTTGACTAAACTTTACAATAAAATTGTTTAACTAAATTTTAACATTTGTTAAAATTATCAAAAATATATTTAATATTGAAAGCTACAATTACATATATTTAATCAAATTTTCATTATCAAATTTTTTCAATAAATTCCAACAGTAGAAATATCGCCTTATTATTAATATTTTCCCCAGATACTTGTATATCTCATTTATATCATGAACGTGCTCAATCACTTTTACCTTATTTCCATCCGATTCTTATTACGTGGATATGAATACTTCATAAAGGAGAAGAATGTCTTTAGAATTCTCCATAAATGCATATACAGACGTAATAAAACTTACTTCTTCCTTCTTCTTAACAGACTTAACAGACTAACTAACTTAACAGACTTAACATGATAATATAGAAGATAATAATTCAATTTACTGACACTTTAAGTATACTATCTTTTCAGATTTTAACGGACTTTGTTGTTACGGCATGCTATAAAATCATACCGAGTAAATGAATAAAATGATTACCAGAAATACATCACGTAAAATTAATAATTATGTAAATGTATCATCACATATAAATAGATATTTTTATAATTATAAAACCGGCCGTACTTTAAACGTAATTACAGCAATGTATTGGGTAATAACATTGCATATTACGTGATAATTTGTCGTAATATACGCAACGTTAAATAAGCACTACGAGAACAAGTAGATCATATTATATTATTAGAACACGTGCGCGTAATATGCTTGCCATAATGAACTATCTCATGTATCGAAAGTTTCCAAGTTAGATGGATACGGATAGCTAGAGGGGATCATGCAAGGATGATTAAAAGACAGGAAGAAAGAAGGACAATTCCCGAAAGACCTCTAGCATCTCCTTTTCGCTTAAGTGATCTTTAACGAAGGGAGAGCTCTGCGAGGGTAGCGCTGCCCTAATACGTCACATAAGCCTTATCCCTTAACAGACATCTAATAGCTCACAGAGAATAGGCGACTGGTTATAAGGAAAAGGAAACGTAGGATTACAGATACGTGGCTGCGCGACAGCATATGGACAACGAAATGTCCTACGTATATCCTATATTCTTTTTAGGTCTTTAATTATCGCGTTCTCTGCATTAGATTTATTATTCAGCTGCCCCGAATACGTTTAGAAAATCCCGCACGTAAAAAACGACGAGAAAGAGCTTCCGATTTGCCAAAGACGTCAAGCCAAAGAAACTCCGATAGTTTTCCTCCCCGGTTTCCCCGCCTTCCTCCGTCCCTTTATATCACGATCGACCATCGTCTTGGATTTGCGCCCAGATTTTATCGGCCCCCGAACCCGTCGCGATATTTCTGTCAACTTTATCACCGGCTTTCACCTGGAGTCCTCGTAACTCGTAAACAACCAGGCAACATTATCCGGGCGTGTCTTCGAAAAAGTACTCACTCCGGTTTGGAGTTTCCACACACGCGGGTTAAAGGCAGTCGAAGCGAAATTCAATATCGGAGCCAGGATCGGCAGCCTTGCCTTGCCAGCGATTTCAATTTCGAGAGAAATCCGCCATCTTCTTCTATTACTAGCGGGTGTAATTTACATTGCGTACCGAGATAAAGATAACGTTGCTGTCGAGAATAAATAAGGCTGCCAGAAAATCTTTAGGAATACATTTTACATAAACTCTTCTCTTCGGTAATGATTTTACTAACTCACTTTTTTAAATTACGTATAACCTCGCACATAATTAACTAAAAAAATTAGCCCCTCTTTTTCGGAAGCAGCAAGTGTCATGCTTACACACTCCTCTTAATTCGCAACACCTTCACTAAATGGCATTCTCCGTTTATCTCGCTGCCTCTTTTTTCTCTTCCCCTCGGTATCTGCCTAGGGGTGGGATGGTTTCACTCGGAGCTGTGAAGCAGATAGACTAACGGGGCGTAAGTGTCCGCGACGTTTCATGAAATAATCGTGAAAAAGTTTTCTACGGATGCCCGTCCGTTGAAAGAGGCAGGAGGGTGGCTTAATAGCGACGCGCGAAGCTCGGAGCACCCAAGGTAAACAGTCTGAATCACCCTGCGACGTTAACCTTTCCAACTGAGCCTTTCCCATGGAGCATTTACTCGCTTCGGCCTGATGTTCTTACGGAAATTACGAACGAGCGACGTAATAAAGCCACTGTAATTTCTCGAATTACTCACACTCTTCAAACGTTTGTTTTCGAAACGCTTCCCCAATCGATTGGAAGAAATTCAATCCCATGCACGAGGGTAAAAAAAAAACGGAAAACAAAAACCTATTAAATCATTTTTGATAAAAAAAAATGACGTACGATAAAAATAAAAAAAAGTTATAGTAATAAAATAATAAAAAATACTTATTATAAGTAGATATATAAATTATGGATATATAAGTGACAAGTAAGACAGAATAATATTCATGTTAATTATACACCTCTAAATTAATTTTCTTATTCTTTAAGAGTTTATACACAAAAGATAAACGCTTTATTAAACTTTGATCCTATAGAATCCTTACACGTTTCTAAGATTAAGCATTCCGTCAGTATCAGTAAGTTACTTCGGACCGAGAAATATCGCGAGGTGTTCATGAAAGGGCGACGTACCATCGCATCGTGAGCGACGACATCATGATTCTTTGTACGGCGAGAAGAGAGCAAGAAAAACACTCGCTCGTCGAGCAGGGAACAAAGAGAGATATAAAGGGAACCCGGAGCAATTTCATCGGTCGAATGTACACAGACCATTAGGCTCGGCATCGCATCGACATCCCGGAGCGGAGGAGATCGCGATCGCCGATCGTCAACCACGCCCGTCGAGAAAATCGATTTGCTTCGAACGATATAATGCCGCGTAATGACGGCGGTTGTAATGATCGCGATAACGAGCCACTTCCCGTCCGAAAAGGAGTCTCTTTCTCTCACCCTCTCTTTCTCTATCTCTTTTTTACATCGTACTACTGCTTTAATGCGGTCATCCTAGATCTTTATCAGCGTATGATGGAAGGGTTCACGCGCTGAAATTAAGGGAATTGATACACTATCGCGATTCAAAAGCACGAATTTCTTTTATCTCTGTCAAATACTTCCCAAGGTTCTATTACGATTTTTATACAGATAAGTCATATAATTACCAACCACGTGATTTATGAGCTGTTTTGTGTACTCAGCGCTTCTCTTTCATATCTATTCCATTCTGTTATTATATATGTACTGCTCTTCGGAATAAAAAATGAAGTTCAACAATTTTACAACCCTAAGTCACAAAACTGCTTAAAGAGATTATTAAAAATATTGTCATATAAAAAATATTGTTACTAATTAATATTACTTCATAAACATTAAAAAAAATTAACAAATCTCTTTCTCTCCCTTTTTCTTTATTTCTCTAGCAGTAACCATCGATCCCGATGGATCGCATTACCGTGCTTTGGTTCCATTTATCAAGGAACAATGGAGTCATGTGTCGCGTCGGTGTAAAATCCTTTGGGGAGACGATGCAGCTGTGAGCTAAACGCCCTTTGCTTTTGTATCTCGTTTCAAGAAACTACGTAAAGGACAGTACGTGCGGACGTCTCAGTTCGGATTTTATCCCTTGGTCAATCTCGAATCAACTTTGATCCTTCTCTTTTCAAGAATGAGTTATTTTGAAACTCAATATCACATCTAATTTCTCAAGATATTTGAATTAACTCGATATATAAAACAAGAAATCTAGACAATTTATCTAAATCCTTATAATTTCTTATTCTTTCCCTTTTCGATATAATATTTTAATAGAGCAATTAAGAGATCAAAATAAGCGATATTTATATTTCTCAGCTGCTAAGACTTGTAGTAAAATTAATAAGATGTGTCACGTTTGCAGATTTAAATAAATCTCCTGAATGTTTCTACTTAAACAGGAGATACTAAATAATACTAAAGTTTCGTTGCACGCTTTTATCTGAAAACGGCAATGGGAAAAGGAAGTAATTTCTTAGACTAATCATCGGACTCTCTGGTGCGAAATCACCGATAAGACCCAGATCAGGACGACGAAGAACGTTGATTGCCTCGCGGAGTTGTTCAGGACCATCGGGAGAGGGAATGAAAGAGAGAAAGAGGGATTCCTCTTCGCTCGCATTCGTACGTGACGTCGCACATTCGCACACGCGCACGCTCAAATACACGCGCCTCTCATTCCGGAACGGACGGATTGATCGGTAAAGGAGGCACACGCAGACGAACGTCTGGGCTTGAGAATTCAATCCCGGTATCCCGATAGATACCGCAGAATTCTTAATCCTGCGTCCGTGAGATCGACACACCATAGAATCGTTGGCGAAGCGCGAGGACGTCTTAAAAAGAAAGCATCGTCTCAAGCTTAATTATCTTCGCGTAATAATGGGTTGTCGATATGCGCGAGCAAACGATCGATACGACTAATTAAAAAAGTTTCTTATCGGTTTACCCGGTTATTAAGGCAAAGATTCGAGCTCCCCGCAGAAATAAGAGTATCGAATTCCCGTTTAATTAAGAAGAGTTGCATGAGCAATAGTATAATTATATGAGAACTTGGGTGTTCTATAATGATTTTAGTACGCGTACATTGATAACGCTATTGAATATTCATTTTACATAAAAAGAGAAGCTTCCGGATTGACGTACACTTCTATAAAATGCTTCAAAGTCGCCAAAATAATTTGTCAATATTTTTGTACGTTTTCGTTGATAACTGTAATTACAGAAAATGTGTCCGTATTGCTCGGATTAATTAACGCTTCCAAACGTGCAAAAAATATCCAGGCATGTTTTGTAATAATGCCAAATCGACTAACCTGATTTATTATCATCGCGTCAATACGTTTCTATTTGATCGCGATTTAAAATTAGATTCCATCGGGTCGAACTTTCGCGGGCGCAGCGGTACACGCGCCCAAGCTTGTTACGTGTGATTATAACAGGCACGATAAAACGGCCATGTCCTCATGACGATACCTGTCTGTGACGTACTGCCTACTCCTCTCTGTGACGCACTGAATGAGATTAATCGTTTCCCCGTAGTAATTCGATTAAACTGGGCCGCGGATACGGCTCGGATGCACCGTTGCAAACGTATGCTGCCTGCAAATCATGATTTTCCCGTCATAGTAACTGCCCAACGAGCATCATTCCTCGCGATGAACCGACGTAGGAAACTATGCAGCCATTTGCGGATCATCAATCCCGATTGTCCTACGACGATATATATCCTCGGCTTGCTCGTTTAACGACACAATATTGGATTCTGGACGTTGCTGGCGGCCAATAACGACCGGACTATCGTGATAGCTTCGTTGTTTGCTATCTACGAGACTAATTTCGTGACAAAATTTGACCGCAAAATTTCAAGTTGCATCGATGTTAAAAACCCTCTTTTCGGTATCGCAAACTGTTTTGCGATGTTTATTTCTCTTGGCAAAGAGAAACAATTAGCTGTAAGGATATAGTTAGAGTCAATTATTGATTTATATAGTTGTTAAGTTACAAAATCTAATTTTAATTTCAAATAAATACAGGATTATTTTTAATGTAATAAGCAACTTCTTTATCACGGTTTTTGTCGTTAACAATTATCTGTGAATTATATAATTTATAAGCACAAAGACACTAAAAATAGATAAAAAAAGAAAGTCGCAACATTATTCAGTATGCACGTATCATATAACATCTCTTGTCGAGGCTGATCGAACGAGGAACATTCTTCTCGGGTTTCTCGGCGCTAAGTTTAACACCTTCATCACCCTAAGTCCCGGTAATACCCCGGAGCTTATTCGGGCTGGGCTCGACTCGAGTGACAGGTCACGCTCGAAAGAGTTCCGAGCGCTTGTGAGTGAAGTTACCTATAGCGAATGCCTGGGTGCTCCAGTTGTAACGTCGCATGTGACAGGTTAAAATAATTGAAGCCTTCGAAGTTCGTAATGGTTGCGCTCAATCTATGTGCGAGGACAATTTTTGTCGCTTAGTACCCATACATCTTTACCGGAGCAGATCGATAATAAACTGCTTTCAGCAGTTGAGAATAAAATATACAAAATTCCGAGCAAAATTCCTATTTGATGGATAGTTCCGAGCAATAAAAATATACTGATCAAGCGAGACAGTTTATATTAATGATGATGAAGATCATGTTACAACATCTCTTCTCCATTTGAAGTGTATACCTGGTTATTACTATACCTGATATCGTGACGCGGATATTCGAACTCGAGCGAAATTTTTCCGTTTGGGTCCCTCGAAACTACCTCCGGAGAGACTCATTAGCCAACGTGGGATTACGCTCGCATTCATTATCGCGTGAATCAGCGTTGCTTTCGGAGTCGCGTTGGGGTCGGCTTTGCGCTCACGCGCGAACGGCAGCTCGTCTGTCGGTGCGGGCCTGTCAGACGCCGTTATTATCATATTTTCGCTACACCGCGGAACCGCTTGTAATTTCGCGGCACGCTAATTACAGGCGGACTTGATATTCCCTTTGTAAATCTCGACGCGCTGCATCTGCTGCGAGCACTCTGCAACGGCGCGCGGCGCCCCGCTGTTAATCATTTGATTGGTTGGTTAAGCGAAGTTCAATTGGCATGGGATATTAATGGAAAACAACTCGCGATAAAATTGCATGTAATGCTACGTGTAACATGGTTTATTGCAAAAAGCAGATTTTTTAGAAGCAAACATTGCCATTAATTTAACGCTACGCTCAAATCATATTAATATATTGTAGCATTTTAATTGTGGAAATAATATTTATCGTTACGTATAATTTTAAACTACATTTTAACACGAAATAATGATTAGTTCTAGTTAAAATTAATTCATATTTTATCCCAACGCATTGAATGTCAGAACTTCTTTTCCTTCAAATATTGCTTTATTGCTAATACTTCATGTTCCCCGTTATTAAATTAATTAAATTTTATGTATCAGAGAAAGTTACTCTCTAGTTTTATAACCATTTTATTATTTATTAAGTAGAATGGAATTTCTTTAATATTAAAAAAACTGCTCCATCTTAAGAATATAGAGAAAAAAGGCTAGTGATGAAAAAATAAATAATATGTAAAGAGAACGCAGTTAATTAATAAAGTGCGTCCAATACACATACAAATATTCTCTTGAATCTCTGAATATTCAGAGTTACATTCAGCATTCTTTATACTGGATAAAGTTGCATTTTATTATTGAAAACTAGCAAATAGCAACCTATGTTTATTTTATCCTTTGCACCCTTGGACATGATATTGCGGTCGCTGTTATTATTACATGGTATACTTTTGCTGAGAGGAGAGAGAGAGAGAGAGAGAGAGAGAGAGAGAGAGAGAGAGAGGGGATTCTCTCTTATTGAGAAGCGACGCATAGTATCGGGAACGAATAACGGCTTAGCGAAATGAGGGCTATATAGATATCTTGCGAGGCACACACGCCGGCACGAGAGACGAGCTTTATGATGAACGCAGCAAACCCGCGGGTAAGCGAGATTCCATAATTTCGGGGATTTATATAATGCTCTGGGCTACGTCATCCCTCCATCGAGACTATATATGCACACGGACGACGGTGACGCAACGAACCCCATAAAGGGAATCTCACCCTTGCAATTTATGTGTACAGGGTATTGTCGTGAGGTTATTGTCATTCGTTTTGTATATTCGGATTCTTAGAGCGAATGCAAAATAGATTTCATGCTAACAAAGATCATGAAAGTCTAATGGTTTCCGAGTTGTATGCAATGGAGAATATGAGAATTAATGGAGAAAATTTAAAGGCACACACGGGATGATATTTTCTCCCCTTTTCTTCTTTTGACAAAAAGGAACAAACAAATTTAAAAAATGGTGATAGTTTCAGAATACTACGCGTAATTTCCTTTCTTTTTTCCTCTCTCTTTCTCTCGCCGCGCGTTCACCTGAATTTACTCCCCGGCTTTACTTCTCGCTCGTTCTCCTTCTCCCTATCTATTATCTCCATTCTCGCGCGCTCCATACCGATCGGTCGAGAATTTATGATCGTGGTGCACGCCACAGTGTCGTGGTGATGGCTCTCCGGAGGAACAACGGGCAATGCCTCCGAGACTAATATTCGGCAGACCCGGTATAGGTGAAATTTAATTATCGACCGGAACGCTGGAGGTAGATCTGGAGCTCTCTCTAGGTGGAACTAGATTGGCGCGAACGTAGATATAGGGGCGCGTATAGCGCTTTGCTCGGGCATCGATTTCTAGGCACGCCGATGAGAACGGGACTAATTAATTCTCGATGTATTTGCAGTGGCGTTTTCATTAAATTTATACCATTGCTCATTGAACGCGCGGTACTGGATTCTTTGGAATCCCAATGACAGGACCAATTAACTCTCAGTGCAGTGACAGTTAAAATTATACTTTTCCTTCACTGGTTTAACGAAGTTGGGGTTGGTGATACACATAAAGTATAAAATGCAGTAACCTATATATAATGGATAATAACAAAATCACCAGATTTTTATGGCTCTCCTAAATATGCCCATCGATCAAAGCTAAAGAAAGTCACTATCTTTCTTTCTGCATTAGAATAACGCAGATAATTTCCATCAGTTCAGTGTAGAAAAGCCCGCGCACACATACATATATATACAGACACACTTGCAGTGTTAGCAAAGAAATAAAGGAAGAGATAAAAAGTTGGAAGAAAAATGAAGGTAAGAAAAATAAAAAGGAATGTACAATACTTTGGAATTGCATTTTGAAAGTTTTGAAATGAGCGACATGGTCGCTCGGGAGCTGCGGCAACTTTGTGTCCGACACATTTTCACATAACTATAAACTAGTTCTATAACCAAATTCAACCTGAAAGTTATTGTCCATGATAATCCCATATTCCATGATCAAAGAGACATATATCACTGCGCTAGTTATCATAGAAATTGCGACATCGATTTCACTTAATCATTTCAAATTTCATTCTTTGCATCTTATCACGCTCGTTCAGCGACTGAAAGCCGCTGCGTTCACGGATAATCCGCGATCGATAACTCTCGGATCATATAGGAAAAATTTCTAACCGAAGAATCGCGTATCCACGAACAAAATTCGCAAAATTCTATGACGTTCGTCGAACAAAACGCACAGAAAGTCTTCATCTTTCTTTGTCTCCTTTTTCGATTTGCGGCACCGCCACCGCGAAAGCAGAATGACCCGCAGATATATGGCACGCGTTATGAAAAGTCACGCCGAATGACGCGGGTCTAAAAATTCAATTAACGTCGCGTCGTCCCGAAGCGAGGTACGCGTACCCTGTGTACATACACGCGCGTGTACTTTTTTTCCCACCAACGTATACAGACCGTTGTCGGTAAATTGCATTGCCTCCATAAAGAACCTCGGGGAGCGAAAACGAGCGAAGGCGCAATTTTCGGGAATCGCGGTGCCAGAAGCTCATCGTTGGGCAAACTGACTGACTGACTGATCGATCGATTCTGTACCCTCCGCGAATCGGTTCGCACAATCGGTCGTCGATTTGCCGCCAGTTCATGCAAAAGTCGACTTTTGAGTTCTCCAGTTCTTTTTTTCCTGGAATGCACTTCACCCTCCCCCGGCGAAAAAAAAAACAAAATTCCCGTAAAAACAAAGGGCCGAACGCAGTTCTCCCGGTCGCTCGTCATCCTCGTATGAAATTTCATTTTCAATACGGCGTTCAGAATGGATAAAATTTTCATGCCAAGTTCTTTGTGCAAAATGCGATTGATTTTTTTTTCGTGAAAGCATGAAACGTGAAACAGAACAGTGTTTCAAAAACAAACAATCAACAACGGCATTTTGCGAGTAAAGCTTTGAGTGACATAAAATTTTATTCCTCACTTACTTCTGACTTATTTAAGTTTGCTTAATATAAATAAATTGAGATTTAATTATACATTCATTTAATTATACATTCTTCAGCATTAAGGATCTACATAGAATAATGATTTTTCTTAAAATTTTGTTAAAAAAAGTAATACAGATTTCTATTCAGTCCAGTAATCCATCATTGAAATTAATTCTATATTATTCTTATTAGGATACTCTTATATACGTCATGTGGCCAAAACATTCACTGTTCACTTTTGAAAAAGAAGTTTCATTTTATGAGGGAAAGACTTTTAAAAGCGCGTTTACGACACACGCTTCTTCTTCCATGCAATTAATTACAGCATTCCCAGAGCAAGGATGTTTCGAATTAATAAGAGGTAAGACGTGACTCGCATCAAATCGCCGACATATACGAGGCAATAAAATGTCCACTCTAGAAGTGCTTGCCCGAGCCGGCCGAGAGAAAGAAATAGAAACAGAAAAACTAGCAGTCCGACAATTATACAAATATTCTTGGCGTCGCAAAGCAACTAGCGGAAATTAAAAGGCGGATTAATCGATCGTTTAATAGCGCTCGTCTAAGATCATCACTCCATTAATTTCGTATAAATTCGATAAATCCACCGATACGGTTGTAGATACTAAAAATTTGTTCGTGTCGTCGAGCCAGTTCTCCAAGTGGCCTCGATTCCAGCCGGTTAAACGGCGTGTACCTCAACGGAACTGCATCTTGCAGTCGCGATAAGGACGCGATAAGAGCCGGTAGCGGTTGGCTCTTTAAGCGGCCGATAAACCGATGAAGAGAGATCGGCGGTGCACTGCTAATCGTGAGAATGTGGAAGAGTGTGAATCTTGTGTTTATAAGTTCGATATCGATTTATCGCTCGATTTTTAACTCGCGACAAAAGACGAAAAAAAGTATCGCGAGAACAGAGAAACCGCGTACAAACATTTTGTAGCGGGGATTGTATAGCGGCAAATAGAAGCGTTTTGCAACGAAGAATACCACAATGCAAAATGGACAAATAGTAAATGTCTGACTGGTTAAATTAATTAAATTAATTAAATTTGTAGGTGTAGAGTTTGAATTATACGGGCGTAAATTATACCGTAATATCGAGGACGTCATCGTGATATCCAATTCCGCGACCTGATTCAGTAATTTTAATTAAAATAGAAATAGAGTTAGAATAAAAGCAATTGGTTATATAGGTGTGTATATCTACCGTAAAATATACAAGCTCCTGAAACCTACTATATTAATCTTAGATTTTAAACTAATGAGATAATTAAAATGTTGATAAAAAATCAAGAATAAACACTTTGTTTTTATATGTACATCTTTTTACGTTACAATAAATAACAAAATTGCATAAGAAAAAATTGCAACCAAACCACATCAATTATTAAAATGTGAACTTTTTTAATAACGGTATTTAAGCTTTTTATTTGTAAAAATAAATGCGAGATTAAGCGACCCAACTGGCCAGTATCAATTTATTTAATTAACTCACTTGTGAGGGTCGCTTAATCTCGCATTTATTTTTAACTACACACTGGCGGATCTAACAATTTATCCAATTGTTTTTATTTGTACCTTATTTCTTGCTATACAAAATATTAATAAATTAGTAACAAGTTAAAATTTAATTAAAGTCTCTCTCTCTCTCTCTCTCTCTCTCTCTCTCTCTCTCTCTCTTTCACTCTCTTAAGTTACAGTTTATATTTTCTCTCTACACTAAAAACTGAAAGAATTAGAGCGTTAATTTTACTTTTTCTCTTGTTATACGATAATTAAATCTCAAAATATATTTCATTATTAATAATGAATTTAATAACTTTCGTATCGCTGGAATTTTTTCGCATATTAAAAATAATGGAAATAGATTTCTTTTGTGTATTTCATTTACTACAGATCGAGTTTCACTTGCCCACGGACTATTCCCTCGCATCAGAATCCGAATCTTTAGGATACTCTCGTGCGGTATCCAACACTTGTCGTCTTATCGCGCCAAAACTTTCTTCCCGGAGTGAGGCCAATATTGCGAGTTTGGCTTTCTTGCGAAGTGTACAAGAACCGGAAAGGGAGAAAGAAAAAAGACGGCGGAGTCAATTGAAGGGAGCGCGAGAAAGCGGAAGGATAATCGATTTACGTACCCTAAAACTCCGTTACTTCTTTACGACTTTTATTTAGTATCTGCTACTTAGGATATAGATAACTTAATCTTAAATAGAATAAAACGTTTCAGACTCTGTCTAATATTCACAATTTTTTAAATGAATTTCGCTTCAGAATAATTTCTTTTTCAATTTAGTTTCTTATTTCAATAAACAAAGAAAATTCCACAAATTACAATTAGCAGTAACGGTTTCTCTATGGGCCTATTAACCCTCAGTATAGCACTAATGAAACCAATAACAATAACAGAAATAGGCAATAATCATAATAGCACCAAAACGTAAATCTGAATAAGTATCCGAGTAAAATTAAGGAAGCGGAAAAGAATTAAGGAATTGAAGAAAGTTTGCGAGAAAAACGATTAAAAGGAACAAAGAGAACGGAAGTTAAAAAGAGAACGAAGAGAAGCAGGAACGAACGAGGTTACATAGATTTCGAACGAACGCCTCTCCGGTTTTTCCCAGGATACTATCAGCAGTTTCGAGGCGAGTACATCATCCCCCTGGACCCAGGAGTCTCCCGAGGGAGTCTTATCCCAACTTGGCTTTATAAAGGGACGACCCACCGACACGGAGATGTCGGCAGAGAGAGAAAGAGAGAGAGAGAGAGAGAGAGAGAGAGAGAGAGAGAGAAACGAAGGGGTGGGAGAGGGTCCAATACATTCTCTACACACTACGACCTATATCCTGCGGGGAAGCCGCGTCCTGTCTAGATAAGAACTAACGGGTCGAATTCCCAGGGCCATTCGCTCGATACGGTGGCGCAATTCATCGTTTCAATTCGTACCTCCGCTCGTAAATTTTTACAGCACCGATTTATCATCTCCCCGTCTGTCTGTTTCTGGCGATGTATTGCGGTTTAAAGTTCATTCATCTGAAAGCTTAGCCTTTCGAATAATGCGACGAAAATACTGAAAGGGTAGAAATATAAAACAAACAAACATTGTAAAACGTGTTACATTATTTGTTATTATTTTCACATTTTTATGTAATTAAAAATATAATAAATAAAATTATATATATATATATATATATATATATATATATATAATATATATACCTATATAATTTTACGTGTTATGTTATCCGTTTTAAACATGTTTACATTTTATTTATTATCACGCATAAATATGCAGAGAATAACTCATAAATTTTAACTGGTGTTTTATATATGCGCTTATTCACGTGTGGACAATAGAGTATAAAATTTCGAAACCAAAGAGAGGAAAAGAGCGAAAGGGGAAAAGAGAGAAAGAGAAAGAGAGTTTTCGTGCTATGCTTTCATATGAAAGTAATTAAATACTTTCGCAATTTTTGCAATGTCTAACGAGATCTGTCTAGGGAAATCTAAAACTCAAAAATCAGAATTCTACCGCCGTCATTTTACATATTCCAAATTCTTCCAATTTTTTCATCCTATCAATTTAACGTCCCTGTCAAAATCGAGCACCCCGTTCGATATGAAATTTTAATGGAATCTGATTAGTCGTCCTTCTCGCTGGTCGAGTGCCTAGGGAAATCAAGCAGTTCAAGTGAGATTCACATCGTTACTCCGAAATTATACCTTTCTTGAGTTTTTAATTGAAAGTTTCGTTTCGCCGACGTCAGCATTATGGAACTCCCGTCGTTCGTCGCAAGCAGAGACGAAGACGACAGACAACTCGCTCATTAACGACAACGCAAACTACTTTTTCAATTAGACGCATCTCCACGACAGCCGAGGTCGCGACTCCTTCTGACTTCGGTCGTAAAGTTTGGCCAAAATTTTCCGGCATTAAAGGCGATAAGAACGTGCGCCGCCTCCTCTGATCTCGGGATTTCATTAGCGCGAAAACTCCGCATCGGACTTACCTATATTTACGCCGGCGATGAATCTTTATCTACAACCGCCGAACTTTCTGCTCCTAATAACCTAACTTTTGCATCGCGTTCTTTATCGCCCTGCGATATACGTTTTTCTTTCTTTTGCACCGCATTATTCAGCCATCATTATAGATACTAGATCTATGATAAATCAATAAGTAACCAATTTTGTTCAGGACGTTGTAATATAAATTGATTTTTCTTAAAATTACGATATATGCTTTTAAAACCATTATAAATATCAAAGTATTAACTAATATATTTCTAAGCTATTTTTATATAAGTCACGATAAATGGCTTTAACACCTGAAATGTATATAACACAAAATTATCACATATTGTGCCATAATATCAGAAATATATCATCGCGACGGTCAATTATGATTTGATTCACTAATAAATTCAATTCTTAAAAGAGTTAGATTATAGATATTAGAAATGTTTGTTGTCAAGCAAGAAGAAAATATATCGCGAGAGTTTTCCTTTTCTTATTTCTTTATACTATTACGTTTTTATAATCTGTGATTTTTTTAATTTTTCTAAAGTTCTACAGTTACGACTGATATGAACATTGGTATAACAAATAGTCCGATTGTATCATCGCACAGCATCACACATGAACGATCTGCTTTAATTTGCGGAACGAACTTCGATACCGTGCTACTATTTAACGTTCAAATATCCAAGCTACAATTATCCAGACTTCATCACAACACTATCGTTTTCCTGGGTTTTTCGCTCCCGCCTCTCGGCATCGTACTTTGTGTACGTCCGTAATAATGATCCCATACGAGCATCGCTTTGACGAGCTCGGTCTAACTGTAATATACACTCAGGGCTGGGACTTTCTCTCTATCTCTTTCTCTCTCATTCTCTCTTCACCCTTTGTATCCGGAGAATAAACACCGAGGGAGGACGACGTACACGAATCGCCGACAGTTGTAATTCTATTGTGGACGTGCCCGGCCACGTCGTCGTCTCGCAACGTGAATTTCCTAGCCGCGCCACGTTCGTTGTTGCCGACGAGGTGCGGAGTCGGTTAGCGGATACTCGTAGTTACCGCCTAATGAGTGAACCTATCCCTTTACGTGGCGCGCATTTACAAGCGATCGCGGCCACCCGTTGCATTTCGCGCCGTGCAAAAACCGATGCGCGTTAGGATATATTCACACCGACGACGGCTGTGCCGGCCTACCCTCCCCGCAGCGAGACGCGACCGCGAATAATTCACGATGCTTTTACGAATTTCCGGATCCGGCAGTTCGCAGGTGAATCGTAAATGCACGAGCGTTGATAACAATTTATGACCGCTGCATGCTTCCGAGACCTGTCCACATGCCGCACAATATCCATGAGACGCTCAGAAACCTGAAGTTTTAAAGAAATATTCTTTAGAAGCTCGGAACTGACTTGTCCTTCTTTAATATTCAGAGGCACTAATATTTTCTTAGTACTTCTACATTTTTCAAAATTTTTGCGAAAGCACCACACGACGACGTACATTTGACACGGTATATTCTTTACCTACTGCGATAATGGGAAGAAAGGCATTTTTCATAAATAACATTTTAGTCGGAGTGAATAATGTACGCAGTTAAAGGGTGATTTATGTTCCTGCTAGTGTGAACGGAGCTTAACGCATACACACGCGTCTTAACTGGCAGTACTTACGGCGAATTTAATTCTAGTTCTCTCTAGCTTACCCTTTCTTTCCTTCTTGCCGAGGTGCTGAAATAATTAGGAATAATTGCATCTCGAGAGTGAAGAGTGCCGTCTTCTACGCTCACGAATACGCTTCTTAAGTGAAATAAATGCTCGCTGCCAACCACGCTTCGAGGCGGGCCGTCGTCTTTTTTTTTTGTTTTAAAATTTTTATTTTCAACCAAAAATGTTTTATATCACTAATGATATGCAGTTCGAAGCATTTTAAAAATTCCTTTAATATAAGAATATCATCAGGATACATGTAAGTAATGCAGCACGCGTTATAATAAATTTCTGGACTAAATATATTAATTTTTTCGCTGACGCAGTCGACTCTCGATATTATCTCTGGAATATACGCGCGAAGCGAATTTAATCTAGCTACGTTATTACTATACGAAAGAAGAATCCGACTTTCAGATGTAACGTAGTTGCGAGAAATCGAATTTTTATCTTTTCTTTCTCCCTTTCTCTGGTAATCTTCATGGAAAATTCTGCCAGCCTAAAGGGTTAATGCGAGATGCAATTTTCATTTCCTTCCGCGAGAAAATTCTAGAGAAACCTTAATTCATGTGCGAAAATGTTGAACGCAAAACGAATGTCGTGGACGTATATACGGTGCCTCAACTCGCGTACCTTTTATCGATCGCAAACTCTTGAAATGAAACAAAGAAGGAAACCTCAAATAGTTATTGAAGAAAAAATCGCAGAAAAATTCGTAATAAGTAACAGATAATGAGTATCATTGAGAAGAAATGATTTGACAGCAATTTGACTGTTATAAGGGCAATCAAATGCCTCTTTATAGTAAAATCGAATAATATGTTTCTACATTCTGTCTCATAAAAAGCAGAATACAAATTTATTTGTAACCAAAAATAATTTGTAACATGGTAATAATCTGCTGAATTAATTAATATACATTAATCAATTGTTGAATTAATTAATATACATTAATCACTTTTTGAATTAAAAAATTCAAATTTAAATGTTAATACGTTAATTAATGTTAATACATAAATACATTAATTTTAGGGTAATATTCTTCACTGCATGAATATATCAATAAAATTAATAATTATTTTATCTCATAAAGGTATTAATACTGATATATATGTATGTACTGATTATGATATCGTATTCATATTAGAATTCTCAAAATTATATACTCCATATCGAGATAGAAAGTGAAGAATAGTGTTCCATTTATTTTACATAAAAGTCACGCAATTTCACAAAACCTTTTGTGAATTTGCAAGCACGCCGTTGTTAACATGCAAATGCATAAGGTGCGAATAGATAGCACACGGTATGTACATGGCGCACCGTAAGAGTCTTGTATCCCGAACAATGTAACACGCGGTAACAATAAACAACGCTCTTAATGTTATACCGCGATTCGCTCCGAGCGAAAGCGCGACATGCGAAAATGGAATGAGAATAGTAAAATACTGGTGCCGCGATACGTATAGCTTCGGGTGAGCTTATAAAGGGGGAAAGACCGGACTAGTCGGGGGAATCCAACGCGGTGCATAAACTTGCCGACTTGCATAGTGGCGACGTTAGCTCGCTACACACACATACGCACAGGGTGGCTCAGACATACTAGATAAATTTTTTAACCGTGTATAGCTGCGGTATACGTAACAGTGATCTTACACGGTGTCAGTAATTTTCGCTAAAAGATACATTCAATTTTGAAAAAAAAAAATGTTTATTAACGAAGATGGAAATGCGCCAATAATCTACAAAATTTAATTATATCTAATGTATAATTCTTAAAAGGATTTAAATTTGCAAAAAGTATCAATGGAAGTTTACCACTCATTAAAACTTTTCAATTCTCAACGTTCATGTATCATGTATCATGTATCATGTATCATGTAACAAACAAAGCTGAAGTTAAATTTTTATCGAGTCAATCAAATTAATCAAAGAGCAAGTATTATGTAAATATACCTATTCAGATCTTCACATTTTAATTCGCGAGAACTCTTTCATTTCCAATAATTATATTTCCTTGAGAATTTTTGTCAAACAAGATATAACTTCACCTAACCATTGAAACTGAACCACCCAGTGCATAGCGGTCACTCGCCCTATGCACGCTTTCTCATTCGTGAAGAGAAAATCATCCTATCCGTTCGATGCCCGCCGAGCATATTATAGTCACCACGGTTATCCAGAGACGTGTTCGCATACACATACATGAGAAACAGTCCATGAAATTATACCGCGCGTAAATTCATCCCCGTTAAGAGCCGGACGATCGCGTTTCAGCCGCTGTAAACGTCAGCACTCATTAAAACAAGGCGCTACGCGGGTATCGATTAGTGGAAATACAGGCGGCTACGCTTCGCGGAGCGTTATGCGGATCTCGTGGGAATTGATTCACCGGAAGTTATTTGGGATATCTACAAGCTTAGAGATGTTGGGAATTCATCAGATAAAATCGCGCCGCAGTTCGAAAATGTCGATTCGAAACACCGAGCCCGCAATTTCACCAACAGGAAGATTTGAGTAATTTGAGTATCGCGATGATACGGTCTCTCGATAATAATTAACTTCTGCTGCAGATTTTTTCCCTCTAATAAAGAGAGGGCATGGATTTTGAATGTTTTTCACAAATGCACGTAGTTCGCTATAAACTGAGATCACTTGAGTTTCCCCATCATCGCGAGATAGAGGGTTATTTCGAAATGGATTAAAAAAAAGTAAAGTCGCAAAAACTCTCGGTCGTAATCCCCGGGACGTAAACGTCGAGAGTGGCGCATCATCCGACTCTCGTAGCTTCAGCCGACTCTCCCTGTTAATATTTATGGTTGAAATGTACGCCGAATGATATCCGCGGATTCGACATCCCTCAAACCCTCTTTAAAGACACGTTAAGAGCCTTTTAATGCCTCTCACCCGCGCCGAACAGCGCAGCGCGCAGCGCATCGTTATAGCGTTCGCTATATGCACCGCTCTATAGCTGTGCAGGCGGCACTGCGTGGGTGGACACGTAACACCCCGATGTAATAACATAATGGTGTGTTACGGGTATTACGCAGATTACGCAGTTTCCGTTCAGTCACGCACGTCGAATCCAAATTGGGGAGGGTAAACGGGGGAGGGGCCATCGCCTCTTGTTCGCCCTGTGTTTATGCGGGGAAAGGGAAAACGCGAGGGAAGAGATCGACGATACAAGGATGAGCCGCGAGACTGCCATTAACAGATTAATGATCTCGTGAAGGCCATTATCTTGCCATTATTTTGTATATAAAAATAAAAACGACCGCGACTGCTCTTTTGGCAAACTTAAGTATAGATGGAAGTATTAGTTTTCGGATAAAAATCTTTGATAGTCAAACACGTCGATTTATTCCGATAGTCTATCATTTTTTAAATAATTAATACTTAAACTAAACTAATCAGATACGATGATATGACATAAATATCCAAAAAATTAATTATAAAATTAATTTTATTTAAGTTAATTTTCAAATAGAAAAGTAAAACACACTTTGAAAATCATGAAGCAAAGAACAAGATTATATTATTTGTTTGTTTATTATTCGGAAGCTAACCATATCATAAAAAAATTTTAATTATTTTTAATAAAATCTTTTTAATTAGAAATTTAAAAATATCTTTGAGAATCCTAAATTAAACCCTTCGTATGCTGTCTGATCAAGCCATAAACTCAACTGTTAACAGTGCTGAATAATTGACAAAGCCGACCAAGCGTTCGCGGAGACATTTAGTGTACTGCGCACAAAGACATTCCTCGTTCGTTCGATCGGTGAACCTGTTCGGTACGTTGTGCCGACGGGGCACAGCTGCCACTTGCAAGATACCAAAAGGCTACTTGCGTTACTGTCTCGCCTATTCCATGCAGCTATGTATTTGTAGAGTCCGAGTCTGGGAATTGCTTTTGCCGGAGAAACCTCTCCTTGCAGAAGCGAACGACAAAAAGCCAGGTCGTATGCAGCCGTTGCAGAAGGTTCTCGAGAAAAACATATCGTGACAAGCGAGTCTAAATCGCGCGGTCTATGGACGATGATAAGCGCTACGTGACAGTCGTTAACGAAGTCAAGGTAGCTCGCAGAATAGAGAGACTCCGGATGTCTCCCCGAGATGTCTAACGATTCCGTTGGAATATTCCAACGTGTAGTATACGCGTCCCCGCAAATTTCCGCACTCTAATGAAAACCGCAAGATGTTAGAAATTTCTCCGTCCTTTCAGACGATTCGGTGGAGTCAGACGAGTGGGTCCAGAAAGGTAGAGAAATTCATTTCTAACATTGTGGTTTTCGTCGAAATGGAGAAATTTACATTTACGGAAATGTATCCTAATATATCGTTAAAATGTATCGCGCTGGAAAAGCTTATAGATTTATGATCTTTAGAATCGCCCGTTATTTCATTTAATATACATTTAATAATTAGATTAATTAAACAGAAAAAAAAATTTATTTCCTGGCAGGACATTTAATTATCTCCTGCTTTTATATCGGTCAAGATAGAAGATAGACAGTAAAGAATGATAAAGCAGCGAATAGCGCGCTATAAGGAGCGTTACTCTTGACCAGAAATATTTCCTCTCAATGCGGAGACGCGTCATCTGTCTTCTCCAGGACGCGCATCTTATTTCGTACGTGCCTCTCCTGAGCTGCCGTCACATCTCTTTCCTTTTACCCTCAACGTGCCCATTTTTTACACCCTCTTACCGAGAAGAGCGGGGACGCGAATTCGTCCTCGGGATCACGATGAATCGCGACTGTCAGCCTGCAAATTGTGACATAACACCGCCCTCAGGATCTCGCCGCGCTGTCTCTGGGGGAAGAGGTGCGGATGCAGGAGCAGAGGAGAAACGGGTGAGGACTTTGGTGATGGTGGATGGGTCGGAAAATGAAATTCCGCGGGGAGACGGCTAGGCAAATTCCATTCACTTATGTGCAGGCACACACGGCGCGTGCACGTAAAGTCTTGAGGGAGAGATAGAAAGAGACAGACAGGTGGAGAGCGTACACATCCGCGCGTACACATTCGTGCCGTGCCGCGCTGGTGCCAGCACCCTGGCGAATTTACAAGGGAAATAAACTACGTCCGAACTGTTAAAGCTAATATCATCACAAACGTCTTATAGGATTTCTCACGGGGTATTCCCGCGAGCTGGTAATCGCGACACGTCATCGGCTTTGCGTGCGCTTTAATCTCGGCGAACGCCGCGAAAAAGGCTCTCTATCACAGTAGTTTTTCTAAAACTGCGAATTTCGATGATAAATCGAATATAATAGTACATCATTCCAGAGAGCAGTAATGTTCGAATTTATTTCATTTGTAATGAGTTTTTAAAAAGATGGGATTTTATGTTATTCCAAGTAAGAAAGTTGGAAATTTGCCCGATTTACTACGATTTTCGATGCAGTTCTATTGTGAAAGGTAAAATAAAGAGATTTCCAAGTTTCTAAACGACAGATAGTATAGTTCTGGCCCTCTTTTCCTTTCCTATCTTATTTATATAAAATTAGAAATTAATCTTTCAGATCCTTATTCCACTGAATCTCTCGGTTTGTAGATAACGGAATATACATGTAAAAAAATATGCTGTAAAATTATATGAGAATATAGCTTGAAACTAAGGGAGTTATAATTTATATTCTCGCATAATTAAAGAAGACCCCGCGGAAGGGATAAATGTAACAACACCCCGAAAGAGAACAACAGTATTTTTATACATATTACGTACCTCATTATAAATCTCGCGAGAATTTGCGGTAACACCCTCGGAAAATATTATTATTACAGCTTCAACAGAATCTCTTTTTAAAACAAAATTAAAAATTTTATTGCTGTAATTATACCGACAAACATACTACCAATTTATATATATATATATAATATTAATTAAAAATTATTCATCAAATATTAATTAGCCGAATAATAGATATTTTTTAATTAATCTGTTTGCATTTTTCTTTGAGATTTGTCCCTCCTTTTGAATGCACTTTCCTCGAATGCACGGCGACAATAAACGCGAGGATACTTATAGTCGAAACTCACAGATCGGGAAAAAGCGTCGTGCAACCGAGAACACTTCGATCGAGTACGCCGTACACGTCGTACCTGTGACGTGTGGCATGCATCCGATGCAATCGAAGGGAGAAAACGCATAATAGCTGGCCGAGATGCGGGAAACACGTCGCGCGGTGCAACAGCCTCGATATAGGCTCGTCGCCGATAAGGATACACACGATGATGTGACCTCCTTCCTGGTAAATGTAAGCGGTTTATATGCGCGCGCAGTCATTGTAAATCGTCTGGCATTTAAGTCGGAACACGGCTTTCGCAATCTGTAGATGAATCGACAATTAGACACGGTGGGGTTTTCACACACAATAAAACCACTGTTCTTCTATCCGACGTAATTCAGCACAATTGCGCTCTATTGTCACGATGGCGCGCGGTTGAAGGACCGATATACGAACAGTATACGTTATTATTATCGCATGAAGTAGATAAGTGTGCTTTCTTACATAAATCTATTTATTTTTAGATTTAGAATACCATCAAATTCTCGGAGTTTCGTGTTTTCAGCAGGATTACTGAGACAGTATACTGAGACAGACTTATATACGTTTAAAAATAACCAGTCATTTTATAGCGTTTCAGGATTTATACATTTTAACGTTTTAAAAATACACAGGACATTCTCAACCACGTAGATCCTGATTTCAAAGAAAAAGATAATAATCGTATACTATTTTCGTGTTAGATAATTAAAACATGAAAATTTATACTAATTTTTTGCGACAAAATAACTTTATCGAATAATGTGTCTGAAACTCTCATGCAACGCAAGAGCAGTTTCCGTCTTTGCAATCGGCTAATTAGTTACGGGTAAGCCGGTAAACATCATGCGAGAGCGATCCTCTTCAAAGAGAAACAAAACCACCCGAGAGATACTCACGTTTGCTCCTCGTGCTGCGTCACGTGCGACGTCTACCTGGGTCTATACTAACACACGTAGGTTTATCGTGTCGCGCGCGCAGATGTTATGCGGGTCGGAGTAAAAAAATCGAAGAAGCGAGAGGCGAGAGCGAATGCTGAGGGTCAACCCCGAGCTAGCCGGAATATCGGAAGACAGCTTTCCGATACAGTTTCTCGCAAGACTCGCCCACATGTATGTAGTTATACGTATGCACGCAGGAAAATGTAACAATAAGTAACACCGTTTCTCGTAGCGGTTCCGTTTCCCCCTGTCTATAATTGCGCTATCGATCAACGTGCGATACTAGTAAAGTAATTCCACGTAAATGAAGTCAGGAAATACGACAGTATATTTCTCTTCTTATTGTATGTAAAGTATCAACGGAAGATATAATCTTATCATTTAGTACTTACTATTTTGTTGTTACATTATTATTAATGTTATTGCTGATTTGTCGATATATCGGTATATCGCAATAATGAAATAATGAAGTCAATTTATTACTATGTAAGGTAGTCGAGCGAAAGTTGTACCTTCTTTTCTCCATCTCCAGCCTAGACGGTGATTAAAAATAGAGTTGAGATCGGCGAAACGTTGTTCTCCGAGAAGAGAGCATCGGACCACTTACCTGAAAAAAAAGAAAAAGGAAGAATTAGAGAAAAATTTTCATCGGTTAGCTTTTTTTTTAGCTTTTTCCCGAGTCGGTGGAAACGGGGAAATAAAGAACAAGAAGACACTTCGTTAATGAAAGAAACTGGTGAGGGGAGGAATGAGCCCTCTGAGTGCTCCTCGAAGTGCGCCACTCTGAGCTTCTTAGTATTAAGTATATATCGAAGAGAGCTCAGAGAAAGACAAAGACAAATAGAGAGAGAGAAAGAGAGAGGCGAGAGTTAAGAACTTCGAGCGGATTTTCTGGGATGTCGAGCTGGAAAGCGAGAGTAGGTACGCGAGACGCGAGACTGTGCGACGTTCCGATTGCCATTTCGGTTGGACGAAACGGTATTAACAATACTTGTAGAATAATTATGTTGGTTTTTTTTCAAGTGCGGAGGAGTTTCGTGGTTGAAATATTTCACTGTAACCAAAAACGTCCTTCCGTTCGAAATGAATATCTTTGAACGTCATTTGCATTTCAACCTCGCGAATTGCAAAATCTCAATTTTTATGTAACGAATGTCCCTGTAAATCTCTGCAGCTTGAAATTCGCTAGGAATCGCGTCGTTTAACGAGGATGAATTTTAATACCACTTTACCCTTATATTATTTCATCTACAGTAAACCGCGTGCAGAGTGGAGTTCGTCCACGATCGTAACTGCTGGACATTCGAGCAGAAGTATGCGACTGCGTAAAATCTTCCCGTAAACTCAAACACGCGCGTAAAAATCTAAACCTCAATTTCGTGAAATGTGACATTTTATAGATGTGATTCAGATTCAGGCGCATCATGTACTGGAATTTGACTATTCTAACAAAACTATATGTATAAACTGCAGTGTTTAATGAATGAAAGTTTTTTAAAATTATATTTGCTGGGAGTTTAATTTGTTGTGGAAACATTTCCACTCACAAGAGAAAGATTAATTTTTTACAAGGAAGTAAAATCTTTCTTTTCTCTCTTTGCGAATGCTTCGCAATGAGTTTGTTCTCTGCAAATTTGTGCATTTTTTACTACTTTTGGATTTCTTGTTTTGCTTTGTATGCCGTTAACATTAAAAAGTGCATATGAAAAAAAGTAAACCCAAATTTTTCCGTCGTCGAAACGGGTCAAGGACGTCAATCACGGGATGAATCACGCGCCCGGATATTAACATTGTTTTCGATCACGAGGAGCGAACGGAAGGAGTAGGAGACGCTGGAAATAAAGTCCACCGGCGCGGCGCAGCATGCACGTAGGAACGTTTAAAATCGACGCTATTGTTTGTTCGCTCTCCCACGCTCTTCGATCCGACGTGCAAGCCATGGAAATAACTCGTGTCGAAGGTACGGACCTCCTTCTCAAAAGGTTCGATTTTATTGTGCGCGAGATATCGAATTTCGCGGCAAGAGCAGCCGAAACGAGCCTGCGAAAAAACGGGGAAAAAAGGCAAGCGGGCAATCGCCAGTGTCACATATGACATTCGGGTCTCCCGATACATTTTGCCCTCTGGCTTCCGCGATTTCCGGTCTTCCCTCTCTTTCTATCTCGTTCGGTTCCCATCGATCTGTCCCTCTCTTTTTTCTATATCGAGAAAGTGATAGAGGTCGTTTGCACTCACACCGGATAGCAAATTGGACGAGGAATTTCATTTTACCGGATGAGGGGCCTCCACGCCCGGAAAGGTAGGAAAGGTTTCCGGAAGAATGCAATATTCCCGCGACCAGAAAGACAAAGAATGTCATCTGCACATGAAAGTGGATACCCAAATGAAATTCAATATGGCAACGTGGAAGATCATCTTACCTTCTTTACGCGTGTTCACTGTCCCCTTTATCTTGGTTTCTTTCTCGCAACGAAAATGCAATTTCCTCGGATAACTCACCTTCGATTTGATTCGGTTAGGTCAGCGACGTGGCTGCCTGTTGCATGGAAACTCGCGAAGTTTTACGAAAGAAAAATATAAAAATAGAATATGTGGAGCCAGACACGGAGTATTTTAGAACAGAAAATAGATTAATAACAAGACTCGTAGTTATAGTTTCCATGAAGCCGAGGTCCAACCGCAATCGATTCGTGGTCCATCGAGATGGTCCAGTGCTAACATTTGGCGGCTGCTGTGAATATTTTACAACGCGATCGTGAAATTTCGACGCGAACTTGGCGCGCAAATATCAGAGACCGATATATTGAATAGAAGGGATAATCTTTCTTGCCGTGGTTCGCGCCATTATCCTAGGTAAATTGGTATCCATTGTTTGTTGATGGGACTGCTAATTACCAGCCACCGCGCGCGCACTGACATCCTAAAGGGTTCGGGGATTAAGTAGATCGGTAGGTATTAGTCTGCGGTCGCTGGTAAATGCGCACTGTCTGCTACAGGCTGCTCCTTCCAATAAGTTTCCTTAATGCGCCTCTATCCGCGCGTGTATCGGAATACCAAGATTAATACTTCCACGTATGCCGCTGCAAGCTACAGAGGCGGCGTCGCTTCTGCCCGGGGATTTTCGACGATTATACGCGTCACTCGTCATTTAAGCCCCGTTGCGATTTTAACGATCGAGCGCGGAAAGTCTGTC
This sequence comes from Temnothorax longispinosus, assembly GCF_030848805.1. Lineage (NCBI taxonomy): Eukaryota > Metazoa > Arthropoda > Insecta > Hymenoptera > Formicidae > Temnothorax > Temnothorax longispinosus. The sequence goes on along the minus strand of NC_092359.1, from coordinate 16,073,589 downwards.
GCTTGAACAATATCGATTAAAACCGAATTAATTCCGTAAAGTAAATTATTTAAATATCAATATGTATTTAATAAAGGAAAGAACAAATCCCCTTGTTACGTAATGCATATATTTAATACCGGCGATTATTAGAATAAAAATGCAGTTTGTGCCAAATAATAAATTAAAATATATAGACTGTGATTAATTTTGGTCGAAATTAATTCTGATAATTAAAATTGAAATTCTATATTAATTAACAAAAATACTTTAATTTTAAAAGTGACGTAAAAATCGAGTTTTGAAATTCTATCTAAAATATGTATGTTCTCTCTCTTTAATTTTTACTCGTATTTCTCTAAAATCTGCATTTCAAAATTTAACTTTTAAATTTTGATTCAAAATTTTGTTTATACCCTACATTATTTACTATATCCATAGAAAGCTAATTCTGAGCTTATTTATGATATTCAAACTATGTTAGCAAATTTATATTAAAATGTAAATGATTGTAACATAAAGCGCACCTTTCCGCTTATCTCAACCGCCTGCTTACCGTCGTCGAAATGAGGGTGCGAAAGAGAGCAACTATTAGGACCGTCGCACTAATTACTATTATTCGGGACGAGCGCTGCTCTCCGGATGAGACGACGTATTCACGTTGAGACAGTCAATAGGCCCAATAACGGGCTCTATCCTGAATGGACAGAGCTTTCAGCTACTGTGCCGTCGTGATATCTGTGAGACCGAGTGCACGTGGTAATGGATTCCCGGAAGGGTTGAAATTAATTATAGAACGTTGTAGCTATTACAAAGGGAGTGCACAGCGTTGGAAGCCGAAATGGAATGAGCGGTTGAGGTGAGCCTTGTTACTTGCAGGTCGCAATGCGAATTTACACGTTTATACATCCGTTACGGGGTTTGTCAGCCGGCACCGAACATTATTGATACCATCACAGACTAATGAATGATTCAATTTTAAAAATATCAAATTACAAAGATTTTCTGCAATTGTAAGCGCCATCAAAGAATTATTTGCGAATATTGGAGGCAAAGAAATTATTAAGCGAATTAGACCAGAATATTACATTATCGTTGTTACTGGATATTTACTGAACGTATGCCGATTAATTATTATACATGAAAGAAGATAGACAATTAAAATATTAAATTAAAATATACTAAATTGTTACAAAATAGAAATGTGATGTGACAATGTTTAAAGGGGAAAATTAATGAAAATATTAAACGTGATATTTGATGCTGAATGTAATAAAATAGAGTATCCGGAATATATCTTCGGATATGCAATCGAGAGCGCGGGCGCGGCGCAGTTTTACGGTAAAGAACGGCTCGGAAGTATGGCCGTTACTTTTCGTGAATTAAATCGACTGCGTACGTGCTTCGTATCGAAAGCTCGGCCAATTTTACTCCGATGGCAGGTGTACAAGCGTAGGCAGAGGTTTATGCAAGAGAAATGAACGGCACTTCCGCGAGCGTCCAATTCTGCGAGACTGCATTCAATGCGCAATACTTTCGCATAGTATATAAGGCGCGCGATTTATGACAACATGCGCCCGCATCCTGTCGGATATTTCCAGCTTTTTTATGTTCCCGAAGGATGAACGCACAAGCACACTGTGGCATAAATTAATACAATACAAAAGAGAACGCTAAGCGTATCGAACATTAATATATTTTCACCTATTATAATTAAAGACTTATCTGATTGTGAGTGTAGATATTTTATAAAGAAATAAAGTGTATAATATACTTAAATAACACTTATTCTCAATTTGAATTTATAACTATTATATATCTTTTTTGTTTATCATAAAGAAAAATAATAAAAAATTGGACTAACAATAAGATTTAATTTTGTCTAACTTGTTAATACAAAATATAACGTCCTTTATGTATTAAAGTTAAAATTGAACTGTATCTATGATGATAGAGATGATGGTTAACCACTTCTCTTCCTCTCTTATGTTTATGTCATGTTCATTTAACCCTATTAATGCTTCGCATGTTTGTCGCTTGTCGAAATTATGATAATTTTCACTAATTTTACATAAAACAGCGTACTATACTGCTTTATAGTATTATGCATGATGTAAAAGAGCTATTGATATGTACGAATATATGAATTTGTAACGTCAGCTCGTAACGTGTCAGTGTCCGAATATTGCAAATTGCCAGCGTAACAGAATTGCTAATCGCGTAATATTACAGACCGGTGTTTTCGTTGGATTATGAACATCCGCGACGACGAGTGCCGCTAATGGTGCTGTTAGGCCGCCGGCAGTTCGTGTTGCTCGTCGGTCTATAGTGTAAATTAGCGGTATACGCGAATGACATGCAAGGAGATTGCAAACAGCGACGGGCGGTGCCGGATAAAGTTCTTCTTCCGCGATACTCTGACTCGGTTCTACCAGCTTCCCATTGTATTTCTTTCACAATACGTTCGTTAACTGTTCTCGGGTAGCTGAACTGCGAGCGAGAAGAAAATAACGCAGCGCGGAAAAATAAAGATAGAATTAGAGCAATACTAAAAGGGCAAGCAGCGTGGGAAGAAGAGAAAATACACGTAGCCGAGAGGAAAGAGAGAAAATAAAGAAAAGCAGTTATTTACATTCTAGAAAAATATTTCCCAATTGAAAAGAAAATTTCAAACTTGAAAGAAAAATAAGAAAAATATAAAACCTCTCTGGAAAATAAGTTAATTAATGTAAAACATTTTAATAAAAGAAACACAATTTGTATAATCTGCAAGATATATTTAAATCCCTTCGAGTTTCTGTTTCTTTATATAAAAAATTTTTTAATAATACTAATAATTTGTAAAATGCATATATTTTTTAAGAATAAATATATAAAGTTTGTCGTAAATTAATTTGTGAAATTAATTAATTTCTAACTATTTATATTGTAAAATGTATAAAGTAATATCGTAATCTTCCGATACATCGGAAAGTTAGGTGTTGCATTTTGAAAAAAGCTGGGAAATGCTGCCTCAGAGCAAGAAAGAGAACGCCGGACAAGGATAGGAAAAAGGGCAGGAGAAAGGGGAGACAAGCGAGGGAACTCGCGTACGTTTGTTTGTAGTTCCCTTTGCGCTTTTATTCGGTTTCGTTCACTCAAGCTTTTCGGTTACGTCGTGGAGCTTTGTTTTATGGCGGCATGGCCCGAACCGTTCCGCGAAAAGGGGTGGAGAGACGCGGGAGTTGAAAGAAAGACGCGGCACTGCTTAACCAAATTGCGCGGAATAAAATTTGCATTTTATTGCGCGCGATTCCTGAACGCGAATTCCCGCCGTGGACGTGGAAAACTCCCGTCCGCCATCGCGATTATATCGTCCGGGGTGGTAATTCCCCGATTTCTTTCCGCGATATGGACACGACGCACGTCGCTATTTGATCCGTCGGTTGGTTCCCACGGTGAATCGACCAGTAGAATAAAAATTCATATGTGTCTGATCCTTCAACGATTCCGATCGACTACTAGATTTTAAAAAATCTAGATTTTATGAAGAGTATCCCAGATTTTTTAATTTAACACAATTTTTAAGAGGTCAATAAAATAGTGATAATTTTAGGTAACTCAATATATAAGATCGGATAATAAATCTTGGCTAATCAAAATATGAAATCTCTTATTACTTCACTGAATACGATCGAGATAGATCGCCAGCTTTTTAAGATCTCTTCCACACTCCTTTGATCGATGCTGACTCGATATCACGGAATTCACGGAGCCCTCCACTTTATGCAAACCCGAAGATATTCGTTCTGAGTACGCAACGAGCACAGCTGCAGTCGCAAGATGGATATTTCTTCTTACCAAATGGCGTTCTGATAAGAAAATTCGTTTTCCACATCAGCGACGTGAGGACGAAACTAGAGGTGAAAGGGTGGCGATGAAAAAGGAAAAGGTGTGGGAAAAGGGACAATGCGAAAAGAGATAGGTGAAATAGAGGGAAGAGGACATCCGATTCGATATTCTATCGAGATAGTCGACATTTTTCAGTGTGCCGATGGTCACGAGCATTTTTCGAGGCAATGGGCTTCCCAGCGGCGACATATATCTATATATATATGTAGTTATATACAGCTGCGTGCATGCAGGGTGTCCGAGAACTATCGTCTCTCGCGTTTCATATACAAATTCCCTTACCAATCGAGAATCGATTTTGCCTTACATCAAGGTATCGGAAGTTTTTTTACATAAGCGCAAATGGCGTAACCGAAATTATCGAATAAATGGAAAAACGCTATACATACTTGCAATTTAATAAAAAGTTATGATTTAATAAATTGAATTATTTGATTAATTATAGAATTATAGATTCTTCAATCAAAATAACAAATATTTCTGCAATAAAATTGAATAGTAAAATTATTGTAAAACTATTAAAGTCGTTGAAAAATTAAGAGCAAATAAGTAACAAAACCATTTAGTTCAATTAATTTCAAAAAGTATTTTGTTACACATAATGGAGAATTATAATTTTATTCTTATAAACCTATTTGCTAATTAAAAACTCGACATTTAACTTTATAAATGTCGATAAAAGAAATGTTCGACAAAAGAAAATAAATTTTAAGTCGGTATTAATTTGCTATTTATCTGTGCCTTTGTAAAAATGTAGATTCCAGAGATCATTGCACGGAATATCTGAAATTAGAAACTGCGGCAAACGATGCGTAAGTGATACAGAATGCTGGTGCTCGTTACTTTCCGACTCGCAGGAATTCTCGCTCGTGCGAAACATGCACTGACCTATAATTATTCGCGTGAGTTATCGCTATGAGTCACCGGATCGAATGTTCATCGTTTCCACAAGGTGATCCACGTGATGACTGTATGCTTCTGTACAGGTTAAATAATTATTCGATAGATAAACCCTATAATTAGCTAATATACAGTATATTCATTAATTTATAAACACCTAACACAAAAATTGATGCAAAAAAAATCAGTAAACATAAATTCTTTACATATAAAGGAATTTAATTTCTTTAATTGTGAGATGGATGTTATTTGTATTCTATCAAGAATGTAAAAAGACGGCATAAATAACATTAGTTATGTATCAAAGCAAATCATAAGAATGCAAAAAATCCAGCCGAGCCCATACCGAACGTTTTTAAAAAAGCCGCGATAGCAAAGCGCAGTTGAAATCGCATCGGTCTCTCCCCCTTGGACCCACCCACGCGGAAAATCGCGTATTCGTCTGTTTGCTCTGCTAGCCTCTCCTTTTCATCGCGTATGTCGAATTCCGGATCGAGATACGAAAATAATGTCAAGACCCCGAATCGCTATAAAGAGGATCTCTCTTATGCGGTATGAACCGTTCTCGGGCACGCATTCCAACGACGAGTGGCTTTTATATACATATTAGAGAAGCGAGGCTATTTTGCATGCCGACGAACACTGATAAACAGAAGTCGCATGCTTGGAAAGCTGAAAGAAATACAAGCGGGCGCGGCTTTGTTAACCCTTCGCTGGTAACGTCTTTTTCGGCACCTGTAACTGGTAACGTCGGGTCACTCGTGTCCGACGCCTAAAAAATACCTTAAAGTGTTCTAAAAAAATCTGAAAAAATTCATGTTACCTTATTAACTATCCTACTTTAAGGATCAATCGCTATATTGCCGATTTTTTTATTTGTTTAAACAATATATTTATATAAACAAATAAAAACGTGAAGAATGGGCCATTTTTTTCAAAAAATCGTAATTTTGGCAAAAATTAATATATTTTAAAAAACCAAACGGGAAATTAAAGTTTAAGAATAGTACTTTAAAGAAAAAAATATTAGAAGTATGTATAAATTAATGGGATGCTTAAGTTTTGAGCATCAAAATCACGTTTTTTGAAAGTACGTAAATAGGTACAAATTACAGTAAAATACACATTTTATTCATTTTTAATCAATTTTATTCATGAAAATGTAATCAATCACAATTATTTATTACAAAATTATAAAAAAGTACAAAAATATGAAAAAATTATAGTAATATCGAAACTCTAAGATAGATTAATAGATTGATATTTATAGATAACTAAGATTAATCTATCAATTCCCAATAAAAGAACATGAATTTTTAGTAAAAAAAAACATCCAAATTAAAATAAACATTCTACTAACCTGCTATTTTTCATCAACGTAACTGGTAACGTCGGGTCACTCGTGCACTTTCAAAATTTCGTCTGGCTCTCACAACGGCTGTTTACGCATTAGACCGTCGGCGCTTGGGGAACTATTAGCTTAGTAGTATACAATTTTTTTCAGTATAGTTTAATCCCGCCCCCCCTCCCTCTCTTCGAGCTACAGGGGACAGTCACTTTCGCCAGGGCACGAGTGACCCGACGTTACCAGCGAAGGGTTAAAGGCGAACAAAAGTTATTCGCGCGTCGAACTTGGTCTCTCTCGCCGCATACAGCATTTATTTCATTGTATTTTGCGCGCACGTAAATAATTAATAACGTTACTTTTTAATACCTAATATTATAATATTGTAAAATGTGATTTTATTTTCACTTTATGTAGTATTAAAAATTGTGTATTAAAAAGATAAAAATCTATGATTATTTTCGCTGTTGAACGATCGTTCAATGTTTATCAACAAACTCGTAATATGAACAGTAAAAGCTTTGTGGATTTTCGGTTGTAAAACAGAAGGAAAATAATGGCGAACGTTACATGGACGCACGAGTGGAAGCCGAAATTTGATCAAAATCGCGACTCTCTCCGATACATTTTGGTTCACCGAGGGGAGACACTATTTCAACCGGGCACGTTTACCACATATAAACCATTTCCTTCGTTTTGCGTCTACGCACACGTTGCGATAACACGTGCCGCACGTTTCGCTGCCGATCCAATCGCCGTTTTCGATGGTCCGTTTGTCATAATAATCCAAGGACGGAAGCCGCGATCGTTACTTTCATATCACTGGTTTCATACGGTCGTTTCTCTCACAAATCTGCCGTTAACTCTTTTTATCACCGTCTACTTTTTAAAAGTCATATTTTACGATATTTATCTTATACCGATAACTGTGTAATTTCCTTTTTGCATTTGGTTCGAAATAAAAATCTGTTCAAGTCAAAAATAAAATTTTTGCGATATACCGAACAACCTGATATTTATCATTCCAATTGTTTTTATTTTAGTTAATTAAATTTATTTTATTTAGAAATGGTGCTGTTTTAAGTTTTTTACTACATATATATTATATATACGTTTATTGTCTCCCCTCAGAGTGCAAGGCGTTTTGAAAGGACGTTCCCAACCCTTTACAAACGTAAGTTTTTTACCAAAAGAATAAGCTCTAATTAGAAAGCTGAATAAGTAAATGACTACGTTTTTGCAATTATTATAGTTTCCTCGCATCTATTTTCAGACACAATTTATTCCTCTCTATATATGTACTCAGATAGCGAACTTTGAGCAGCACCCAACTACCGGGGACAAAGGCTACCGGACTTCGTCCCCGGGCTCGATCCTTGCACTCTCGTCCTACGGAATTATTTACTAAAGTTTCTGCGCGACTAGAGAAATTTATAACGACCGCTGAGAAATGTAGCGTGAGTCCGGCAGAGATTTCCTGGCAAAAAGCGAGCTACCGTAAGTACGAGGCCGATGCATGTTTAAGTGATCGATTAACATATACACATATATCAAGCTTAACCCTTTCATCGAACTTTAGCGCAGTATGCTGCATATTTGATTAATGTACATACATGTGAAAATGTTGCACTAATGGATGCATGATAGCACTCCACGCTGTCTCTAGTTAAATGTAATCGAATAAAATTCAAAAGCTTAATCATAATTAAATACATTAGTGAATCACTATAAATTAGAAAGAATAATTCTATCTCAGATATGGCGAATATAATTATATATAGAGATAAAAATAAAATAACTTTTATGTTTTTAATGTTTCTAAGTTTTGATGTATCTTAATCTTCTCAGCTTATATAATAAGATTTACTGGCTGTCCATTAAATTACTAAACGTTTTAAGCAAGATATTGCGGACGCGTTCACTGAGTATTTAAAAGTGTCCACGTCATCGGAAAGGATTAATGTAACCAGAACCCAAAGCAACGCGAAACGGAGGGCAGTGCTGCTGGAAAAACGAAATAGCCGACATGTCATGGCAACGGCACGGGAATTAAATTACTCGGATTTATTGGACGTACGATAATAACGGCTTGACGTCCAGTTTTCTCTTCTCTCTCTCTCTCTCTCTCTCTCTCTCCCTCCCTCTCTTTTTCTCTCTACTAAAATCTCTGGTTACACGTGGATAGACGGGATGGATCGGATTGCCCGATGCCTAATTAAAAGGGACGTTTTAATCGCCACTAGTAGGCGACATTGCTACCTTTATGGAAAAAGAGCTGCAAAACAATACGTTTGTGCCTTTGTTCCATTGTTTGTCACTGAGAGCGTGATTGGCATGGTGATAACAAATTTCATCAATTGATAGGCGGATTACGACGGGACAAGCTGAGTGAAAGGGTAGAAATTTAAGAGTAAAGAATTTTTAAATAATTTATAGCTCTTATAAAAATAATAGAACTGAAATGCCATCGAGTTATTTTCTTAATGCTCTTGAAATAGAAATAGCGATGAGAGACAATCCAATTTCAAGATACGAATTTGCAGTTCTTGTTCCATAATCCGTTGTCTCTTTTGTCCACCTTTGTCTGTCTTGGTAATATCAAATTATCACGATAAGAAAGGACCTTGAAGCACTTAGCTGATGACGTTTATATTTTTATAAGCAGAAATAAGACAACGTCTCATGTTTCAGTTGGTCTCGTGTCACGTCTTATTGCAGACACCGAAAATTGCATCGCAGTTGTATAAAACGTCCCATAGTAAATGTGAAAAACATTTTAATTTACGATTATAAGCAATGTTAGAGAAAGGAAGATAATTAAAATAAATTATTTTATTTTATATTATTTTACAGTTTTTATATCAATTTGTAATTTATCTCCTCTCTCTTCTTTTCTTTTTCTAAGGGGCGTATATCACGCTATTTTTTCACTTTTCTCAAATAATTAAACGTCTATAGAACAAAAAATATTTGAATTATTAACCGGTTCCACTGAATATCATTTAAAAAATATAGAAAATAAATTTATGATGCATTTTATTATTTTAATTCAAAGCTTGCTTATGTTAAATATAGCAACTTTCTAATTAATCCAAAGGTAAAGTTCCATAAGTGAAACCGCAAAAAGTTTCTTCTTCTCACGTTTGTCAGAAGAATCTCGTAAAACTTCAAACCCTTCACTTCTGTCCTGAAAAGTGTTTAATGAATCGCTCAATCTTTCGCGGACACACGCGATATTACCTGAGCGTAAAAATATTCCGCTTCCGCTCGGGCTAACAACTACTCGCCGGCGAATGATTAAAGCGCAAGGAACGTCAGTATCAAAATGATCACGTTCGAAAGCGCCCAGCCGGCGCGGCGCGGCGCGGCGCGCGGCTTATTCGGCGGCCTCGCGAGTTCTCCCTCATTATCGCGCAGGTACTCCCGGGGGTGCACGACACCCACCACGGTGAGTGAAGTGCACGCAAATTCGTAAGCACGAATCGCGATTTTATCGGCGGCCGGAAGTCCCATTAAAGTATCCCCATCGAGCGAACGAGCGAGCGATGGGGAACGAACGACGGAGGAGAAGGAACGAGTCGTCTGGGGGCGACAATTAGTTCTCCTTACCCTTATCCTTGGCATCTCAGCGGCTCGAGTCTCCCGTTACGCGAGATATTGCGAACTATTCGAAGTGCTCGCGGAAACTTACCTCCGTAAGAGACGCGCACGAGATCTCTCAAATATGGTTCGAGACATCCTCCTCACTCTCTTCTTCTTCTTCCAGTCTCGCTCTATGTCGTTGTTGTCCTGACTGTTACAGGAAGAAGCTTTTACGGGGGATCGATTCTATCGGCGAGCGTAAGTGCCCCAGGATAAAATATCGTTCACATAACGATTAGTATCGTATTTGAGACTGTGTATAGCCATACCGCGTATTATGTTAAACTTAAAGTTGAAACTCACTCATAAAAGATGCGCTCTGCATATAAAATGCTGCTAACCGTGCACTTTTTCTCAATTACAGTTCTTTAATGAAGTTGAAGTCGATATTCCTGTAACAATAATTTATAGTAGCTTTTTCTCTCTCAATGATCCTCTATAAGTTTTATCATCTTACGTTAGTTAATTTCTGTCGAAACGTGTAGTTTGATAGGAGCAAATCGAGCAGGAAACGAACCGACCGACACATCCTTTTGACCTGTCGCGGCATATCCTGGCTACCCTTCGTGTGTCAAACACAAACGTGACCGGTAATGCGGCATCGCATCGGACTTTTATCGTTATTGTGGACGCGCCGGTGACGACTCTTATCGTTATTGTTATCGAGCACGCACGCCATCGTCGCCGAATACGTCACGGGCGCTTGTCTTCCGGCCGCGACGACTGCGACGATGAAATGAATCATCCCGAGGGGTAGGTAGCGCAAACGCATAAACGCGATGCAAGTCCCGACAGGTTTCGAAATGATCCGAGAACACGTATGCGTCTCGTGAGCCTATTATGCCAATTATGCAATTTGCTCCCACTAATGTGGAAGTCAGTGACGATGATCGATCAGATTTACGTTCATATTATCGACATAAAGTGCAGAATTTGCAGCGTTATACATAATTATTTTTCTCTTAAATATATTTTTACATATTTATATAAAATGTCAGAGTTATTATGACAATATTTATTTGTAAAAAAATTAATTCAATTATTTGCTCAAAACGTCTTAAATCTGGATAACGCAATTTTCTGTATATAATTACTATTTTTACAGTCCGTGAGAAATTTTCCTTTTATCAGATTAATTCATTTCCCGTCTAATTTTAATTAAAACTAAAGTAAAGAAAATAACGTTTTATCCAAGCGTAGCGTCGATATTCACTAGTTAATATCTCGCTTTCTCTGCCCTTGTCGTTGATATACGCGCCGCTTTTGTCGCTCGTTTATGCACCTCTCGAGACGTTCAGTACTTTCGTGCGTCGCGCTCTTGATGCATGCATGCAGTCGGGTGTATGCGATTATATGGACTACGTAGAGTCTAGCCCCCTGCACGGCGCCACGGGCGGTCGACATTACATATAAGCTGTCTCTTCCAAGTCGAGCTTATATAAGTGCATTTGTATATACGTATCACACGAATTCGCATTCGGTCGCGAAACGTTTTGTCGTGGAGGGCGACGCGACGCGAGGAAAGAATGCATTGTGACCGCGTATGCGCTCCATATGTTCAGAAAATGCACGCTCAATGCAATAATTGAATACAAGAGTCGTACTTGACGGCGCCGTATAAATATAACGTCCGAAGATTAATGTGGAAAATACTCCTTGCAACTGGAACGTTTCTTTTCATATTTTATTAGTGGAGATAAAATAGAAGACCCATTCGATGTCATAATTTTTTGTAAAGCTCAAAAAAAACATCCGTTGCTTCAAGTTGCTATAACAAGCAGCGACGATAAAAGATCAAAGATATCCGATTTAGAGACGTTAAGTTCTTCGTACATTCGCAAATGTGAATATTTAATTGTGCCGGTACGTTATCGTGTCGCGACGAACCTTGGAAAAAGATCGTTCGACTTATCTTTATTATTGAAGTTCGAAGTAAACATCAAGTTATATTGCCCAAAGTTTGCTCAGCTCTTTCCGACTGCACGAATCAGCAAAGTATCGTTGGCTGCTTTCTTTTCATTTCCTAGCGTCTTAATGCGATCCTTCGTCTCGCTGCCGGTCCTCCTCCTCGACTTTCGACGCCGATTTCTTACCTCGTATTTTCTATTTCCTATCTCTTCGTCTTATCTCTTTGCGTAACTTATTTTATCGAGATAGAGGAAAGGGGAGGGAGGGTCATTCGCCACTGTCCTCCATTTTCCGCGATTCCCGCAATTTCCTTTCGCTCAAGATAGCTGGCCCTCGTTTCTCCGCGAACATTTAAGCAAGAATACCGGCGAGAAAGTCATACCATTCTTTCAAAATGCGACATTAATGTATCTGGAACCGGGGGGCTATAGAACCATCATAACGACCTCGACCGAGCTGATATCAGCCTGCGCGAAAAATGCGCGTTGACATTTATGGAGTGGCATCTCGATCGGGAAATACGATACAACGCCATGGGAGCTGTTTGCATTCGGGAGATATTAGATTCGAAAGAATGCCTCGATAAAATGTTGCAAGCGTAATATTACGATAGAAAATACCATAATAACTTGAAATCAATGCTTTATATAGCAATTATGCCAGATAACATTTTGTTATTTTTATCTTTAATAATAAAACGACGATAAGCTTATTCTTAAAGATATTCAATATCTTTACATCATCTGTATATATTTATATCATTTTTAAGATATCAATATTTTTCCAATCAAATCTGAGATTTGGTATACATGCAACGTTTTTCCCCGGAGAGATTCTCTATCATTTACATAGCATTCAAAGCTTCGTCGATGATCTCGAGAGGATTCTACCATCGCACATCCTCGCGAGTCTGTCGATTCGCAATGCGATTTATATGCATAGAGATCGACGCGGAATTTTTCGTTACGAATGTTAGACCGAAAACCTCGCGTGGAAGAGAACCGCGTATTTTTCGCTAGTTCCTCGTTACCCCCGTGGCCCGCGAAATCAGCGGTAGTCGAACGATCGTCCATCATCGACGGTTTGTATCGATGCAGACGTAAAAGGAAAAGAAACGCATGGCATATGCCCGCGCTGCACATCCACATTCTATGCACGCGGAATAGAAACGCTCCGTTTCGCAAAAAGAAGCGTGCAAAAAACCGATGTTGCCTCGCCGCGAAATACCCGGGGGATTCGTTTCTTGCGCATTTCCGTTTCCATGTATTCCACCATGGTACGGCGGGGCGCGTCATAACCACCAGCGTACCAAGATGGAAATTATTCGGATGCGCGTCGAAAACATCGTCGCGCTATGCAACTGGAGCGAATGAGGGATCTTCGTCCAGCCATCGTTTCCAGCGTAATTACGAGAGAAGACGATCGTAAAAATACAAATCGGAGACGGAGCACAATGCAATGGTTGGATGTTGTTGCCTAGAGGCATACCTATGTCTTTTTAATACGGCTCGTATTTTTTTCAAGTTCACTTCTGCACTTCTGCATCGCGTATCACAGATTAAAAGTCTTAGAAACGGTCAAAAAAATCGCACGTTGTAGGCGAAAATCTATCTAAAAGTATCTTGGAGCAGTATTATTATTCCACAACCGCACCCATTCCTACGAGTAAGGTAAACGTGGCTTTGTTATCGTCTAAATAAACTGCCTTTATATATGTATGAGTTTTTCATAAAAAACAGTTTAAGAAAAATAAGATATATTATGAAGCAAACTATTGAACGCTTCTTTTAACTCGTCTGATAAATGCAATGTATTTTCTTTTGAGCATGAAATAAAAAAATATTATATTCTGTTAATAACTGAAATTATCGATTTCATAAATAAATAAAAATGGAAATAATACTGCAGAATTAATTTTTCATCACAATGCATAAAGTATTTTTATAACAAAGTGATATGATATTTCTATAATAGGATGATAGTTGACGGATTTTTGTTGACAACAATTCAATCATTGAACGTACTCGAAACTGCACTATTGTACAGCGCAAAGTATATCAAGAGTTTCAAAAGTTCAACTTCCTTATACTCGCAGGAGACTTTCCATTTACCTTCACGTTTTCACCGAACGGTGTGCCGACCGACTATCCGATCTCGATAACGAGCACAATTGAAGCTTACACCATTGCGATGCACTGTTCCGACCCCGTGTCTAACATGGTTCGCAGAATACAGCGTTGAAACTCGGTCTATCAGATCTCGGATTCTTGTCCGTTTCCGAGCGATCGAAAAACGACATTGAATAGCCACCTAGACATTCATACTCAATATGCTCTTGAAGTCTATTCACATTGTTCGAAGTACGAATCTCCATGACAATGGAATTTAATCCTTTAACAAAAAATTCCTTTAATTCTTTTAAAAATTTAAATCGTTGATGCAAGATAAAAATACTTTTTAAAATCAATTACGTGAAATTTTAAAAATACATAAAAATGTATTTTTGAAATATACATATAAAAAATATACGCTGAAAATATACGCTATAGATAAAGGCGTGTAACTATTTATCGCAATAAAAATTACAATCTTTGATGATATTTTCCGGCATAAATAAGTATCGACACATTTTGACACTATATTTTTCGCATCAAATAAATTACAAGGAGTACAGAATATCTTGCCCATATAATAATACGATTATCATGTCAGCGCATTTTTTAACTCTGCAATTACGATCGGCCGTTTGAACAAAAAGCGTGCATCATAAACCGTGTAATTTTGCAAGAATGATTATCACCTTTTCTTCCTCGTAACTCTGTCATCGTATTATTACGAAGCGGACAACGTCGCGAGGGGCGCGAAGTGCTCCGGTTAGCGTGATTTATGCTCTTCCTAATCACCGGTTGTCGCCGCAGGCTATTTTTTAGCGCCGTTAGAATGCGCGTCAACGATAACTTTGTGGCCGCGCAGCCACCGTGCAGCATCCAGTAGCCTTAGATGCTCGCGCATAGTACAGTAACTTAAATCTTATCGGCGCGCTGTCGTGCGAAACTGGTTTTTCGGGCTATAATATCAGCCGGCGGATTTACGAACAAAGTCTCGTGAATGCTTAACCCCTTCACACCTGGTGCGACTGTTAAGAGGAACATGTTTTATTTCTCTCTACACATTTAATTCTAGAAGCACTCGTAAAGAATGTTAACTGAGAAATCGTCCTTCATTCTGCCGAAATATAATATAGATGTACAGCGGAAAGTAATAATTTTGTTACTGATTACATTGATCATTTAATTTGTTGAACGTAATTCTTATCCAATATTTTTCTGGCGCATCCGTTTGATTAACGATACAAAACTATTAGTGAATTCTTTTGTAATATCCTAGAGCTATTCACAAAAACTTCTGATTTATCTTTCAATCGAAAAAGACTCACAGTTAAATCGCGTCAACTGCATGCGATGATGAATCGCTAGATCGCGTGCGTTTGCCCACAACTGGGATATATGCTGCGATGAGATGATTCACAGCGCAGTTTCTCTATTTCTCTCGCATTTTCTGAAATGTTTTCGCTCACGTCGAGAATAGATTTGAGCGGCTCGCGAGAGCACGCATAGCTCACCCGGCGGTTAAATTAAATAGGAGAAATTAAACGAACGTCCGCGAATGACGGGTTGTCATTACGCGTAATTAGAATTTTAATTGCTACGTTACCGCTCCGTTTACGGCCGAAAACGATTACGTCCACCGCCCAATTATTCTCACCGGCATGAAGTAGCGCAGTCATAATCGAGACTCGGAGCCGATAATTATGGGCATTAAAACCATAATAGTAAACATCAAACCCTCGGAATTATGCGCTCGACCGCCCATCTTCACGTGGACTTACTCAAGCGTACTCGGCGTAGTCAAAATACAACAAGAAGCTGCTAGATCTACATATCATTGTTTCAAAGAAGTTATTAATTATATGTTATTAATATAAATTACATTATTATATACAAATCAACTTAATGATTTAACAAGAGAAAATTGTTGAAACATTATTTCATTTGCCATCTCCTCGAAACATGTAGGTACTTTTTTTAAAAATGTTGTCAATAATTTCAATAAACGCGAATTAGATTGTTTTCTCAGGTTTTTTACTTTACTATTTCCGAAAAAAAAAACAATGTTTCTTAATGAAGATTCACAACCGTATTCTAATAATCTTTATAATCTTTAACGATGGCAACTTCGGCTTTGCAATCAATGCACCTAGCATATAAATAGACGAGTATCCGGAAAACACGCGTGATTGCCCGCGTACGACTGCGCAATTAGCGTAACAAACGAGTTCCGTAATGACCCTCAATAAAACGATTATTAACGGATCGTCTATGCACTAGCGCGGACAAGTTCGCGGGTCTATTAACGCGCCGATGGTTATTGTATTACCCGTCTCATTTTTCCGATGACTCGTATGTTATTACCGCCTTCTTAATTGTTCGTCGCTCGCTCGTTCGCTCGCCTGCAAACGCGAATGCGAACGTGAGGATATCTTCATTATCGCGGGAAGAAAAAAGAGGAAGGGTCCCCGGTAAGTACTTAAAGCAGAGACGCTCACCGGCTCGCAATTAACGATCGCTAATGAGACGTATGCAAATATCGGCCGGCCATTAAAGGTGTGCTCCGCGCTTTTTCGAGGTAACGCACCTCGGTATTCATTTCACGCCGATGCATACGTATGCGAGATAACTTTTAAATGTTCCGCGCGAGATACGGCGGCCTCTCGACGTCCGGTATCATCGACAGCAACGTCCAAAAACGAATGGAATTTACGAAGCGTGTCAACTGACTATCTGATGTCGTGTCGGCGGATAAAAATGCCACTTGATGTCTTTTTCCAGACGCGTTACTTCGTCGTTATAGTCGGTCGCTCTTTAAAGATATTTTTAGAAATAAGATATAGTGAAAATATAAATAGAATTAAAAATAGAATTTATAGATTAAATTTAGAAACGATTTTTATTCCCTAGTCAAATTTGTCACAATTGATCTCGGCACATTCTAATATTAAAGTATTACTGTATAAAGTATTAAATCTCATCGAGATAAAAAATATACTATAGATAAAGAAATAGCAAAAAAAATATTAAAATTAAATTCATGATTCCGTTATTTTACATTTCGTTCATTATAAGAAGCAAGAGATATGTATAGCAATAAAATGAAGCAACAATCTGACATGCTAGTACTAGTTGTTATTTATCGTCGCCATTATTATCTCCCATGGATACGGCATGACAAGTATCGCCGTCCTGCAAAGACGCATTTTACAACGCTGTCGGACCGAGGCACATTTACTGGCTGACACGTCTTAATAAACAATCCGGTAGCGGAGAAATAATAAATCGATAAATACAGGCTTTCCTATCAATGCGCGCAAGCGTCTCGCCAAGAGGGTGTCCGTCTCGCAATCAGCGCTGGAAAGGCGCTTTATTAGAACGGAACGATATCGGCGCGCCGCGGCGCGCGGTAGAAACGAAATGGTACTGGCCACCGGGTATAATTCATACTCAAATTGACTGTATGCGCCGTGTGGGCCTTAGGTAACTTCGAACATGGCATCATGCACCAGCGTTCGTTCCGCCCTGTTTCGTGCGCGAACTATAATTTATGGGAGGAGCACATACAGGCCGAGCACATACAGGCCGCGCGCGATTGACCCGTACGGGGTTCAACGATTACGCCCGCGGACATAACTTCGGTACGGATGTGCTGCACGGAGGAAAAAATTCGCATTGTGCAGCGATCGGATCGCGCGAGCTCAAACGTCAATCCTCGTTACTTCCTACGATGTTTTCCTACAACTCTGGTGGCCAATCAATTTCTTTCCCATAGGATAATTCACAAAGATCTGTACAGGTATAATATCTATATATTTATATAGACATCTACATATTTTTTTCTAAGTAGTTAAAACGATAATGTATTTTGCAAATGTATCTCTTATGTGACAAATTGAACATAAAATATAATCTTTCGATCAATGTACTTATTTTAAAGACCGTAAAATAAATGTTCTAGAAATGTATTTAAAAAAAACTAGAAATTATGGAAGTAAGCAGCGTAGTTTAAAACGGATTAAGTAAACTGATAACGTGTTTAGAAGATTTAAATTTTTACTAAAATGTTGACTGAGAAAACAGCGTGTCAAAATTCTACGAGGAGTATACACTGTACTTTACGATACACCTTTACGCGTTATGCGAGCTATTTGTGTACGATAACCAACTTAACTTAATGACTTAGTCCTAGATTAGAGTTGGTGAGGGCATATTTTGGTGAAAGTTCGTTTTAATCCAACGTCATAGTTAGTCATTAAATATATTAAAATAAATGGAGGTAATTATTCTCACATATTACAATTTTATAGGTTTTAAAGTTCGGGAGAAATATTGACTTATGTTGTTAATTAACGTATTCAATGAATATCTCAATTGGCAGAATTTTCATCAAAGAATACAATTTTTAAATATAATGTAATACATTAATGATATAAAGGGATTAATTATTAATTGTCGTTATTATCATTGATTCCTACGTTTTACGCTGTAGTGCGCAATTTTCATTAAACGTTTTATCACGTAGGGTGAGATAAAAACTTGAACAAGTCTAAAATTGTCTACAGGATCAGAAAATTACAGACGCATTCTACGAGATTATATTGATTCTAGAATGCATTGGGAATGGGAAGAGAGTTCAAGTTCGGCCGGCTCGACGCGAAACAATTTTCAAGCGAATTTTATCGCGGCGACGAGCGATGCGCGCTCGGGCTCGATTTCGTTAAATGCAACGGAGCGAGGTAGAAACGAGGGAAAAAGCCGGCGGAAAAAAAAGGAATTGGGGCTGCGAACGGAATGGACTTCGTACTCGGCCGAATGGAAATTCACTTTGCGCTCTTTGCTCGGGATATCGACACACGGCGGTCGTTACTTAAAGACACCGTCCCGGAATTTCGCTCTGGGAGAAATAGGAAGGAGGAAAGGAAATTAGATAGTTCTGCGGAATCCCATTACAGTGGCGTAGAGACGCGCGATTGTCCGATACAAAATAGTGTTCGAGGTCGTATAGATAGCGCGTGGGAGCAGCTGCGAGACGCAAGATGTGTGTGTGTGTCGCTTCCGATATTGCGGTGTAAATTCGGCTGCCGATCTCGCTCGCGCGATATTGGCTTTTGCATCGGTTGCAGCAATCCGTTATGTTTATAACACGGCGTTTATTTTTGATGCGATCAATGGGAGTAATTGCGAGGATGATGAGGCGGTGAGGTAATATCCTCCAACGATAAAATTAGTTTCAATCGCAGAATTATGGACCGCAATAACCGTTAATGAAACAAAAACTGCATCATAACATAATTAAAAAATAATTATTATTGATTACGCTAGAGAATTATTATCGACTCATGTTATTTTTGTACGTATGGAGTGTGTATATTGTATAAATATGTAAAATAAAATCTTTTCAATGTATTATATAATATATACATGTATATATGTATGTATTCAAATAAAACATAATTATAATTACTCAAATAATGCTCAAGGATGAATATTTTATCAAATTTTAATCGCTAACTAATTCATTCACATTCTACAAAAATTCTACAAATATAGTATGAATACTAAGTTTTATATATAAAATAAAGTGAGATAGTAATCAAGTATGCGTCCAAGAGGGATATTAACACGGTTATTTTCGTATCTGAGGGAGAGCGAGCGGAAGATTCGTGCGAGTCGCGGAATCCAAAGAATTTGAGATCTCTTTTTACACTTTTACAGACGGAGCGTGTCGAGCTCGTTGCGCAGCTCCGGAAGATTAATCGTTTTGATTCGGCGACACGGAATTGAATTACGAGCTGTGCGCACGAAGGCACGGAAAGGTCGGCTCACGTTACACGATAGATTCCTTGCGGGTGTGGCGGTCGCGCCAACTTGTAAAATTCGGGACATTTATTGCAGCCGTTTTGCGTCCCGCATTCGAAATTCTGGACAATATTCAATGGCGAAGAATTTCCATCTGTTCACGAAACTGCACTTCGCTATGCATTTTATAAGATGATCTCGTGTCAGTGTTTACGAGTAAGATGCCAGAATTCTTAAATATCTTCATGGTACCAGCGAGATCAAAAGTGATGAGTAAAATTTTGTATATATATAGTACATATACATATAGTATATATTAGTTTTGTTAGTTTTACAATTTATTATGTGTTGTAAACTGCACAATTGATAATATTCTATTTGCGGTAATAAGATAAAGTATAATTTATGAAAACCGGACTAATAAATAAGAAGTTTTTGTAAAACATGTAAAAAAAAAGATAAAATAAATTGTCAAACCTTCCTCCTTAGATCGAGTTCCTAAGAATATGTAAATCGTGAGAAGAAATAGGATTAAAAAAAATAGATAATGCTTACACTATACGACAACATGGACGCTTAATCACGAGATCTCAAGATGCAAGCCATCGATAGCACGGGGAGGTCCACCACGAGTGCGTGATCCTCCGCCAACTAATTGGAGTGTTTTAGTTAACAAGTCGAGTCGTATTACGGTAGCGCGATATCTTCCCGTCGAGACCGTCGAGGATCTGGTGAAGTTGGCGAATCGATGGCTAACGAGCGACAAAACCTCGATGTTTTTGTAAATTTAGTAAACGTCAAGGTGAAACTCGCATACTTAAGATCGGACGATAAATTCGCGTAGCGAGATGTTATTTATAATGATCGATCTTATCGTAGCAAAGATTGGACGATAAATTTGCACGACAAAAATATCATTTACAGTAATCGAATTCGTTGTATTTAAGATTGGACGATCAAGTGTCACATAATGACATGAGTCGTCTATATAATGATCCAATTTGTCATTCATTTTTGAACAGTATAAACTGAATGTTGCACACTCGACCTATTATAAGTGAAATTTTGCTGCAACTCCCGTATTAAATAAAATAAAGGGCAATTTATGTGCATGAATGTATGGAAAATAACGTAACTGAGAAAAACTTTGACAAATAAATAAGCCCTCGGATAGCGAAGTTGATTTCTGTTATATAACATTCCGAGTTTAATTGCATCTGTACGCTACCATGAACCAGATGTATGAAAAGAAAAATAATTTTAACAGAATTCCTCGGTTGAAACTGCGCACATTCTTGCGTAAGAAACTTCCAAGTTTGCTCCAAGTTTTCGCGAAATTCTTTATATACCTTTTTTTAAACGGAAAACAAGACGAACTAATTCAACTTCAGATAAAAGGCAATGATGTGAAAGGTTTCAATTAATCAATCTGTTAAGATATCAATTGAGCGAGATCTGCTCTCGTGGAAGCACTTTCTTATAAACTTTCAAAAGCAATAAGTGTAATAAAGCTGAAATGTTATCTCATACTCGCAAATGAAAATTTTTACTATCGGAGAATAAATGCACAAATGGGGAAAGAAGTAGAATAATTAGGTATACCAAAAATGAAATAAAGAATTCTAATTAAAGTCAGATATACTAAAAGGAGAGAAAATAAAGAACTCTAACTAAAGTTAGGCAATTAAAGAAAAATTTTAAATAAAAATTCTATAATTTAATACAGAATTCTCTGTTTAAATTTAAATACAACAAGATTCCTTTAAATAAACGAAGTAATTAAATTATTGCAAAAAGTTCCTCTATCTCGTATGATTATAGAGATTACTTAAAATCGTCTATTTTCTCGGAGAATCTAGGAATGGCTGGTGAAAACTTCACGGCAATTCTGCGATAAACGTTGATGGACATTTCGTTGGACAAAAGCTCGGAAAGTACATTTTAAATTGCGCTCTCTGAATGTGACTAACGTTTCGTCTAACGTTGAGAATGGCAATCGACGCTTCTTAAAGCGCGAGCGTCGTGAGAATCGCGAGGTCATAACGTCGTCGGTGCGCGCAGAAGCGTAACAATGGCACAAGTTAATTCTCTATCGTTGGCACGAAGCAAAGATCAACCGGGCGCGCAGGATCCAGACGATCGTTATACGTAGATCCTTGGAAGAACGATCCTGGGTTATCCTCGCGCGGCCGTACGAGAAAATGATCGTTTAGATAACGATCGAGAGGTCGGGGATTGCGCTCTTGGATGAGAGCGACACGGGGGAGGATCAACCCCCGACAAAAACGCTCGACAACGAGGGAGACAGAGTGGCATGACGTTAACGTAACTCGGTAGATAAGCCCCGAAATGGTCGCCGCGAGATTTCTTTCGCTGCTTCGTCCAGAAACGAGCGGCGCGCACGCGAGAGGAACTACGCGAATCCATAAAAACAGATATTACTTCGGGCAGTGAGGAATTGCAACCCTTTCCCTGGCAGTTATACGCAGTGATCCATCATCGGTTGAAAATATTTAACAACAGGTTTTTCTTGAAAAATTTGACATCGGTTTTTTCTTAGCGAGATTTGAATAAAAGAAACGACGCTTAATTGTTGCATGCGCATTTTATCTGTTATTTCTAAGAAAATATAAAATTCTTTTCTTCGTCAGTGAAAATTAACAAGAGTGATTATTTGACTAAACTGACGTTTAATATCGTAGTGTTACATTAATTCATTCGACGTTTCGACACTAGTTTTGTGTCCTTATCAAGAGATTACTAAAACAACTAGTGTCGAAACGTCGAATGAATTAATGTAACACTACGATATTAAACGTCAGTTTGGTCAAATAATCACTCTTATTTATAAGAAACTTTCATGATTAAATTGCGAATTAAATCCTAAAGACTATAATATCTGATATTAACCCTAAGTACACGCAAAAAAGTCCCTGTCTACACCTACTCGGGTATTCCTAACTCGGCGTTTTCTTTTGCTTGTATCTCGAGTTGTAATGCATCGATTTTAATTAATTTTCTTTTTAATCAATAGTTTAAAGACTGAAAAAAAGAAATAATAATAATAAAAAATTTATTGTTTCTCTCTTTTTCAGATATTGCAAGTTTAACACGCGGAGAACAATTTTTATTCAACTGTCAATAATCTATACCTCGAGAAGTGTAGATACGTCGACGTTGTGCAACAAATCTTCTCAGTTTGAGAGATCACCTCACATATAAGTAACGAAAAGGTACACGCACGCGCGCGTGTAAGATACGTCCGCGAAAATTTATGGACGTAGTTATTCATACCCGTGGTTCACGCTCTATGACTAATTATTGTAAATTCATAACCGCAGACCTGTTTTTCTTGTAAATCCGTCGCAATAAATAGAATATATCTATAGTAAAAAAAATATCAGATTGAATGCAAGATTGCAAGATTATTTAAACTATAAGATTAACTAATTAAGATAATTATGACAAGATAGAATATTTATACAACAGAGAAAAAGATGCGTATAAAATAACGAAAAATCTAAAATAACGATAAAATTCTAAATAAATTAGTACCACGAGATACATACATTCATAATCTACAGTGTAAAATAGCGAAAGCAGCGAATAGCAGCGAAAAGGAATTTCCGATATGAGAAACTTGACCGCTTAGATCATAATTTCCGTTTGCAGCGAGCTTTATTGCATCGCGGTAACAATAACATCGTATCTCTCTCTCTCCTTGAGCCGGAGATACTTCGTGCCAAGGTTTCTTTCGCTTTTCCGTTCGCAGAGCCAACGAGGGAAGCAAGAGTGCAGTGAAAGGAAGGATCGGGTGAACGGAGGTGAGGGTGGAAGTGCATCAACCGAGGCGAGGGGCGGCGTCTATCCTCGAGGGTGGCAGACGATACCACGTGCAAGCACTTCGTGCCAATACGCCGCGCGTCAGGATTACGCTTCGCCGCCTTGGAATTGTTTAACTTTAATAAAGCTATATCCCGCCAGCACTTCCCCTCATAGCCGTGATGTTGTCCTCCATGCCGCCGCGACTAGACCGGAGGATACCGTCGAGATTGCCTAGATGGCTGTGTGCTTCTCTCGGCTTAAGCGCCTCCTCAGAAGCGAGCTCACGAGATTACGGTGGCTTCGGGATTGATAAGAAAACGAAAGAGCGCGGTAGCTCGAGCTACTGTTCATGAAATCGTTATTTATTCGTACCGGGATACGCTTAATTTTTTATTGAAATAACGATCGGGTTTTTGCGAAGAAGCAAGAGTAATTTAAATTACGTAAATCTTTTAGTAATTGCCAATAGAATTTGAGATATATTAATACGATATTGACATATATATTGCTATGCAATAAGCGTGGTTCTCTCAAGTGATCGATAAAAGAAGTACCTATATTATTCTCATAATTATTAAGTCGTGAGACGCACCGTGATCACAACGAAATATTCATCGAGTGATAAATCCGCCGTTGAAGCAACAGGTTAACGTCGAAAGTTCCACCTCTGAGTGCATGCAGCTTGTACCTTTGACAGGATAAATGCGACGATAAATGATTGGCTCGTTACGCCGACCGACATAATTCGTCCACGGCTTTCAATAGCCGAGCGCTTCCTGAAATAATTACTCAGCGAATTACTGAGAATATTCCTTTCGATTGAAGTAACGCGTAACGTTCTTTACGCCGTGGAGATATACGGCGTGCAAGTTGAACGACAAATTAACTTGATATCGTCATTCCCGTCGCGCATACGACGCAGGATAGCCATCGGAAATGAGGTACGATACGAACGCGTGGGATTGGAGATAATTTGTCGCTTGATTGCCGATTCGTGATGCCCGCGGGATTTCGTCGGTGGCTTCGAAATCAGCTAGCGCAGGATACTCCGCTGTATTCGATGTGATTAATAGTGATCGCGCGTATCTCTCGTTCATATCGCATATCCACTACGAATGCAATATTAACTCTAAGAGGAGCATATCGTGCTTTCTGTAATGCGATGAACTGAGAGTTGATCAATAAATGCCAATCAATTGCACAAAATTTACAAAATATAAAATGTTGACTTTGATTACCTTTTATCCTATTTTTACCTTTCCTTCAAAACATAGGTATCGACTTCCGTTTTTCCTATAACGCGATAAAGTTCGACGAGACCCGCGAGCTACGAACTCATAACGATTTAGGTTTGCACGTGTTCACCGGCGAGCGTTCTGCAGCGACGATCATGAAAGCTAGCAGCCGGATTCACCACCGACTCAGATTTTCACGGAGAGTACACAACTCTCGTTCGTAACAACAACGATCCCGCCGGCGATAACAGACGTTATCTCTATCACGTTTTCCGCTCGCAGTACGGGCAAAATTCGAGATTGCCGCGATTGCTCGGCGGCGTTTTCGGTAGAAGAGGATGGTGAACGGCACCCACCAATTCGTTTCTTCGTTCCCGGCCCCGTGGCGCGCCGCGCCAGCTCTGGTAATTCGATAGTTTCGCTAGTTCTGTAATCCTACATTTTCCAAGCCATCTGCCACTCCGCTCGTTACGCAGCGAAGATCGCGCCATTGAACATCCACTCCCTTCGCTTGCCCGCCGAGTTAATTCTCGCGATCTCCCTCGGTTGCGCTCTGAGACCGAGAAACCAGTTAGCCAATGTGCTCGTGTGACGATTACACGCGCGTGTGCGACGACAGAGGAGTAATTGCCCTACCAGTCGGGTCGGTTGATTAAAGAAAAGAGGGTAGGCTTCTCTGGGCAAATGTCGTTACTACGAAAGAATTCGATGTGTCGCAGTATGGCTGTTGGGTTATTTGTATACCTATTTATAGTCGTAATGATGACTGAATTGTTATACCATATATAATCGCAAATCAAGAGCGCACAATTTAAATCTATAGAAATAAATGCGAAAATTAACATATAATCTGGAAGATAAATAATAAATAAGATAAATAGGTATAGCCCAAATAAAAGTATAATTTTTTAATATAATGAAATATTACTTTTAGTTATAGCTTTGTTAATTATCTTCTATTTTACACTGAGGGAAAAATTTTGTTAAATCAACAAAACACACACACAATTTTGCTTGGCAACATACAATCTTCCGGTTTTATTAAATCAACAAAACAATTTTGTTGATTTTTTAATTTATTGATCCAATTATTTATTTTATTGAATTAAGTACACGTCTATTATTTGAACAAAATGAAATAATTGAATTCTGAAAATGGTATCATACAAAATCATTTTTTTCAAGTTAATGATCAATTTTGTTAACTCAATAAAATAATTTTGTTGAACCAAGAACATTAACGTTTTTAAAAATAGTAAATTTATTCAAAGAAATATTTAGTTAATGTTAGATTATGTATAATTGATAGTATAAAATATTATAACAAATTAATATAGTCAACAAACAAAATAGTCAAAAAGAACAAAAGAACAAAATATTTTGTACAAATATTTTGTTAAGCCAATCAAATCATCTGCTTGGCAACATACAATCTTCCGGTTTTATTAAATCAACAAAATTTTTTTTGAAAAAAATAATTATTTCTCTCAGTGTATGAATAATGTACCATAGGAAAATCGCATTAGAAGAAGTAAAAGTTCCAATTATTCTCTGTCTCATTTAAGTAATTAGTAATTAGGTATATTTCCTTTATATTCTTTATTATAAGTGTAATTTCTGTGCTTACTATACTTTTGTAAAATTTAGGATTAAGCCGCGCGCAGAGCAGCCTCGCGAATTCCAAAGTGAGTATAGAGCAAGGAACGTAAATCACGATCTGAGCGTCTATCAAAAGCGTCGCCCAACGAAATCTTCTTAGAGCAATTTGTAGCACAAACGAGCCGCGGGCAAGAGAAGGGGGTGGATGTTTATGAAACGCGACGAAGCAAAATTGCCGTAACTGCAGAGCGAAAGACAAGATAAAAGGGAGGCAACGGGGGAACTCGGTCTATCTGTTTCGGGAGGCAATGAGACGAGTCGACGTAGGAGAGAGGATTAATGACGAAGACGCAGATGTTTGAAACGCTCTAAGCGCATTTCCTTAATAGCACTAACTGCTATATAAAGCCGCGCGCTCGGGCAGAAACCGAGGACGATAAAAAGGTAATTTGGCGCACTCTCGTGCGCACCAGCCACTCCTTTTAAGAAGATATTAAATAATACGTCGTTATATTGTAGACGGACAAAGTTTTTATCGGCTATCACACCCGACGATCATTCACTGTGATTGAATAATGAAAGAATGTATAAAAAATTTATGTGTTTTAAAATCCGTAAATACACAACAAGAATGATCATTTATATATATGAATATCGTAAATTAATAGCAAAAATTAAATTAAAAAATATTTAATCAAATATTTTTGATTATGCGTGAGGATAAATGTTTATTCTAATCGTGATATCATTGGGATCCTATAAATCTTAATCAATTAATCATGTGCAGTAAACAATTAATTTTCTATTTATCTCATTTTATCGACATTAATCCTAAATATCAACAAATAGAATTAAAGTAACGTGAACTCAGCGAAACCAATGGAAATATATATATAATGATGATTGAATCGACATGTGAAAACATTTAACGGGAGCTGCAGATCCCCAGGTGTAAACGAACGAATGGGGTGGCGCGCCGATGTGGCAAACGCGATTCTTCATCGGCGCATCCGAATTTCAGAGCAGGGAAGGAGGTGTGAGGACAATAATTTTGCATGGTCGATTTACGGCCAAACTCAGCTGCCTCCATACGCGTCGGCTATATCCTCGAAATATATATCTCGCGCCCGTAAAAGAGGGATAGAAAGGTGGGTGGAGATACGGCGGCCTCGAGGCCGCCCACGTCGCTTTCAGAGTTCTTGAACTCCGGTTGACAAGGGCCAACAGGATTTAGGATCAGCGAAGGTATAGCAAAAGCCGGAGCTGAGCTCTCTTTGCCACGTGTAATCTGACCTGGCGCATCGAGTCACGCGATGTAATCGTCCGTTTCGCCATTCTCGGAGTTAGGCGCGACCGTTCGGCTTATAAAGATCCGAATGTGGTGCAAGCTCCTATCAGATTAGCGAGCATGCGTCGAAAGTAATGTAAAATTACGAATATATAGGCAACGCACAAACGTACACGCATGCATGCACGTAATATTGATTAATATTAATATAATAATTGATTAATTTGGGAAAACAATCTGCGGGAAAAAGTAATCATATCAAATTCCCCGCCTTTTGTAGTTTATGTAAGTCTAATGACAGATAATAAAATTAATTAATGAATTTTGATTGATCACCATA
This sequence comes from Temnothorax longispinosus, assembly GCF_030848805.1. Classification (NCBI taxonomy): domain Eukaryota; kingdom Metazoa; phylum Arthropoda; class Insecta; order Hymenoptera; family Formicidae; genus Temnothorax; species Temnothorax longispinosus. The sequence continues at coordinate 16,045,727 of NC_092359.1, read as the reverse complement.
CAAACAAAAATAATGTATGCAAGTGAAACTTCGTGGACAAGGAGAGAAAGAAAGAGAGAGTGCGAGATAACATAATTTATCCAATAATCCATCTTCTTCGCCTAATAAATTGGCGGAAATAGCATTTCCATGCGTAAGTAAATATCAAAAACTTTCCTCATTCTTTCGATCACATAATTTCACTTTAATTATGCGACATTATGATTTTGCGCGAGACAAACTGCGACGGCGTGTAATTTAATGGATGATGGATGGATCAGCGCGACCTCAACGAAAACAAGTTTTATTAATGAAGATGCTTCCTTCATGACGCCACAATCGTGTCAACGGCTGCTGGGTAAGTTTCACAATTTCCTCGGGAAATCAATCATTACTTTCCACAGCAATAGTAAACGCGATGTTTTACAACATATCATTGTATAACTAGTAGTATCAGTTTATAAAATCGCAAGTATAAATGTTCATAATATGAGAAATTATTATAAAGTCATTTTGTCAAATAGAAATTCCAAGATACAATGTGTGTTAAATATTAATATCAGATTATTCTCTTAACGTTACTTTAAAAGTGTGAAAAACTAAGTATAAATTGTTGTCGCTTTAAATAAAGTAATCGTTATTTCATATTTCAGATTAAATAATTACTTGTTAAGACCGAGGTTAAGGTGGTATGTCCATATAACCTATGAAAACAGATCGATGCAGTTTTTTCAGTAAAAGTAATTAAGCAACTGACGAATCTTCATGCTAAATTTGAAATGGATTGACCGTGTAGTTTCCGAGATATTATTGTCTAAAAATATGCTTTTTTCCCTATCTTAAGCATTGCGTTTATGGCGGACGACGCGTGAGAGACCGTAATTTTGAGATAAATTGATGGTAGTAAATTATAGAAAAGACAGATCAGGTTGAAAATTAGAATAAAAACAGAGGAGTGTCTTCCGAATCATATGGTACCAAAGCCAACAATCTCAACCGTATAGAATGTTCACAAAATTAGTTAAAAGACATCGATTTCAGTCCATTCCTCACTGTGATCACAAACCTTCGGATATGTGGCAACGTCGCGCTTTGAATTCATAACGCGAGTTGCATAGGTTAAAACGCGGTTGTTCATTCATGATATAAAAGTAAATGTTGCACTTAAATAAAATTAACCTCTAAGTTTATTGCTCCGAACGATACACGTGCAACCATTTGTTTACATGAATGTTGCGACGTTGCCACATCTGAAGCTCTTCTGTACTACGCTAAGAAAATTGGACTATTTTCATTCGCCTCTTTTTTATTATTGATTATTTATTCGATTTGTGATATACAATCATTTTGAGAAATTCATTAATGAATTTAGTCGACTATGAAAGTGTATGAAATTAGAAGTTTTAAAATGAGGTTTATTTTGACTCACATAGTCGCGAATAAACCACCTTAAGACAAAAAAATGTTAATCCAATTACTTTGTTATAAGATTTTAGATTTTTCCTTTTTGTACAACCATACAGGAATGCTATAATAAAGAGGAATATATAATTTTACGAGCATGTACTTAAAAGTAGGTATATCTATCACTATTTCGCCTTCATTTTACCTCACGTTTAGTCTGATGTGATATGAAACTAAAACGCGAAACAAGCTTCCGCAATGAAACCTGACGTTTCGCGCTGTCTGGCGCCGAACTAGCCTATTTTACAGACGATAAATGGCCAAAGTGAAATGTATAGGGTCGTTTAGAATCTTATACGGTATAAACGCATCCTGCTGGCGTGCATCCAGTGTGCCAACCGTTAACGCGATTTAACGAGCTTTGAAATACGATCAACCAGCAAGAGTCCGCGACCCTGCGCATATCGACTCAGAACGATAAAAAAAGAGCACCTACGTAAAAATGCCTGTGCCTTCATAAATAAATGCGGATACATCCGGCGAACGTGGCGAGCGAATCGACAAAGCTAAAAGACGAGATATGAATTTCGATCAATCATTTCAATGGAAAAAGGGAAACTCCGCTTCGGTGCGATCACTGCGATCTGATACAAATTTACGACTATCGTTATTTGCGCTTGCGAGGTAGATATTGTTACGACGAGCTAATGGCACATGTGATCGTTAGAATGTTTAAATCATTTCCTCGCAAATAAAAAATTCTTTTTGTCATACAAATTTTTATAAATAAATTTTAGATATAATTATGAGTACCAGTCACAAATCATCCAAGATTTATGAAAGCTAGAAATAAAAATTTATATACTAACTAAACACAAAAAGATTTAAAAAATCATGTGTTCTTTTCAATATTAAATAAAATCTCGCGCGTGCATATAAATGTGGATTATTTATATTATTACAATATTAATAGTCAAATAATTGCGAAATAAATATTCACGACCTCTCTTCCGTTAAAAATGTTAAAACGATTTATTTTTTATCGTGCCTACAGCAGACAGTATATTGTTTCCGCCGAATAAGAATTAGCTGGCAATTAAATTGCGGTTTAATATCTCCCGTGTGCGACGTTATATCCTATTGCCCGAGGTTATGGAGAGAGGGTATCAACTAAAACAAAAAAAAATTACCGGGAATGGCGCGTATTACCTCAAAGTTTAATTAACTCGATGAATCTGCCCGACGTATAGGCGAACACTGTGTTTCTATATGTGCACGACGGACGCATATTGCGCAAAAGCCATAGCGCGAGTAATTCTCTCACAACTATACTCTCGCTGACCATGCAATTTATTTTCCATACAGTTTTCATGGGCTCTTAACGAGCCCCGTCGCTTTCCCTCCCTCCTACCCGCCCATTTTTTCTCCCTTTCGCTCTCTCTTTCCTTCGTTTTTTGTAGTTCTGCGTGTGTACGTGTGCGTGTATGGTGTGCTGATTTTCGCGTATTGTGCATAGTGACGCGCCGCAGCGAGGAGCAGGCGATACGGGCCCGACAAAGGGAAATGCAATTTACTTTGAAAGCGTTGCTTGCGTACTTGCGTCTGCGTAAATTAGATCCGCACGCATAGTTCGTTTCTATACGTGGCCTGGTTGTAACCTGGTTGCGCTTTCTCTCCTCCTCCCTCTCCCTCCCACTTTTCTGTTTGCCGTGTCATACATTACCCGCTCGTTCCAGGATAATTTCGAGTTTGACTTTAAAATTGTTGAGTTTGTACGCGATATATGAAATTTATAATTAACTCCGCGTCGCGCCCCCCGAGCGAGAAAAGTTATGCCCATTATTCTGGAGTACGATATCCTACGACAAATTTATTAACTGTTCATATAAAAGTATATACATGAGCTTATTAGAATTCACCATTTTAATATTCACATATAGCTCTGAATAGAAAAAAGTATTTAAAAAAAATTTATATTGTAGAATATATCGACATATTCAATTTAAAGGCTGGATATCATTTCGACGAGAATATAATTAAGTTTACCGAACATTTCTTCTATAGAATTCATGCCTATGGATTGGAATTACGTCATGAATTCAGAGAAATGTCATTTTAAATTTTGCGAGAGAGACAAGGCGACGTCCGCGAAACGTCGATCGAGAAACAGTGTCGGAAGATATGTCGATAGGACATCACTACTGTCGGGGTTCGCAAAGGTTCTCGATAGAGAGGATTCGAGCTACTTGGTCGTCGATTTACGGCTTCTTTGATCCTCTCGAAATCCCCGGGGCATTTACGGAGTTAAGAAAGGTTCGAAGCGTGGTAAAGCCATATGTACACGAGAGAACGACTGATATCGTAAAACTCAAAAGTAGATAAACCACGAAACTTTACGGGATCTATATTCATCAACAATACTAGCTTTGTACTGTACAAATTATTTATAAAACGCATATATCTTCATCTAGATATGTTTTAAATCTCATGTAAGATTCTTAGAGTTATAGCAATATAATAATCGTACAAGACGCAAAGAACAAGCGTCAATATATCGAAGCGTGTTAATGATACGATAATTATATGAGAAGCTTATTATTTTTTTCGTGTATCAAAAGAGTCTAAACTTTACTTTTATATTATACATGTAATGCAAATACCGAAGTGAATATTGATATACTTCACTCATTAATATAATTATTACATTACAGATACGAAGGATATAATATTTTTTTTACCTATCAAGAGCCAGAATTAAGCTTCTCATGTAATTTGTGAATAAAAATTTGCCAAATACGCTACAAAAAAATATAGTAACAATATACTTCGGGTGTAGCGCAAATGGCGGAACTGACAAAACGGCGGCAGAAGAATCGAGTGCGATGAAGGAAAATGCAATTTCGTCGACCCCAAACACCGACACACACAAAAGTACCATACTTACACGTCGCGGAATACGCGTTGGTGGTCTCGGGATACTTCCGGCGCACGTAGAGCCGCACAATTCAAGAATACCAACCTGCGGACAAACAAACGGGTTAATTAAAAGCTCGGCTCCGCGAGGTGCGAGGAGAGGAAACGGCACAAGGGGATGGAGCGAGGGGTGGGGCACAATGTACGGCCGGGACGAGGACGGGAAGGACTGCCGGGATGGGGTCTCCTATTTAGGCGCGCGCGTGGCACGCGCACAAATATACGCGATGCAGGCAGAAATATATGCCGCACGTATGCATATGCATTTTCCACGCTGACGTCGAATATGAAATTTTTCGCATCCCCGACCGTCCCCTCTTCCCGCTAATCGTTTTCTCCGCCCTCGTAAAAATTATGCGTTATTGTTGGCGGACCTCCACGATCGCGCAAACAGGAGCAATAGTCGGCAAGAACGCTCAATGAGGGCCCTTTGTTTCGTATGCGCACGCGTTGAAATTTAATTAACGATGCAAAAATATGCTTGTATGAGTATGCACGAGCGTACGGGCATGACTCATTGTTGTGTTTGTGGAAAATATTGTTTCTCCGAGATATAACGTGAATAGAGATATAATGTGAAAATAGATAATAGAATATAGAGATATATAATAGAAAAAATAAAATGTGCCGGCGAATAATGTACAATAAAGAAGAAAGCAAAAATTATTATAATTACACAAATAGATTTAATTTTGTAAGTATGATGCTCGAAGTATCTAAAAATAATTCGTAAAGTTTTATAAGATGACGATAATACAGTTTACGATTAATCTGAGACGATGTGCCTCGCGCTTGAAATGGCAAATGCGATCGTTGCACTGCCATATCGAGCGCGTCATACGCTCTTAAGTAACAAAACTTCGTAAAAATAAAATTAAACGTAAGTAGCCATTGCGAAAATAATCCACCGCTTCGTGTAACCAATTTGTTCGTTCACGGTACCCCCCAGTGAACGGGACGATGGTCGTAAAAGCAAAGGGGGAAAAGCCGCTTTTACGCGGAGACCACATTGACGGCAACGACTTTAACGACATCCAATGTCCGACGAATAACCGGCTGGGCTATCACGGACTTTCCTTCCTCCTTTGCCGCAGGAACACCCGATAGGTCTCACATGTCGTCTCGTATACATGCACGCGATAAATCGTCGGCTCGTAAAGCAACGTTTCTCTATTCGGTCAGGGAGAGTCACGAGGAAATTAAATGCTCCTCGAAAGGGCTCATCAAAATCGTGTTTCGACGCACGACGAAATTAACTCACTATAAAGTACAGACGTATCTCGGGTTAACACAGATTAAATGACGAGACCCTTGACCATTTCCTGACAATCTCGATTAGAATCGCACATTTACGAGCACAAAATGTCCAGTTAAAAACGTAAAATAAATAGATGCGAAGTAGGTAGATTTTTAAGTCTTAACACTGTTGAGTATTTTGCATGAAATTGATAGAATAGAAAGAATAACAAAATAATCGTTATACCATTAATACTTAACGGTTTGCCACAATTATTATAAATACATTCAGAAATGTATCAATATTAAATATTTTATTTTTATTTTAAATTATCAATTTTCTCTAATGTATAATCAATTTTATTTATTTGTGATCTTTCATAAAAGTTAGAAATATAATTTTATAGATTATTTATTCGTGGAATTTTTAATTTACCCGCATCCATAGTGCTATATAAAAAATTAAAGAGAAATATTTCATTATTTAATGAAAGTTATTATAAAAAATTCAAGTTTGTATTCTGCTCGGCTAAAGCCGGTTGCGTACGCGAGTTGATTAAGCTGCGCTAAGGTTGCTTTCTTGATTCTAGGCAAGGTTAGCGGAACTTCGGGGTACCGCTGAAGTTCGCGGCCCTATGGAAATACGCATAAGTTACAACCCGCGAGTACTCCCGACGGTAGTAACATCGGCACACTCCATGCCCGAGCGGAGTAAACTTCTCTGATTTCTCCGCTTGTGAAGTAATTATCATCCGCGCGCGCGCTTATCGCGACGATGTACATCGTTGGCGGGTACTTGAACGTGTAATAATGGAAATTTCATCGGCCACCGCGTTGCGGAAGACCGGCGCACTCGATCAAACTTCGTGCAACTTTGTTGCACGTCACGATGAGAGCCGCGGTCTCTAGGTTTTTAACGTGATTTTTCTCCTCTTTCTTTTTTCATCGCGAAAATCTTTGCCAATCGCGCGGAAATGCCTGGAATTTTTGCCACGAGTCATTCCGTTTGGCGCGCGCTCAAATGGCAGGAAGATCAATGCGCTTGAAAATAAGACGAAATTAGATAGGTATGTTTATTTCTCAAAGCGATATTGGTTGCAATTTAGAAAATACGGCCGTACATGTATTTAATTTTACCGTTTATAAATATATTTAATTTTGCTCAAAATTATAATCGTATCTCTTTTATATAATCCTCCATCTTCTTTTTTATAATTATTAAATCTACTAGTAATAAATTTAATTTATTACTTACTGTTTTAATAATATCACGATAAATAACATAGAATGAAAAATTTGTACCACGTAAGTATGCTTACCGTAATTAATTTTTAGATAAAAAGGGAAATTAATGATATATACATAGGAAATTCTTAATACTGAAAAAATATGTCTTAAATTTAAAATAATTGCACTTTTTAACTTAACTCAAAATTTTCTCAAGAAAAGAAAAAACCTATGTAAAGCGATATTTTCATCTCCTAGCATAGAATTATATTAACTATATATATAGTTAATAAGTCGCATATAAGAATAAGTCGCAACGAGACGGGATAGCTCGCTTATTTTCTTGCGCGATCGCGCGGAAATCCACGCAGATGATCCATTCGTCACTGAGTCGGAGTCTCCATGGATTTAGCCTCGGATGTAGGCCGCGCAGTAACACGCGGATATGCGCGCGAATCGCAGTCGGAGTGAATCCTCCTCGGCCGGAGATACGATATTTAGATTCTACCGTAGTGGGAGGCCAGGACAGAAGAACGGAGGGAGGAGGTGCGACAGGTGCGTTCAGATACGTGTAGCCAGAGGATGCGTGGAAATATGTCACGCGCCTAAATCGAGATCACCGCGCAAACTCTAGCCAAACGGTCGAGCGATCTTGAATCTCTTTTTGGAGAGCCCGTGGTATTTTATTTAGCCAAACGTGGAAAACGCAGTGTCGGCCCGGGCCAGGTATAGAAGTCCGAAGCGCAGAACCGCAATCGCGGGAATCGCCTCTGCGAGCCTCTCCATGCGACGCGATGCGAATCACGGAAATAACGCAAACTGCATATAAAACAAAACCCGCATCTGCATGCATGCATGCCTTTGGATTGAGAATTGATGTATTTTTCTCGGACCGTTTGGTGAAGTGAAAATGATCGCTGTATGAAATAAAGACTACAGTTTTAACAGTGGTAACTGCGATGCGACAGAATTAATATTTAGAAAATGCATAATTTTTTACATGTTTCTCAGACTTCAACAATAATGATTTATCACGTTGTCTATCTATGATCTCGCAATTTGTACGTAATCAAATGCTGTTGCACGATCGACCGTTGCAGTAAACGTGAACGCATATAAAGGAAACATAAACAAACTACAGGCCACCGCAGCGTTTCGTCTTTAAAATTGGAACGTACATATATTTTCATTATTCGAGTCTGGAACAGTACCAAAGATTGATTAGATCATTGGATCGTTAATAAAATCCGCGACATAGTCGAAGATAAACGTTTGCGAATTGGGCGAATTGTCCCCCGGTCATTCATAAGTTTATGGTGCGTGAAACGCGCAGCGGGAGTTTGCATAGCGTGCGTGCCTTTCCGCATCTTTTATAACCATAAGTCAGCCGCGACATTTACGATACTTTAACGTATAAAATTGCGGAGGCCATTAAAAAAAGGGCGGCTACCGTCGCGAACCGCGCACACGAAAAAGCGATTCGCTGACGGACCGATCTTGATCATTGTGATTTAATCTTCTGCATAAGGAATATGTGAATAAACTCAAAAGTTGATTGCTTTACCTTAAAATCGGATTAGAATTAATGTTAATTTAATAGGAACATAATTGCTAAATAAAGTAAAATTAAATTTAAAATTATTAATCTACTTTTCTGCCATAAAGATTACGGTATCACTTAATATCCAAGAAAGTAATTTATTAGTTTTTACTTCTGTAAGCTTATTCTATTTTCTACATTTAATAAACTTCGTTACTTGCGCCTTAATACTCTAACTTCCCTTTACATCACTGCACTGTTAACTTCGTTGATGCAAAGAAAACTTTAAAAATAAATAGTGGAAGACACCGCAAGCTGATTTCAATCTCACTGCTCCACTTTGTCTTCAAAACCATCTTCCTCGTTCTTCGTACCTATAAACCGTTCTCCGATTACCGGTCGACTCATAATCTGTCATCGAATTGATCAACAACCACACTTCGATAGTATCTACCGTATGTTTAAACACCGATCTATAAACCTGATTTAAGCGATCGCGCTCAGGAATAAGTCGCTCACCTCAGAGAGACAAGCTACGTCCATGGCGGAAGACGGCATGTGCGTTGAAAGCCGCAGGAGGAAAAGCGGTAGGAGAAGACCTAGAGGAAGAGAAATAGAGAGGGAGAGAAAGAGAAGGAAAACGGCGTTCATCGTTTCTAGGGTAATTTTAGATCGGTAAGATAGCGCCTGCGGTTCGTAAGAGAGAAAGAGACGGAGAAGAAGCTGGCGTGAAGAAGAAGGATGGGACGAGACCAAGAAGAAAGAGCGAGAGAGAGAGAGAGAGAGAGAGCTCTCGAGGTGGGAGAGCAGCATCGCCGGAAAACGTCGAGGAGAGAAAGAGAGAGAGTTGAGACGGGTCACGGAGCGTTTACGAAAGCGGGAATGAAAGACAAAGAGGAGAAGGGAAAAACGTGAAAGGTGCGAGAAAGAGGGCAAGGGAGGGCGCGGAGAAAACTGCGGACAACAGAGTGAGAGAGAACGGGGAAAGAAGAGAGGCGGTGGGCCGGTGAGGCGAAAGAGAGAAAGATGAAGAGAAGTAGAGAAGGAGGTAGACTTCGGGTGCGAGCAGTCTACTCGAACGCAGTAATGCCGACCAGCTCCAACCGGGTGCCGCCAAATCGAACCCCGGTTCGAATTCCGCACGGCCGTGGCCGCGGAAAAAAACAAGAGAAATCAAAGGAGGAAGAGGAGGAAGAGGAGAAGAAAAAGAACGAGGAGGACTGTGGAGGAGAGGAAGATAACGGCGACGAAGACAACGGCAACGACAACGACGACGACGATCACGACGATCGCAACGATCACCACGACGATCACCACGACGACGACGACGACAACGACGAGCACGACGGGGAATGCGAATAAAAAGAAGTCGCGAAGGTGGAAGAGGAAGAAGAAGAAAAAGGTATGTGCCAAAGAAACTTCCTGTCTTCCTGTATGGATGTAAAGAAAAGCGAGGGTCAAACTTGATTTGACGTGACATAACGAAGCTTAGGGGAAAAAGGGTGGAACGTGAGAAGCTTTTACACCCGAAAAAGGAAGAACGGGAAGAAGGCAAGGATGATGACAGCCAGATGGGTTGCTGTCGCGATCCCCTGGTTGAAAGTGTCCAAATGTGCCTTTGCTAATCTTATGGCTATACTGCGAGGAAAGAACGTTGCGGTTATTGGTGTATTTTTGTGATTTTTGTTTAGTTAAGCTTAATAGTGTGGTGACATATTAGATTGCTAACATCTGATTTCACCGGCATCGCTTTATCTTTAGCATAAGTATTTTTTTCTGGGACGAGAAATAGGGACTAGAAATAGGGAGGAAAAAAGAGAGAGAAGAAAAATATCATAAAATAAAATGAAATTTAATCAATAAAACTAATCTTAATGTAATGCAATCAGCAACTACTGGATAGATCTTTCGTAACAATCACTATCGCAATAATTAGCACGTATTTATGATAAATGAAGAAATAAACGCTCGTTAATGTAATCAGATAAACCACATGGCGATTTTCCGATATCCCGGAATATTTCAATCAAGAACGCGCACTGTTCACAACGACGTCCATTCATCTATTTTTCCTCGTGGATATTTCTTACGTGTCCGGCACATTTCTAGTGAAAAATCAGCATAGAAAAAGTGTGGAAGTCGAGAAATGTGGAGTTCGAAGAAATTGGAAAAGCGACGGTCTCCGGGACCAAGAATGCCCGCTGAAGAATGTTTCCCGGTGCATTGTCTGCTACAGTTTTCACGACGTCGTCGCGGTTTTACGATGTTCTATTAGAATCGAAGAGTGCGCGTTCTACTCCGCGCTGCTACGGCGCAAGAAAAAGACAGGCGAGGCGAGGCAATAAAGCGGACAGAACCAAGAAAACTCAGAGTTATCTCGGCGTAAAGAGAAAGAAAAATAACCGATCTCCGATCTCTCGTTCGGTTCCGGAAACGTGCCCGAAGATACGCGCGGACATGAAGAATTTCTGCGGCAGGAACGAACGAAAGAGAAAATAACGACGCGGACAAGAGATGAAATCACGTTACAGACTGATTCTTAAAAATTGGAAATGTCTGCGCCAGTTACGGTGTCTAAAAGGGACGAAAGAGAGAAAGTGGAGAGAAAAGAGTAGATATTATTGTGCAATGTGCTGGTAATTTCGCAGCTTTTCGCTGGTAGAAAATTATGATCGCAAAAGCGCTATAAAATGTCACGAGCATTTTAAGCTATCAGCTCAGTTAAATTGAAAATATTAGAGAAATGTCAATATCACGAGCTTTAGGCAAATTAAAAATCTCAAATTAAAACAAAAATCAATTAATTACTTTATTATTTTGAGTTCTCTTTTTTAAAGAACAATTTTTTTCGACACAAATCCCATCAGCCATTTGAGGATTGTCAGAGGCACTCGCTAAAACTTTTCGCCGGTTTTCTCTCGCCGCTATATATATCCAGGTGTTTACATTACCGGCGCAATGGAGGCTTGGTTGGGAGTGCGGACGCGGCTTTTCTTTTGTTCTGTTCGGGATTACCGTCTGCCTATCGCAAACGCGGTTTATTCGGGAATTTGTCACTGGAGAATAATTTCCCTTTCCCCTTCACTTCATCGTAACCTTTTAAATAACACGTAACAAAATAATACATGACGAAAAAAAGTATCATAATCTCATAAATTTACCACTCTCTTAATTTATAAAAATCGAATATTCTTTCTCGCGAGCAAATTATTTTCTCGTTTTGCCATTTGCCTTCGATTTTCTCGAAGAAGTGAGGTCCAGGGCGTAAAACTTAAATGCGCGGGAGGGAACATGAGAAGTGTGTTGCGAATCGTGTGAATAAAAGCATGGAATAAAGATACCGTAAGGAAAAAGGCCCAAGTTGGTCGCGTCAAATTGCGCGTGCATTTATCAACTGTCCTGCGTGGAGGTGGACATTGAGACATTTCGCTCGCGAAAACCGGAACAGTAACAGCGTCTCCCGTAAAAGTACATCTTCTCCGTTAGTCGCCTCGCTGCGTTTTATTGCCGACCCTTTTATCGCGCTATCCGCCGCAGCGACTACGTTGAGTACAATTAGAATCTTTTTTCCCCCTCGTCGCGAAATCGAGTTTCGCCGTAATGTGGCCGACGTTCGTTTCGTGCTCCACTTAATCCTTTCATTTTTCTTCCCGGCAGTCTTTGATTGCAAGGCAGAGAAGCATCTCGCGGTAGAAAGGTAGACAAAACGCAATATCAGCAAATTTTCGCAACGACAATAAAAAGATTTTTCGATACTTCTCTTTGGCACTGATACTTATGTCTTCAAAAATAATAAATATGTAATGTTTCTATAATAACGAATTAATATTAAATTTGGCAAGATTAGCAAATTTAATTTTAAATTGTATATATTGTTAAAATTATAAAAAGGAAGTATTTTCAAATATAAAAATTATTCTGAATCACTCTGTAATACATAAATATCAATAAATAAGTATTTAAGCAATTGAAGACCTCAAAAGAAAACGTTCTTTCTGCGAGGAACTGTTGCCATTATGAGTCAGACAACTGATGTAGACATTTAAGTAGTCACGCTTGAGATTGTTCGGACATAAACGACGCGCTACGGTGCAACGTTTCGTGTCAAGCACAACGGAGATACAATGTCGTAACGATAAAATCTCCTTATGATCATCCTACGAGCGTCATGGTGAATTCGTAGGACCAACATTCGTAAATCCGCACTCCGTAAACCGTTTCCGAAGCTGCTGTGCGCGACCGCAAACAGTAAACGCGACAGTAAATGCGAGAATACGGCAAAGAAATTTATTTCGCGACACGTAAGAGCAGCGCGTGCAGCGTGTGCAGCATAAAAACGCGAGTTTCTTTGAAAACTTCGTCGAACGATCATGAATAGAACTCTTTCGAGAGGTACACTAAACCCGAAAAGTTTCAAATCCCTGTGAAGAAAATCTTCACAACTTTGCAGCTGCGATATAATATTATATAGTATAACAACGCTTTAGCTTTCCTAACAGACTTTTAAACCAATTTGAAGCAGACTTTTTTATATTGATGTTTTAAGAAAGATTCGCGATTTCATACAAGCGACTGAGAATAAGTGGCTTAAATTAAAGCTATTGTGACTGAAATTCATGTTTCACTTCTTCGAACTTTCAAGCTCGTGGCTCGATTGCTAAGATGCTTAACGCTAAATATTAAAAAGTCTACTCTTTTCTTGCCTTGTCTGGATGTGTCTGGAAACTTTTTGAAGTACAAGTATCTATTCCCAGCGGCCCGACCAATTGGCTGACTACGAGGTGTTTACATGCTGCGCGCTGTCAGGCTACGTTCATGTACGGGATGCCCCGAGTTATTTCTGTCGTGAAGAGTAGCGTGCCTATGAAATTCCGGATTGTCGTGAGAGTATACCACGTGGGGGCTCGAGCTCTCTCCTTCTTGCCGACGATCAAGTTTTCATCGCCGCGATCCGAGTCCGGTCCGGAGCGATCGTTCATCCCGAGCACAAAAATGCCGTGTAAAAGCTTTTTTCCTTCACGCCAACCAATCTGTCGGCCGTCGACCGTAATAACGAGCGGCTGACGATGAATTAATCGTCGATGGTGGTGTTACGAGCCGGTCGATGATTCATTTCTAACTCGGCGATTGTCCGTTTTTCTTGGAGTCTTTCCCTGCTCCATCAGGCCGTTGACAGGTCGGACGTACACTCGAAAAATCAGTCGGGCAAGTCGCATAGAGCAGCGAAGGCTGCCTGGACCGTTTCGCGAGCGACTTATTTTTACGCACTTTCGACCACGTCGCGACCGCGAGAAGTCATTAAAAATGAATGAAACTCGATAGAATCGTTCGACATCGTTCGGATTACAAATAATTTAGCGGAAGAAAAATGTAAAAGTTTGAGTGGTTACTTTTCGGTGAGAAATCGTTGTTGTGCTGTGTCATACATTTGCTAACTGCATCACTATTGTAGTTGCAAGACAAATGGTGAAAACTGTATGAATGTCAAATATTTCCAAGGAAGACGGATTACAAAGATATACACTTACACTTCAAGAATGAAAAAGAAATATAAATGGACAAGAAAACAAGTTTGACAAGTATTGTATCTCTGCAGGGGCAAAGAACTCAACGCTGAAAGTTATACAAATGACAAATAGTGATTTTTCTGTTAAAAAAAAGTCGACTCGAAATTCTTCAAGAGATCTGTCAAATATTTTGCAACGAATCCTAAATAATGTCAAATCCGTGACACTACCGTAAATGCGTAAAAGGGATTCGGCGCACATCTGAGAGAAACACGTTGCGGTCGACACGTCGAAATGATTCATGAGTCACCGCGAAGACGTACGATCCGAGGGGATCCACGGCTGTGTGTCCTCGCGCCAGCGGAGGTAACTCGCTTTCAAGGGCAAAACGATAGCATCGCAACCCAAGTTTAAATTGGAGGGTCGGCCGCTTAAGATTCAGTTCCATAAACTTGAAAGTTCAGTCCCACTTCCAAGATGGAAGGCGAATCGAGGAAAGCCGAACGCGGGAAAGAGGGAGCGGGCCATGAGGGGGAAGAACAGCGAACTTCCGAAGACGAGGCTTACGAAAGCTTGACGCTGCAATTAGGCAAGCATTTTCGATTGAATTCAATTAGCCGCGCCGTGGCCTTGTCGCGAATCCGGATTGCCTTCTGCGGAGTGACTTCTGCGCGCACAGCGAGACTTGGCTTTGTATTGTATTCCCGACATTTCCTGAAGTATACCGGAATTGCAAATGGAGACCATCTCGTTAGCATTCCTCGTGAGGCATCTAAGTACATCTCCGCTTCATTTTATTACTATTATTAGACATTCCTGCCCAAAGAGGGTAACCTGACTGTGTCCCATGTGACTTCTTTTATTACGCACGTTTTACATTCATTAATATCCTGCGGTGAGAAGTAAAACATTTGCATAATTTATGTACGGATATAACTTGTTGCCGAACCATTAATTCTATTATAAGGGCCAACTTGTAAAAATATTTTCTTATAAAAAATTTGTGTCCTAAATAATATGAGTCATTAATAAATTATAATTTTTAACAGGTAATTTTCGGATAACTTTTTGCTTTTTTTTTACGTAACTGTGTAACTTTTACGTAATTGTGATTAATAAAACTTTTTTCAAAAATTGCTAATGATCCAGATATTTTTTAAGTATTATTATTATCAATACATTTCTTCTGTGCTAAATTTAGAGTCAAGATGTTATTGACAACAAACATGAGTCCTCATCTAAAGCTTGATACGCTCGCCATTTTTAGCCAGAGGCGAAATATCGATGAAACATGTCGCATTATGAATAAATGAAGCGCACACGAGACATCTCGCTTAATTGGACACGACTCGTTTTGAATGAAAAGCTCGAGAATGGTGCCCGGCATCCACGTCGAGACCATCCTCTTCGTTACGTTCGACATGTTTTCCATCGATGACGGATATATCGGGGTCTCGTTGTTCGCCCTCGAGCAGAATTTTGCAGTAAAAAGGAAAAAAATGCGACGAAACTTGACGAGCGATAATTAAAACTGGTGAATCGTACGCCGGGAAACGATCCGGTTAACGATTGCGTTCGAAAAATTAAATCTTCGTGTCGCATCCGCGCGAGCAACTTGCATCCGGTGCACGCTACCCGCGACCGCCTGTAAATCATTCGCAACGTGCATTCGAAACCACAGTGTACACGCATTTCCGCGCGGCACTTACGCATTGCGAGACGCGCCGCAACGAGAAGCCGCGACGATGCACGTGTTAACGTCATGCCGGTAAATGCGTCGGCGACACGTGTCGCGCATGTAATCCATGGGCCCGCCGTTGTCTCGACTGTATGTCATCAACGCCATCGACATGTTCTACAGAGTGTTCCCGGGTGTTAATCACCATCTCTTTAAGCTACATGTTCTTTAACAAATATACAAACTGAATGTATGTTTAAGCTAAACTTAACGTTAAAATAAAGTTTGATAAGTTCACAACTGATATGTAATATCTTTATCAATATAATAAGATTAATAAGTAATAATTAATATTTTTGTGTAATGTCTCTGTAATTAATTTTTATGTTATAATTAATAAATAAAATTTAAAATAAATTTTTTTCGAAAATGTAAAGTTAAATTGAATGATTGATATTCACACAAAGACATTAATTAGAATTTCTGTAATAAAATACCGAACTAAAATATTTGCGAGCTCTTTATTAATATTATAATAGCTATTTTGTTAACTATATTTCCAATTTTAATAACTAATAAACGAATTCTTTTCGACGTTAAAAAGTTTATATAAACGAACTCAATATACCGAAACAAACTTTAATATCTTGATTTTCTTCTAGAAAATAACAATGTAAGATTACGTATGACCATTACGGAAGACAAACAGAATAAAGGTTTTATTTTAGCTTCAATTTAAACAGTGGGGCAATGTATTCATAAATGAAGCGATTCCCTTTAACGTGGTACGAAAAAGCACGACGTCGACGGCGCAAATCATTTCGCGATCAGAAATCCGTCATCGCTTCGCTTAATAATAACACGCCCCGTCATCGATTCCATTCCAATGCGGCCGATCATTCAGATCGAGGTTTCGAATCACGGGGGGTCTGGCTCGTGTCGACCTTCGAGCGTAACGCCGCGTTACGCCGAAAGTAACCCGCCCGGAAATCGTTAAAATTGTGCACACGCCGGCTGGCCGATAACGTCCCGATCTCGCACTTCACGGTGTAAATTCGATTTTCACACGAACGTCACGGCCGCTGCACCGCTTACGTTTCACGCCACGCAGATACGCTTGCGAGAGAAGGCCGGACCGGTTTTGGACGCAGCATCATCATTGCGTGAGTTGGATACCAAAAGTCAAAGTCCTGAACGTGTTACGTGACGCACAAAAAATTTTTTCAAAATAATATGAAGAATTTGAGAGGAATAAATAAAGAGTGAAGTACTTTCTTTATTTTATATGAGAAAAAAATATCTTTCGGCACTTGACACGTTTAGCATCAAGATATTATAATATATTTCAGTCAAGATATATAAATTTAAATGATAATGCAGCAGCGTGCAGCTATATCCCGCATTTAATAATTTAAGTATCTGGATGTGTGTGTGTGTGTGTGTGTGTGTGCACGCATGCGTGCGTGCGTGCGTGTATGTATGTATATATATATATATATATATATATATATATATATATATATATATATATATGTCAGTGTATATATATATATACACTGAAAATCGCGGTTTTTGATTATTTGGTATTACCAGCCATCGTATTACGTGTCGAGACCCATGTCTGGTTTACGTCGGGGATTATATCGGTATATTGATATACACGTAATACGTGGTTGCTAAACGCGTATCCGTCGAACAAGACCGGAAATCGTTAAAATTACACGGCCACCAGGTGGCCAATAAGTAGTATAACACTTCACGCATATAAGAGCGAACTTCTGAAAAAAGCACTTCGTAAGTGAGATCAAGTCTATTCTAATCGCAAGTAGAAAGTTGAGAAAAATTGTTTCGAATAATAAAACAGTAACATAAATATTACATTCACATATAAAGTTTCTCAGTTTGTACTATCTCATATATTTTTGACATAAAGTACTGTAAACATCCAAAATATTTTATTAAAATCTTTTAAATTGTCACTACTTTTCTTCGATAAAATTCAATATTTAATTCATTTCTCCAAGCAATAAATTGAAAGATGGTTGCATAATAAAGTCTACGCCATATTACGTATATATTTGGCGACGGGTATTCTTCCGCAAAGCATTAAGAGAATAACATATATTGCCGAAGAGATGACGCCAACGTACCAAAGAGTTAAAAGCTGGGCGAATATATATTTCGTCTTAACACCGTGCGAAGTGCGAGCGTGGCAACAGAGAGGATGGGAGAAAGACGTCCTCATTAATCCTTCCGGCTTTATCCGGTCGCGCTGGCACGTATCTTAAAGGTCCTCCCAGGAGTTGTGATAAATGTCATGCAAATGCGCGCCTCTTAACGAGCCTTAAGTTTTTGCCCGGCAGCGCGAAAACTTTCGTACTGCTGAAGTTCACGTTACAAAGGAGATACATCGCCCCGCCATTCTGTCGCGTCGTCACGCTTAAAAGAGCGTAATTGTTGCACGCTGTAACTTCTGGTCTCTCTTACATCCCGTTGGCGCGCGTTTCGCATCAAAGACCTCGTGGTCCTACCTCGTTAGATTGCGAGCGCGCGAACAACTCACGTCGACGGAGCGTTTCATAAACATTTTATTTTGCAAAAGCTACGCCGACCGGCCGGCACTTTGCTTGCGACGCGTTTGTTTATAAATAGCAGTATCATCTGGCATTGCGCTCCTGAAAAATTCATTAATCATCCGTACAAGTGAAATTGGTGATAAATAAAATAAGTTTAATTAAGCAGAATTGATCTGTTTGTAGCGATGAAAAGTATAATTAATTCTCAATAATTACGACCAAATTTTCAATAGATTAATTTAATTCTGTCAAATAAATAGCAATAATAATTTATCAACATAAATGTACAATAAAATCTCAAAATATACATATATTTATTCTACTTTGGTTCGTCGAAATATTCGATAGTATGACAGTATATGACATGTCATAAATATAATTTAATTACAGTTAAATTAATGTGCGCTGATATTTTAAATTGTTACAAAAATACTCGATAAATATAATGAGAATCTGATCATTTTTTCGTGCAATGTTAAATAAAAACATAAATAAATTTTCTTTACATAGACTCTTTGATATGTAATTCGTTTCGTAAGTAATTTTCGTCGGCAAATACAACGTTAATTTTCGTGCTAGACATGAGCCATGAATCATGCCTCACCTGCTACTTGGAATGCGTTCAAATCGAATATTTGTTCTAAGCACGCATATAGACTTGTCTCTCTATCAAGACACTATTTTTACTACTCTGATTTCGCAATTTTCGTATATTTATACGTTTTCGCGCGATTTTATCTGTTTCAGTATGATACCATAGTAAGAGAAAAGTTCCTCCTTTGTCATTTACCTTTTTATCATTTTCTGTCGACGTTAATTAAAGGATCAACTTCATCAAGAAAGTCCGCAGACGTATGACGAAGCGTGAAGTTTTCACTCTTTTTCTAATTATCGCGTAAGGTAACCCAGAGATAATTACAAGTTTCTAATGCAAACACGAGGGAATCGTTATTTATGCAGCAATTAAGATCATTGCAAAAGCTAGCTGAATGTATGAGGAAAATTTATTTCTTTTTTATCTTTTCTCTTCTACACTCAACATTTTTAATATATTCGTGGTATTTCGGTCTGTGTGACACATTTTCTATTTTTTTTTTTAAGTTTATAAGGATCTAAATTCAGAAAAATATTAAAACTTTAACAGAATCGTACTTACATTTCTCGCTATAAAATATAGATACATTTTATGTTCCAACATACCGTTCGTTGATTAATTCTTCTTTTTCATGAAATTGTTTCATTTTATTTTTAATTTCGACAGCAGAAGCTTCTAAATATTCAAATACATTTTCTGTAGAATATGATAAATTTCTATTTCTTCTATATATTTTTCTCTCCTTGCTCTTTGTCGCTCTTTATGTATGTTTTCGGAACAAGACAACAATAGGTTCGAGGATACACACCTGCTTTACTGTGCTGTCCTCTTTGATGTCATTCCCTAGACTTTGAGTCCTAAGAAACGCGCGAGAATGAGAGAGAAATAGAGAACATGGCCAAAAAAAGTTTCTTTCAAAGCGGATACTCGCTTCCTCCTTCACATGAGAGCAGAATGTTTTGCCATTCCGCGCATTTACTCGAACACGCGTATCGGATACTCCGCGTTCTACGGCACGTGAAGCAATCCTCTAAGCGAAGCTGTCGAGAAGGTTTTAAATCACGTACAATATCTTGTAAGACTTCGTTCACTCAAGAATCCTTCGTGACTTCTTTCGCCATCGAAATCTCGCTCGGAAAATAAAACCTTCATTCGCGATGGTTCTTATAACGATATATATCGATCAATTTCGATGTTTAGGTCAAATGGGTTTTTACTGCGTTTTATCAATTTCTATTTAAGAGCAATTATTCTATTTTTGCAACAGTTTTGCAACAGTCTATGTCTGATAAAAATCGAATTACGGGTTATTTGGAAACAATGAGATATTCATGATTATTCTAAAAACATTTTCATTATAATGAAATACAGAATGAAATACAGAATACAGAAAAATCTAAATGCATAGTATATAAAAATTAATTATATGATTTTATTACACGTGATTTCTAATATAGATATTTTTTTCAGATCACCGACGATAGGAATGACAGGAGCGATCACTGGGAACTTTATTCAACAACTAAAGGTCAGAGAATGCATAGAATTGACAGATAAAAACGCTGTAAAATTCATGAAGTCGACTATATATATATAGTCATCACATCAAATACTTTATTCTTACGGTACATATCATTAACCGTTTCGTCACTTTTCTTCTAACTTTAATGCATTTTTCAAGGACCAGCGATTCTCTTCGAGCGACACGAAGACATCACGCATCATCGTGGATAATCGCTCCGTAATAACTGCGAGGCATTACGTATCGCAACCACTCACCGTTCTCGCGAGGGCAGTTTTTGCACGGACGCATCCCACCGGATAGAAAAGAAACTAGATACTAGAAGCTAGAAGTTAAGCCGCAACTTTAAGTCCCTCGTGAATAATCGCCGGCGTCCTAGGGGCGAGAATCTCGACATTCATAACGGCGCGCGGTAGTCGGCCGATGACTGCCGCAGCCGGCCGAAAGATTGCAGAAAATCCGCCCGGGCGACGAGATAAATTCCGTGCAAAACAAATTAAAAGAAAGGGAAACAAAAAGAGAGAGAAAGAGGGGGGAGAGAGAAAAATAAAAAACGCAAAAACGGAGCTTGAAAGTGCAAGAGGTGGTCGCCCGAGCACGCTGATAAACGCTGAGTAATGGGGACGCAAATTACGTGCGAGGAATACCGCGTGAGAAATGAGTGTCCGATGCAAATTCTTCTGGCCGCGAGGGCGACGCGGCGACCGGTATTGCCGGATACCGTAACTTCGTCTAAACGATTCATCGCGACCGCGTGGACGGAGGATAGGTCCACGAAGCAAGCCGACCGTCCTTCGCAGTCTCCGTGACGGTCCGGGAAGAGAAACGTAATCCTGGAGGAATTAGCCAATTAGTACTGCCGGTAGAGGATCTGCGCTAAGTTAATACAACGACGTATCCACACGACGGAGATCACAGGCAGATTATGTTGCTCGGCAACGTCGATAGCTCCCAATTCTGTGTTCGCTGTGGACCAAGATATATAATCCGCGGAATATAACAACGCGTTATAACCTTCACGAAACGTATACGGAATTTTAGACGGATTACTTCCCGGTAACTCAATGGCTTTTAACCCTAATTCCGCGATGCAACAGCGTGGTGATATTAGATCTGTATAGACTGCGTGAGATATCACGAGTCAGCGTGTATACAAACTTCGCGGTACTACAAACCAGCATGTATAGTCTTCACAATAGAGAGTGACTCGGCAAGTAAGGTATCTATTCGGTTTCTCCGGCATCAATTACACCTCGCTTCCCCGGGTTTGTTCCCGGGATTGACGCAGACTCGTCGCCGAAGTGACTGTGCGATTATTCGAGGAACATACGCTCGGCTTTAAACGGAGGAAGTGGCTTCGCACCGTGTCATTCTCGAGATCCGGCATATCGGCGCAAGTGCGCATCTTTAATCCTTTTCAGTGCAGAATTATTATAACAATAATGATATAAATATACAATTTAAAAACTAATTTCCTCTTATTGAAGTAGTTAATACAAGACTAAGATATTTAGCTGGCTAGAAATAATTTCTCGGTCGAAAGTAAAATCTAATAGAAAAGAGAATTCACAGAGCCAGTTTTTATAATAACATAAATAAAAGTAATATAAAAAATATCTTCAGACAATATAATTTTACGGATTACTATACAAATATTAATACTAAAAATTCCTTAAGTTATCATTAAATGGCAGAAAGTGATTATACATTCAATATGATAAGATCTATCATGGAATAAGCCATCTGAAGAAAGTGCGAATGCTTCAAAGTAAGATATTTCGTAGTGTAACATATACCTATATTAAAGAATTAAGATAAACACTTCGAAACGAATCTTCGGATTTGCCTACGCGATAGAAAGAACGTCGAGTGGTCAAGTCGTAGTTGCGCTCGCCAAGTCTGGCAAGCGCGAAAGCTTTGTGCTCAGAACTTTCTTCGAGTAAGGCCGAATATCAAACGGAAGATCAAATAGTTACGAGGAACGGGAGTATATCTCGCGAAAGTTTCTCGAGAGAAGGGAGGGAACAAGGGAGTCGCGTGTTGCTCTCCTCTCGAGAGGCCGCGCGCGAGGCGCAGCCGATCATCGCGGACAATCGGTCACTCGTCGCGATCCGCTCTTTGTGATACACCACGCCATACCGTTCGCGGAGAAGGAAGAAGACAAGTGGCACAAGAGGAAAAGGATGATGGCGGGGACGGGGGTAGGCGGTGTTGGCGGTGTCGGGATGCTGAGGACCAGGCGGCGAGACGTCAGCGTCAAGCCAAATAGAAAACTCGACCGGAAGTCCTCGAGGGGGATGATTTACGAGAACGAGGAGCTCAGACTGAGGACCATTCACATCAATGCCGAGGTGGAGCAAGGTAAAGGGAAAGGGACTGAAGGGAGAGCGCGCGGATTTTTCGATGAATCGAAGGTGAAGGGGATCTCTCGCGACGGTTTGCGAATGTGTCGTTTCGAAAGGACGCAATAATGCCGCGATTACTCTTCCTTTCCTTCGATTTGATCGTGCCCGGTTAATGAGAACGTTCGCGATGGACGAGCGGGATAGAATAATTTTCAATGTACGAAAAAACAAAAATAGTATATTGTACAACTAGTGGAAAAAGTGGTCGATTCTGAATGAGTGTGAAGTTGGTCGTACGAGCGAAGCGAGTGCGACCATCACACTCATTTGGGCTCGACCACTCTTCCCACGAGTTGTTCATACTATTTTTCCTAACAAGAGCGTGAAACAGGCCGCTTTTCGCGCTTGTTTTACAATTTAATTTCTCCACTAGTTGAAAAATGGCTCCATTTTTCAACTAGTGGAGAAATGGATCGTTTTGCTCACTCAAAACAAGCGCGAAAAGCGGCCCATTTCACGCTCGCGTTAGGAAAAAGTTGTTTCCAACTTTTCTCTTATTTCTTTCGACGAACAAATACGTGCATTGAATTTAGTGTCTAGAATTTTGCTATAAAAAATTAAGTTAGACAAATGAGACTATTATACTGAACTTTCTCATATCTTATTAGAGTATAACGCTGTTATTTATCCAGCTTATTTATTATTTACACTGTTTCATTTTTTTTCCTCTCGTCCAGCAGAATATTTTAAGCAAATTTTATTAACGCAGTTGCTCTGAACGCCGCTGTTTGAATTATTAATTTGCCGTTATAGATGATTCACACTCGGGGGCCAAATTAATTTCGCAGGGACTTCCATTACGCGTTAGTGGCAGGCCAGACCAACTAATAATGTTAAATATTTGATCCTCTAGAGTATGACTGCGCCAAAGCAATCAAGGATTAATTTAACTACCGTGCTAAAGGAATTTTTGATATGTCATGGAAAAGCGAGAGTTTCAAACTTTTGTTATCCTATTAAACTTAGCAAATATATCGCGATGAAAAAGAAGCTAATACCTTGACGATATACAAAGTTTCATGACGTTTTCAATAAAAAAAATTGATCCTAAATTTATCAAAGAATATGTCATCAAAATTTAATTCGACCACTCTTGTACAAGTTATCGCTCTTTTTCTGCCTCTCTCTAGAGAGAGCTCTTTCTTTCCCTTACAGATACATTGTGGAATTAATTATTTGAGTACTTTTGTGCTTTACGGGCAGATGTTTTAATAAACTCGCTCGGTGCAATTGTGTTCTCTGAAATTGGAGAACGTTTTAAATGGACACCATTAATCTCGCGAATCTCACTACCATCCCTTTAATTATAAATTCATCATTACGGATGGTATCAAACAAAAAGTCAAATACATTTCGTACGCGATAATCACGGGGAATTTTATTGCGCGACTATAGCAGATCTGGTAAATTGCATCGCGCCGCGGTCATCTACAAATAGACACGTGCATACATCAGATTGAAGTCGCCGTACGAACTTGCTGCGAACTATTTTCGAGGCCTGGCCTGCACACTGAATTTGTCCAGTCGGGTAAGCGAATAGTACAGTTTCTAGTACCGGCGGTCTCGATCCAGCAGACTTGACTCAGTTGCTAAATGCGCCCGAGTGCGCCCGAGATGACGCCAAGCGTATTCGTGCTCCATTTTTTCAAAGAAACGTTTGCTTTCTTCGTACGATATCACTTTATTTTGACAAGCGGTAAAAGTAGTGTCCTGATAAGTCAAGAGAAAGGAGAGAACTTTACCAGTGATTTGCTGCGACTAAACGTGCGACAACGACGAATCCACGCGACTGATTAAGTTAATTAATATAAATTTATAAATTGAAGAAAGTTAGAAATGAAGTTACAAGTCGAACAATAAGAGTTAATAGGAAAGGATTTAATCGTCTAAAAGTGAAACTCTCGGCCAATTATCGGACTATTGAGGATTCTAATATGGAAACGCTCGCAAGAGTCTGTTGAAATTGACTGCTTAATTAATCGCATTTCTTCAAGGAAGCTCAATTAACAATGGTGGGTATATATATATATATATATATTACAACTTTTGCCTATTATACCTCGATTATAATTCAGAAATGAAATTGAACGGATGTGCCGACTGTGCGAGTGAGTGCGACGTTGATGTAAAAAATCTGAATGACGGCGCATGAATCGCGCGTCTACGTGATTTCCTCGAGATTTATTTACCCGAGGAGCCAAGAAAAGCTTTGTTTTGGCAAAATATTCCGGGGTGGCGTTTGTTCTCTTAGAACTCGGGATCCAGATGTCGACGCTGTACAGACTCCGAAAAGCTCAACTTATTCTATTATCCTACGTAATACTGTTGAAACTTGAAACGTCAAACCGATCTCGACCTTTTAGTCTCCCATCATGAAGTAATCAGTAACTCAAAAATTTTGAACTACGTCAACATATTAATAAACGTTTGAATCAAGCATAAATAAATGAGTATGCTAAAGGTATTATAGGCAATAAATGCGTTACTTTGAAATATCTGATGCTACCAAATAGTAATCAAAATTATTTTATAGCTTCTCGTAGCTAACATTATTTTCACAAATATTGTAGTTGTATTATTCATTGATGATTTTTTAATTAAAATGGCGGTAAAATTAAACGTGCAAATCTATTTATAATATATTATATTATATTATGCATATAAAAAATCTTTTAAGTACTTTTAAACATCTTTCTTAAATTTTGTTATTATTTATTTCAAAAACTAATTACAAATTTTAAATATCATATAGTTACATTTGTATAATTACAAGATAAAAATTAGGAACGGTTTAGGACCACCCATCAGTACATACAAACAGTAAAAGTATACTTGACACTCTCGTCGAATCAAGATAGCGTCTCACGAGCTTTTTTTGTCCCTTCCGACGCATTATGCAGCCGGATTATCATGGTGCATTCAAGTGGCGTGCGAAGAAAATCCTTCACGATTAGAAAAACTGACAGCACGCCGAGAGGGTTCAAAGTGAGTTGTTGGATCAATCTACCGGTTCTTGGACTCTTTCTTTTCTGCTTCCGTCTCATGCTCGCTCGATGGGAAAACCAGATGCCACCTACGTCAAGCTCGGAGATTATTTTGAGTCCTTTTTCAACCTCTTGATAGATTACATCGCCGCGTGAAGAAACGGCGCCAGTCTAATGAACAATTTATCATCGCCTGGGTTCGCACCGACACCGAATTTCTTCAATATCAAAAATATCGCGCCACTGTCGGACTTCAAAACTGATGATGTTAAACACAAGAACTGACAATGCCACTTTTCATGACAAACGATATTAAATCGTGGAAAATAAATCGTCGAAGGAAGTAGACGAAGCCAAAAATGCGTTTGAAAATGTAATCGCTAAAAAAACCTATGTTTATATATATAACATTGTATAGTTTAAACGGCAATACCATCGACATGTTTAGTGTATGTACATGTGCAGCTTTACAATGAATGCAAACACATAAACTCGAATAATATGTGGACTTGTCAGGGAAAGAGGTCTTTTTCTCGGTCAAAACTATAGCTTTTACGTAATATCGCGGTCAAGGCGGATAATAATATAGCGAAATTTATAAGACCGCCTCCGGCGACGTTTCTAAAATAGCATCAAAAGGTATAATGACGCTGATCAGTGCCGGAACACTTGGGTCAACTAATAGACTTGTTAAATGAAATGGAAACTTTTATATATCCGAAAACTTAATAAAAATATTCTGAATTTATATATATACTGCGTAAATTTTCCCAAAAACTGATATTCCGCAAAACATATAAAAGTATATTTTTTATTAATAATTAAAAAAAATTAAATTTATATTATTTAGCATTTTACGATCATAACATATAATTTCTTGAAATCATAAAATAATACTTTGTCAAAATATTTTTATGTATATTATTCCTCGTGTCAATCAAGAATCCTCTATTTTGAGAAAGAAATGCACGCGCTCCAGCGCGGCGATACACTCCTGGCGTCGCGAGACCACGAGGGACTACAAAGGATTTAAAATAGTCGCGAGGGCGAGAAAGAGAGATAGAGAAAGAGAGACCTGCGTCGGTGGTTTCGTGACGCGCGATGAAGAAGCGGACGAAGAAGAGGTAGCTCGCGGTAGGGATAAAGACTGCCGCAGTGATGTAGCCACGCGTCGACTAGTTTCGCCCGGTGACTCTAAACGGCCGGCACGCTTTTCGCGGCTCGCGGAAACTGTCAAACTCGCGGAGCGCGGGATTCCGGAAACAGGGGACCAGTCCGGAAGCGGCTCGATGCACCGATGTTCGTCACCGTTCGGAACTTCAAATGTGATATGTCGGGCCTCGGCGTCGCGACGTCGTCGCGCGGAGACGCACATCTGGCGGAGAAGCGCATCTCGGTGTTACGTAACGAGGAAGAGAAAGACGTCGAAACTGAAGATAGAACTGTGACGAAGAATTTGTAGCTTGTATGAAGTGCGCGGCAAATTCGCGCGAAGAAATATGAGGATGAGTAAGAACATTTGAGGAATCCAAACTGTGCTTTGTCATGCTAATAAAAAATATGATCGACCAGTTTTATGGAGGAGATCTTCACTGTGACTGTTAGTAGTGGCATCATCGTGTTTTAAACCGACATCCTACTTAAAAATAATACCTCAATTGAATCGCGAGAGCTTTTTTAACAAAAAAGTATACCGCAATTAAAATTAAATCTTAATTATCTTAAATATAATAACATCAGTTTATATATAATAACATCTGTTATTTCCTTACGCGATATTAAAAAACAAAACATCGTTCGCACAGTACGGAACATCGCAGCATGAGAAGTACGTTGTCATGGAAAGCACTCGGCCCGATGGAGAAGAAAAGAGCAGCAAATATTGTTGCGCGATGTCAATGCAGTTAACTGACAGGCTGGTCATAAAAATAAGAACCGGCTACTTCGAGAAACGGGTCTTTCCTGGAATAAGCCCGTGAAGGATGAGGTTATTCAGACGCGCCGTTAACCAGCAACGGCTATTTGTTGATGAAACGCTGATGGATTATTTAATGACTCGATCGACGAAATGACCCCCATCATTCGAGGGCGCGTGACTCCATTAGAGAGACGGGCATGCGTATACGTAGGTAATGCGAATTCGCTGTTGATCTGACGAGGTCACGGTGGGGCCGCGAAACCGGGGGGTCAATCCCCCTCGGTAAGGTTATCACATGAGTGAAGCTCCGTGGCGCGCACAGAAATGGAAGGAGCGGGACACGGGCATGATGCAGAGAAGAGACTCGTGCAGGCCGATGAGACGCGAAGAGAAGGAAAGCTCGTACTCTTCTTCGTCGCGGAATTCTGGTACGAACTCGTTTAAGAGTTTCTAAGATAGTTAAATCTTTTGATTCTTAATTGCTATCCAACCGAGCATCTTTTTAATGACTCTCTAATGTTTTTTTTTTCTTTTATCCACTCATAATGATTTAGCCACCGCTAAGTTTTATTAGTCACAAATAAAAAAGAAGCTTGCATCTCTGTCTATAGACGATTGTTCACGTCAAAAAGATTTTATCGTTCATTTGTCATGCAACTTAAATTGTCAAAATCCTTTAAATTTTCTCCGTTTGTTAAGTTGAATCAATTATAAAACAGAGATGAATGCTTCGAAATTAAAGATAATTCCGATTTTTCTTAATACAATTTTAAAAACGTCTGGCATATACATGATGTTACACAAGAGACATACTTAAGAAACAATATACTTAATGCTTCAGCGTTGAAAATTTTAAAATGCAATTCGCGATGTACTCCAACAACGACCAGAACAACAGAGGCGGTAGATGTCGAATAAGCGAGCGTTTAAATTCGGGAAACGTCATTAACGTGAACGAGACTAGCAAAGGGTCTCTTTCTGTCTCTCTTTCCTTTCTACCGTGGTACTTACTTCGCATAAGATATTTTATGAAAAAAGTTTTTAATACACCCTGCTCCCTCCCAACCTCATCTGCTTGTCGCCCAACCCTTCATCGTAAAAAGGGAAGCGCGATAATGTCTACGGCGCACACAAGTAGATGCGATTTTCACTGATAGAATCTACGTGGGCCTTCGCTATAGCTGCCTCGCAATAGCTGCAGGGAGATATCAGTTTGTCATAACGGTTCGCGCGGCAAGGAATTCTTCCGCGAGCGAGAGTCCTCATAAAGGACGACGTGCTAGACACATTCGCGAAGACGGCCGTATTATCACTCTCGCAGCGATATTGAATCCCGAAGCCAGTCAAAAACGAGTTTTATAACACCAGCCGGAGTAACTTTATGAGATCGTTGGACTTCTCAAACGGTTTTGCCTGAGTGTGCGACACATTCCTGGCTACCAGAGGCAGGAATTAAAACTTGATCTTGCGTGTTCATCATTAATTCGCTACCCATATAAATACGTATTACTTGTAAAATAAGATTCATCGCTATTACTTACTGCGAAAAGCGCAGTCGCTACGTGTAGGGAGATATTGTAGTAATTTATCAAATATGTGAGATTATATTTTTAGGATTCCATGCTATGTCGCTTAGTTATATGGACAGCAGCAAATATATATCTTACTTCATTATCAAGATTCATCAATGTTATAAAATATTTTAGTCATATACAAATATATTATAGTTAAATTAATTATAAACATTAAACAATCGCGACAAAAATCTTCCTCGATATTTTCTCGATAAAAAACTTCCGGCTAATCGAAGACTCTATGGTTATTAAAATTGATTATTATACGGGCATTCTATGTTTTGATGATAAGATTGTAATTAATACAAGCCATGGTATCCAATATCGACCTTAATACTGTTACCGAAGTAGTATACTATGCAGATGCATACAGCATAATATATATGCCGGCGAAAACATGTGCGTTTACATGGCACGATGAACTTGCAGTTATTGTGAAAACACATGTAAGATTCTCTCGCTCTCTCTCTCTCTATGTATAGGTATAATATACATATATATATATATATATATATATATATATATATATATTTCCTTCACTAGCAAAATTAGCCAAGAACTCCGACACGCCGCGCACCGTGGCGGGGAGCGCATCCGCGAGATTCTCAGAAACCCAAGTTGACAATGCGATCTTGACTAACAATAAGCGCCGAGACGCGAAAGTAATCCCGGGCACGCGACACGCTCAAAACTCGCTTCTCTCGCAGAGACACGAGATTTTACGGTGGGGATGTGCAGTCGACTACTGTTTTCCGATTACGCTCGCGGAGTCTCGCACGAAGACTATTGCAACACGACAACGAGCAGTGACGGAAAATTTGTTTAAAATTCAGAAAAGCAGATAATATAATTATGTGAAAACTTATTCTCCGTGTATCATTGAATTCGGACTGTTACATTACGTTAAGCGATTTCGCTCGTAATTATCGAGATTTATTTCAGAGCTTTGCAATGTTATGGTGGGCAATTACTTCGGGATAAGAAAGTTTGTGACCTTATAAGAGAGAGTAGTGGATAAAAATATTATTTGTGCGTAATAATATATTACATAATCTAGTGAAATAATGCAAATGAAGTGATATAATAGTGCAAGTGCTTCAGAAATAAAACTGATGTCACTATTCAGTCTTCTAGTTCCGCTGCTGTTCAGGGGAAGCCGCACGAGAAAAATGGATGACGATACTGACGATAGTGAGTAGATTTGTTCCAAGACAAAAGAATTTATAAGAAGAAATTAAGGAGATATCAAGAAGAAATATGTTGAAAAAAAATAATAAAAATTATATTTCAAGACGCGTGTAATTAATGAAATAATAATAAGATGATTTTATCGCGTAAATTTAAAAATAATTTCTTATTTGTTTGGTCAAGGTTATTATGTAAATTAGAATAAACAAACAAAAGCAATGCATTGCTAACAATCTCCTCAACGGGATGAGGTTAAGCCAACAAAGCTGTACTATTTTTGCTAACGTTGCGAAGTAACGCACGATTTATTGCGAAACGTTAGACCATGTTCACTTACTCGCTGCATGTATAATGCATTCCGATAATTGAGATTGTTTTCTTTTAAACCGAGCAAATGAAGTATATCTCAGAAAAATGCCTAATGGAGTGATTCACCGTTGAGTGATAAAATCTGTTTTTAATCAATTTTAAATATAGGCTTGACATTTTAATTAATTTTTAAAATATTTGATATTGAGAATTAAAATGTTAAAAAAAGTCTTCATTGCAGATAAAAAAATATCGATAAATCAGAAATGCAAATAGTATTTCAATTAAAAGCGACAAATAAACATTTATGACTTTTGATGCAGCCTGTATTCTCGCGTTGGGATGAAAAAAAAGCGGTGAGACGGGAAACTGAAAGCGCGAAAGACGAGAAAACGCAAGCTCGCTGTAACATACAGACGTTGTTGTTTCTGTTTCTGGGAAAGTGTCACGAGACACCTTGCAGCCAGGGGCTTTCATAAAAATCTACCATGTCGTGAAGGAAAACGTTGTCGTCAGGTTCACAAAGCGAGGTGCTCAAGTTTCCGTACTTTTCGAATGCTCGAACGAGGACGCGCACGCAAAATGCACGATCGTATGCATCGGCGGATGCAAACACCTGCACCGAAACTTTCGCGCGAGCGAGAGATGAAAACACCAGGTCGATCCTACCTTCCTCAGCCTACAGTTCCGAAAGTACCCACTAAAGTGAAACTTCTAAACCTGCTCGTATAAATTTCAGATTTTGTGGCTCCATTGTTGCCGAGAAGCAAACCGCAAATTTTACCGAACTACCCGGGTCGGAATTATTTAACCTCGAGGTATTCGTACTGTTACTATATGTTGCACACGGCTAATAGTTTCTCGAACACTATACAAACTTACAACTTACCACAGTTGTATATATATGACAATTGAATGTTAAAGCAAAATACATATTGAAGCAAAACATATCCTATTGCAAATTGAAAAAAATTTAATTGAAGAATTGTGTTTGAGAGAGAGAGAGAGAGAGAGAGAGTTTATCCATATTTCAATTTTATATTTTCTCCGAGTAGACAAGATCATCAACGAGCAGTTAAAATGCATAAAAAGTAATTCTAGAAACTAACAATAAAAGCATCGATTTATCTGTCGCAAATTTTCAAATTTTGCGATATTAAATATCATTTTAATATTCGGATATATTAAATCCATACAAATTTACAATAAAAGTGCAATAATATTATAGTTTAAAGATACATATCGAGAACATCGAATTATGAATAATTCCAACCCTAAATTGAACGAGAATCAAACGACGGCGAGACGGTTCCGTCGCGAGTTAACGCTGTACATGACACTTTATAAACATATTCTTGACGTCACGCCGCATTTCCGGCGAAATCTAAACGAATCTAGACGAGGGCAACGGACGAACGTTAAAAATACTGCCGGATAGTAATTATTTAGAGACATGCAAGTGGATATTTTGACAAGATCGTATAGAGTTGGTCGGAATGTGAGCCGTTGCTGTCTAGTAACGATGTCATCGGATATTCTATGGAACTCTACGTGTCCAGGAATACACCCGTGGGATATGTCTATATCTACATAGTCACGCATGCATACATATGTATATATACACACACGACACGCCTCGGCGATAATTCAGCTCTGTCAGAATTCTAGTGGCTATAAAACGCGTATACGCGGGAACACCTCGTAGGTGTCCGTCGACTGGACGAAACTATAAACAACGACCGCTTATTTCGACGGTGTTCATTGTACCTATAGTATATATCTATGTCAATCAATCGATGGTACATTTGTGCATGTTTGATGTGCCTCCGACTTGTTCTAGACATGCGTAAAATGCACCAATGTTGTGCAACGTGCTAATTAGTCAATAGAGAATCTCTGGAGTTCATAAAAGAAGAAAGCATTATAAATTGTTTATATATCTAACGGCTAGAAAATTATTGGAATTCTAAAAAAAAAACTTCTTGGTAAAGCCTATGGAAAATATTTTATCTGGTATCTAATTAACGCAGAGTAGTAATATCAATCTTACTGACAATGCGATAATCAGTTCGATAATCAATGATCTTTGGCTTTTAACAGCCTCGTTTTTGAATCACAAGTTTTATTACCTATTTTGTTTTCAAAAAATGTTTATTTTATTAAGATTACATTCATATATTAATATCCAAATAACCAACAAATTAACTTGATTCGAATCTATTCTTTAATTTAATTCGAATAAAAAGGTACCTCCAATTATAGTTTATGAAATATAGTATGTCGATACCCTGATTTTGCGCTTTAAAAATCTGCTCTTAGTTAATGGAGCTTTATCGCGGCACAAATCATCCTTGTCCGAAGCGGCTTTCATCCATCGAGTTCACAAACGCGCTATCTCGACCTGCCTGGGTTCGATTAACCTCGGGAGGGTAGTTTGCCGATAAGCCGTGACATACGCAGCGAGGAAAAAAAATACCATTCCGCCAACGCAGAGTTGACGCGCGGATCTCGTTTCGCAGAACGCTTTCGCAACGTTGTAACGTCATTTTTAGCAGCGGTTTCCGCGCGCCTTGCCATGGTAGTGGCATTATGTTTGTACAAAAAAAGAAAAGAACAAAAAATAACAAAAAAATAACGCCTCCCTGGACATCGAAATGGAAAATATCTCCTGATTTACGAGCCCTCGGTGTAACCGGTGACTACCTGGGACGTTCGTCATTCTGTCAATGGTACGGCTGCCCCGTGGCGATACTCTTGCATATACAATACTGCATTTAGTTATAAACTCGCGAGGTCCGGAGTCTAAAGGCGCCAAGCTGCTCAATCAAAAGTGATAAACATAATTTGTGAAAAAAATTTGATCTTTTTAACAAAGAAAGAATTTATAAGAAATAGACCTTAACATTCTTTTTGAAAAACCTAAAAAGATTCTTTTAGGTTTTCTTAAAGTATCTAAAGAGCACTTATTGTAATCTAAAAGAATCTTTAAAAACTTTTATTTATTACTCTCTTTAAAAACTTTTTATTTATTACTCTTTCATATAAAAAGTTAATTTTAATAAATTATTTTTTATTCTAATATAATAATAATAAATTATGAAAATAATATTCACACGTATCTACTATTACTTTCGATCGACAAGGAAATCAGTCATCGTCAAGAATAAATGAGTCTAAGGCGTCATTTTGCTCCAACCTCTGTTTGCATATATACGATCTCAGACGGCAATTCTCGAAAACGAAGGCCCGCATGTTTCGATGCGCACCTTCATTAGATCGGTTCTTAACACCTCTCGTGAGGCGCCAGATTGAATCTCGAGAGAAGAAAAAAAAGATATCGAGACGAAAGGGTCAAATATTTATGAGGCGGTTCTACCATCGCAGTCATCGAATATTAATGTATTCTCTTTAAAAAGAAAGATCGATCGGCCTGATCGCGACCGGTTTCATCGAATTTAACACGGTGGAAGATATAAGACGACAACAAGTTAATTGGAATCATTTGGAAACAAATATACTTCGAGTTTTCTCAATCATATTTTTATATGATTGATATATATAAGCTATTACATTATATGAAAAAATATGTCTAATTACATAAAATATCTCAGAATATTCGACCACTTATTTACAGATATTAAAATATCTATAAATAAATTACAAGAGATGATCATTTTTAAAATAGCATTACTAGAACAATAATTACGAAATTCTTTAATTCTATAAGAATTAAACAGCTTCGACAAATTGAGTCTAGAAGATGTAATTTAAGCCCTGTATCCTCAGTTAATTTAGAAGACCAGAACATTATAAAAAATTACACACATATGTTAAACATTTTAATTCGCATTTATGAATTACAACATACAATATACATATAAGAATTCATACACTGAATTCATATTCCGCCTACAAGATCATTTCTGTTGGCATGAAAAAATCGTATGTTCTCGTTAAAAATGGGGAAAAATGCCAGATATTGACTTTCGTCTCGTAAAAAGGACCTTCCGGTGAACTTAACTTTCCATATAGCCGCCGGGGCTTGTTCGCGAGAAGTTACTTCGGCTCTCAGTATTACAACGGCGGTCTGTTAGCGATAATTTACTTGGGATATTGGCGCGATCTAATTCGGGCGCGCTCTGGCAGCCGACGGATGGACGGTCGTGTCACGTTCGATTATATCCAGAAGGACCACGCTTCGTAGCTACATAGCTTGCTGGAACCTTAAATGAAGTGTTAGTTAACGCGACGAGCTGTCGATCTAGATTACCTGGTCTAGACGCAGTCTCTGCAGAGTGACGTTTCCAGCGGTCCCCATCGTGAAATGACACTGAGTCGAGAAGTTATATTGCGTTAAAACTTTAAACCCCAAAATTACAAAACCAATACCTCTGAAAATGGTTCTCATAACGAAGATGATAAAAAAGATTAAAACCTAACAGCACGTAATTATATTTATTTTTTCTACATGCTAGTAAGAAAGCTTTCTCTGTATATTACTGTAATAATATAACAACATTTTGTACGTCGATCACGCATAAATGTTACAGAAAGATATAGCTCATAGATGAATCCACGAAACACAATTTTCAGTTGAGAAAATATACAACTCTTCTATGAGAAATAACTGTATAATTCGTTGGGACGATTTAAAGATAATTGCCGCAAGAATTGCAAAATTATGCGCTTTATACTTCGACTCGGTGACATTCCCTCCGACTTAAAGAACGCTTTAACGGCCATTCTGGTTTACTGCCAGCGGCATGAATTAACACTCGACTACGACCACGTTTATCGTCGACTGTGAATCACTAAACATACGTGTTTCATGAGAAATGTAAACGCGACAATTATTCCGTCATGCCAAATAACCCGACGCTGATTCGTGTCGTTAAATTGGGCAAAGATACGACTAGAAATGCTTATTTGACTGGATAATGATCTTGTTATTTCTTCGGAATGCAACATAACGATTATACTAAAATTTCATCATGTTCATTATATCAGTGCTTTATTTTTTTCTCTTCTTTATGTGCCGTTGGCATATTTTATTACTACACTGCGTTAAATTCATGAGATTCAAGCAATACGCTTCATTTCACTCGCTTCTCATCGACTCGTTAGCAGAGTCGATCATACGAATACACGTGTAAACAAACGCGCGGAGTTTTCTGCGAGATCAATCGAACGCCTATGACCGTGCGATTTCTCGTATTCGCAAAGATCGTCTCGCTTCAAAGTAACACAGTCGCAGAGAGGCGGCATCAAGAGTGAAAAGCGAACCCCGGGAATATTTCCTCCGAGTTCGTTTGCGCTCGTTCTCGTCGACCGGGGACGCAATTTCCACTTTTCAAAGAGCCAGAAGAAATTCCGGCCTGCTGATAGGAACACGGCGAGTTGGCAAAACCAAATATGTATTTCGTAGCTGCTTTGATCACCTTCGCGGCGAAAACGCCCACAGCAAACGAAAGGAGACCGACGAAGTCGACGCGAAGCGAGGCTCGTACGCTCGCTCTCTTTCCCGTCTCTATGCAATTTTGCTTTCCTTTTCTTTCTTTTCTCAAAAACGCAGATCCACGAGTTTGTATGTACATGTACAGGAACATTTGTGTACTTCGCCTCTCGAAAGGCGATGCGACCAGAATGCGAAGAGGACAGTCCGGTCTTTTTAACTGTCAGGATTAATTAATGTCGGTCCTTCGTGAGAAATACCGGACCGACGCTACTTTTAAAGGCGCAGAGGATTCCACGCGATGGAATAAGGACGAACACGATGCCGACAGTGCCGAGTGATTAAACTTTCCCGGTACGTGTTTGAACAGGAATAATTAAAACTTTTTCTCTCTTTCTCTCTTCTCACGAGCAAAGAATGAAGCGTACCTTGACGAGCAGTATAATGTAAAAAGATGATAAAATATGCATGCAGGAAGATATTCTCGTCTAGTGTCCGTAATAGAATGTTAACGAACGAGACACAAGATTGATTAAGAATAGAAAGCCAAATTTTTAATTGGGTACTTTATATCTAATTCTAAGAGTGATTATCTAACTCTTATCGAATATTAATATCAAATATAACTCTCATATTAAATTATGAAAGCGTCAAACCAAGTATATTTAATGCTAAATGTAGCATTATTCAAACGATTTAATAAATTTAAGATAATTTAACTTCTCTTTAATTTTTGCAGAAATTATAGATATTAAGTGACATATAATGTGTATAATACGTATTGATGAGCTTCTTTTAAATTTAGTTTATGTCGCTTTTGTACATATATCGTATGAAACACGAAGTAGAATAACGTAGAATATCACAACTGATATTCGCGTAA
The DNA here is from genome assembly GCF_030848805.1 of Temnothorax longispinosus. Lineage (NCBI taxonomy): Eukaryota > Metazoa > Arthropoda > Insecta > Hymenoptera > Formicidae > Temnothorax > Temnothorax longispinosus. The sequence goes on along the minus strand of NC_092359.1, from coordinate 16,008,777 downwards.
ATTCGGGTAAAAATTTATGCTCCAGGGTATGTGTACTGATAACCCCATACGAAACTCGAACTGTCATGATCATCACACTGTCAAAAATAAAATGGACACCGGTCGCCGAGAGCATTTTCAGTGAGCCATATTACGTCGCTGCTCGCAAATATTCAGCTTTGATGCTTGATTGAAGGGTATTCTGCACGCGGCTAAAAATATCCACGTATTCGCGCCAGCGAGCTTACCTACACCCGAATAAAAAATCGTTATGTTATTTTGTAAGATCTATAAGCCAGTGATATTCGTTCTTTTTATACGTCACTCGTAAATGCCATGCGTGTTGGCGAATCCGTTTCAGACGTACGGTTGACTGTAATTTTATTTTTTTTTACGTAAGTATCATAAGCTTATCAGGATACTTATTTTAAAGACAAACTTTTTGGCAAGTAATCAACTTTTCTTTAGTTAAAATTTTCAAAATAGACTAATGACAAAAATACTTATAAATTTCATGTGAGACTTTACTTATACAAAAAAATGAATGCCGAAAATTAATTAAAACATTTTCGATTTAGCGCGAGATGTTCCGTATTGACAGTAAACACATCTCTATTTACCCCTCAAAAATTTATTATAAAACAATTGTTTCCAAAGATCCATGCAAAATAAATCGCAAAATTAAAATGTTTGACATGTATCGGATGGTTTTAATATTCTTTATCATCGACACAGATAAAAAGAACAGTGGTGGGTTGTAGTATATTTGAACAAATATCGTTTTCAAACAGAGCTCATGCAGAAGATAAATGGTCCAAGTTTTAATAGCATCCAAATAGCCGTCGGTGTCCACAGGGAAAATCCGAATTTATGAACCTCTAGAAGGATTTAATTTATTTAAATTTCAGACTGGTAAGCCAGGTTTAAATCCTGATTTACCACATGGCTTTTCTTGTTACACGCACACGCGCACTTACTACCTAGGCTTAAGAGAACTGTTATCACGAGTGCTTTTACGCAACTTTTATGAGAGCATAACCGTAGAAAAATCAATGAGCCGTAATAAAATATTTCGTGCCATGAAAAGAGCTAATTAGAGAAATAGTCAAAACTTTTGCAAACCAACCCGTCTTTCATCAGTTTCATCTATACAGTCGTCAGTAATTTTGCGTGTAAATTTAGATATTTATATGTAACTATTCGTTATAAATAAATTATGGAATCTGGAAATTATGAGAACGGATGCACATAAAGCGTACCGCGCAATACAAATAGAAAAGAATATATTACTAATATTTTATCTCACAGATTTTTTTATATTATACAAAAGATAAATCTTCGATTTTATTCTTCTTTTTGATTCACTTTTTTTCTCAGTAACTAATGTTTAAAACACTAGCTAGTCGAGTTTGAAAAGAAAAAGTATTATGCGTATACAACATAATAAAAAGCCTGTAACGGTATAGATCGCTGAATTATCTGAAAACTTCCGCGATCGGGTCGTAGTTCAAGCGCTGGGAAAACACGCTCCAAGCATAAACCCATTAATCATCGAAGTAGGAGGCACCGATGACTGATGAGATACTTAACTTAACTCGCATCTAGGTGGGTCGAAGATCACTAACGCTTAAAAAGAAAAACCGATCGACTTCGTTTTCAACAATGGAGCTTGCATCCGCATACATCGTTCAACCTGACTGATTCTAGTATACTCCTATAATGAACGAATATAAAATAAACTAAAAATTTGTCACATCAGAAAGGTATTCTGAAAAATCTAAAAGTTTGTAACATTTTTACATAACTCATGCTTATGATCCTAGAATACATATAAGATCCAAAACTGAAGCACATGTAAGAAGTACAAAACGTAATACAAAAAGAAAGATTTTATATAGAATATGTATAAAATATTTTCTCTATTTTCAAATAAATTTTTATCTCTCATGGCTAAGACAAGACATCGATGACTGATAAGATATTTAATTATAGAGGGTTCAAAGATCACTAACGCTTCAAAAGCTATACATAACGGCTACCTTCTATTCCTATCTTTGTATCTATGCTATACACGAAACGCTTTCGGTATTTCTATTACAGGAAGAATACTGAGAGTTTATATCGTGATAGACTTTCCCCCAGAAAAGATTTAACGCGTTATACGCGTGGATGGCGAAGTTTATTCGTCTCGCTCTTTCTCTCTCTCTCTCTCTCTTTCTGCAAAGTTAAGTAATTGGAAGGCCCGGTTCTAGTGATTTATCACCGGCTTCTTGACGCACGAAAGGGCGCACAGGGTTAGAGAGGAGGCTGGCGTCTCAGGCGGAGATTGTTGCCGCGTTGACCAATGATCGATCGTTTCGATAGACGCAACGCTATTGTGAGTAGCCGTATGTTGCTGGTCCTCGCACCGAATGGTGATTAAGTGATTTCCGCGAGAAAAATTGCGAGCCAAATCTACCGAGATGTCAGCTTATCTCTTTGCTGCAAAGAATATATCTCACTCGGCGGTCTTGTTACATCTAAACATTTTAGTCTGTTGTGATTTCAGGCCAAAACGATATTAAGAAATTGCGCAGGGAGAACGAGCAGCTGCGTAGGGAAATATGGAGTCTCAGAGACGAGTACGACAAACTTGAGGATATTTTGAAGAAGCAGAAGAACCGAGGCGAAAGCGAAGAGTACGAGGTTGGCAGTTTGATTTTTAATTGCTTAATACTATAAATAATTCACAATAAAACTAATAAAACATAATGAGAGCACATCAATGAATGGAGAAAACTAGCAAGAAAATTCTCGTTTTTTCCTATTTCTAAAAATGTTAGCTTATTGTTAGCTAATGAAAGTATAACACCATCGTTACGATTGACATAATTAACGACAATCATGTGTTGGAATCTATCGCAAATTACAGGATCGCTCCGAGGAGGATGACGGCTTGCAGTCGGACTTCTCCTGCGAAGAGGACGAAGAGGAGGACGAAGATAACGAGAAGCCGGTAGAGGACTTCAACCAAGAAGAACAGCTAGAGAATGCGGAGAATCAGAAGATCTCTTCCGAAAAGATGAGCAGCAATATGCATCGACTTCACGTGGAGTTCGACGATCTGTCGGTTGTCGACGAGGAAGAGGAGCTTAAGAGAGATAAGGAGAAGATGGAGGCGACACCGGAGAGGGGCCAGGAAAACGAGGCTGTCGGGCATCCACCCCCGCCGATCCTCGGCCCTCGGCAACTTCACGATAACATCCCGTTTTATCCGGCCACGTACGAGCCGACGAGTGGTTTCAGCGGAACCAGTTATTACACCGAATGCCCGTTCGAGTTTCCGAGTGCGGTGGATTTAATGCTATCCACGGATACGTCCGCATTATTGGCTTCACCGTACTCCGGAATACAGCCTGATCCATTGATCCCGCTAGCCAACTTAGACACCGCTGGTCTGGAAGTGGCCGATCCGAACCTACCTCAAATTCACGTCCCACCCATCGGTTGGCAGAACGACATGGTCTTTCAAAAACAAGTGCCTACTTATACGGGTAGCATTGCCCCCGTCACATCAACAACGGGGATAGGAAAGCCGGACTCGCAGCCGATAATAGTTTCCTCGTTGGGAAACTCGGTGTCGCCATCAAATACTTTCAGTTTCTTAAGCAGGAGGAACGCAAGTACGAGGCAACCCATGAGGCTCCATGAAACATCAGCTATTCAAGATTCACGAACGCAATTTTTGTGTTCCGAAGAAGCGGTCGGCAGAAACGTCTGGAACGTGAATTCTCCTAGATTCGCTGTGGCAAACAGAGAAAGTAATACGCAGCGAGTTGAGAATATCGAAGAGACCACGATGCCGGAAAAGCCTAAACACTTCTTCTCACAGCAGCCTTTCAAACTGAAAAGACAAGAAGAAGAATCGCCAACCGCTAGTGTAAGTTATTTTGGAACCGGAACTAGTTCGAGTAGCGGTAAAACAGCTTCTACGGTGGTTTCTAGGACTAATCCTTTCGTAGGGTTAAAAGGTTCAGCGGACATTTACGTAAATGGTGCGATACCTTGTGAAGACGCGAAGGATAAGAATGATCCGAAAACATTTTGGAGTACAGATAACCTATTGATCACGGATAGCAGAAGTGCTCTGGGCAGTCAACTGACGAAGTCGGTATCCTGCCAAGATCTCTCGAGCGACTCTCAGAGTGTCGCGCAACAATTAAAACTAAATCACGTCGAGTCTCAGACGCTTACGAAAAGTGACAATACTTTGGACAGTATAAGCGATTCCTCTAATAAACCGTACAAGAGTCATCTAAACGTGACGTTAAAGGCACCGCGAGTCGAGCAAGCGTCGAGTCCAGATACACCAGAGATACCCAACCTACCTTCGATAGATTACCGTCTCTTTAGGAATCCTTTTTTAAGAAATTTTGATAAGAACTGTCCTAACTATCAAGTAAAACCGAGTCCTCCTCCCACCGCGACACCACTCTCTATTCAGGTGAACGACGACGGCCTCGCTTATCCGTATTCTATGCCGGGTTACGGTCGAGGTGTTCACCTCAACGAGAGATTTCGAGCTGCACACTTGCCGGATCAAAGTCGATTGCTGATACCCAGCGACCAAGTAATGAGCGGCAAGCAGGATATTCAAGTGACTTCCTTCGAGAAACCGAGTCCTTGCAATTTGATACCTTCCGCCACGCCTTACGATCTGACGAGCTTGAGAAGATTAAACGCGAATCGATATCTGCAGAGTCAGAATCTGTACCAGAACGTTCCCTTCGTATCACGAGGACCTGGTCAATTTTATTCGCAGAGATATGGAATGATGTACTATGATAATGTCACGAAAGTACCGGCGCAAACGCAGACGTCGATTGACGGCGATTCGCATCACGAGGACGAGGAGACGATCAGCGCGCCGAATTCGCCGAGCGGACAGAGACGGAAAAAAATCGTAAAGAAAGACAAAACTTTAATTAAAGATCAAAAACCGCTATCGCCGACTGTACAAAGAAAACTAAAGAAACAAACCAGCGCCACGTCGACAGATACACTCGATTCGGCTGGAAAAATGACGCGGAAGAAACCGAGGAGATTGAGCACGACGACGCCCGACGTACAAGAGAACAAGAACGAGAGCAGGTCGTCGTCCTCGGGACAGGACTCGCCGCGCAAAGATCAAAATCGAAGGGTGTCTGTCTACCTCAATTCTAAAAGACGACCGTCTCAAGCGTCATTAAAAACCACGAGAAGTGGTAGTGTCGATGCTAAGGACAAGCTCGCGGATGGTACCGCGCTGAATTCGGAACGCGAAAGAACGAACTCGGTCAGCAGTCGAGAAATTACCAACGTGAAAACTCGCAAGACTAGTACCAGTAGTGGTAATGTGCCATGGTGCGCGTGTTGGGGGAACGGTTGCATTTAATGAAAGCTGCATATTTAATCTCACTCAAGGATGTAACTAGGAAAGCAGAATAAATACAAGAAGTAAAGCGTTAGCTAATTTTAATGTCAAAGTATTGAATATCAATAGTTTAGTTAATTAGTGCATTAATTATTATATAAATAGTATCAATTATTTTTGTGAGCGATGTTTTATTTGTGAAATTAATCTTTATACTTTAAAAAGAAATTACCGAGTTTATCTATGTACCGTTATTTAAAATTACCACGTAGATAAACTATAAAACATATTACTACGCTATATATTATCATTTATTACAAATATCAGAAATTAATATTCATTACTCAATTACTCTGAAGAAGAAAAATTGGATCATACTTTCAAATCAGCGATTTTTTCCATCGAGAAAATTAATGCGCCAGATGCGTATTAATCTAGTCACATCACTGATACCATCTGGATATCTTTCAATAGTCTGATCTCGTATGCATCTCGCGAAACATTAAAATGAGAAGCTGTCGCTGGAACCGGACGCAGTAGCCCTTATTTATTTAACACAGCTGCGATTTGTGTCAACATTGAAAGGTTCTTGCTACTTTCTGGTCCTCGAGCCGAGAGAGGACCAGGTCGACTAAATAATTCGAAGGGCAAATACCAAAGGGAAATGCTGATGGGCCGCGGAATGAATTCAGGAAGGAAGGCCTTAACTTCCCGTTGCTGGTGTAAGGGAACCGCCATTGTAGCCGGTAACGCAGGTCGTAAAACAAGCACAGACAACGGTTCTATGGTGTTACTAACGCTGTCACAACGGGGTGACAGTTGTATCTAAACTAGTTCTGCCAAGAGACCAGGAAGACGGGCCTGCATCCGCTCTTAAGGCAAATTTACTGGGGTTAGCAAGCGCAAGCTTGTCCTAAGCACGCGTGCAAATAATGGTATACATTTTCGAATTATGTAGCTTTTCTAATAGCGATTATTTATAATTAGATTTCACAAACCATATGAAAGTCGGAGGTATACCTAAAACATTAGATATTTTTAAAAGATCTTTTAGATTGTATTGTTGTCATGTTTTATACAAAAGATTTTGCGAATTTAAAATCAAAACTTGAAAAAATTCTTGTTATGACAAAAACTGTTATCTATCGTTCATTATCATGCGCATTATAGTTATAAGTATTACTTTATATGCTGCAAAGCTAAACAAAATACTACATATACAAAATATTACATATACAAAATACTACATATACAAAATATTATTTCTAGTCATTTGATAGTTATATATTTTATTGCATTTTAATGTCTTAATTTATTTTAAAAAATTACAAATAGATTCTACGATTATGTGGCAATAAGTATTCTACGCATTTACAGCATTATAGCTAATTTTTAAAATAATAATAATGAAACAGTAAATGTACATAAGTAATTGTATATGCTGTATTAGACTAGTATAGTATACACTTGTATATAATTTGTATATTTTGATAATTAATTTATATCAATATATATATTTATGTCCGACGTATTTAATGTAAAGTTATGTGTATAATATTTTAGATTTAAAAATGTCAATGTTAGAAAGAGTCTATAGAACAAATCTTATAAAATGTGTTTTAATAACGCATTGTACTTTTATACTTTAAGCGTTTTAAAATACAACATCGATGTATTTTGTACTCAAGTGAATTATTACTTCCTATATTTCTAATGACCATTAGGTAATAATACTCCCAGCCAGTCTCACATTATATTCCTGCGAATCATCGATTATCCGGTTGCGTGAAATTTATTAATGGCCCAAGGGGTACAAGGAAAACTTAGCGGCAAAGTTCGCGACTATCCCTTCGCGGAAACTTCTCCGCGCCGTTATTCGTCGTTCAATTACACGCGAAAATGAAGAAAGAAAGATACGAAAAACGAGAGACACCGTCAATGCTCTTCAGATTTTATGATAGAAAAACATAATTAAAATTCTGTATAAATAAGGCAATTATCTTTTCGCATTGTAAAATAATAATTACTATTTTAGTTAAAATAATAATTAATAAAAAATAGATTTTATATTGCCCTTGCGTTTAATTTAGTTTTTTATTCTTGCATTTAGCAATCGATATATCGTAAATCTTACGGTGCGTGACTTCTTTTTTAATTTAAGAATCGTTCTAAAAATTATAATTCTTATGTTTCAAGAACTTTGTTATTTTCAATCATGTTGAAAGATGTAAGATTATTTATAAATATATTTGAAACAGACGAATTTCTTTGACACAAGAAAAAGTATTTCTTAGCAGGAAGATTTAGCAACGGATATACGAGAATAATATTATCCGACACAGAGAGCACTCATCCCACATTTCACTAATCGCTGCTACAACATCTGGCAATATATTTAGCGCAGTTGCGAGCACGCGGAAGTATCAACCTCCTAAATCACCGTAAACGTGATTCGTATTCAGAGAATCACGTTCACGGTAAGAATTACAATTAACAACAGCGAATTTAAATAAAAAATGTCGGTGATATTCGAGCAGATCTTTGCGAGAAACTGGGAAGAGCTGGTTGGGTCGCGTACGACGAGTGTTAGCGATGAGGGCGGCAAGGAAGGTTGCCGGTGCAATTAAAATGCAAATCGTCCCTTTTCCCGCGGCCTGTCCGCTAGACCATCTTTCCAGGAGGTTTCTGGTCCTCTCGCGTCCTCGCAACTCTACACCATAATGGTAACGCCGTCACCGATTAACTTGGAACTAGTTTAGGAACGACTCGACTCGACTCGACTCGGCTCGGCTTCGCTCGGCTGCGCAAAGTCACACAAGGAGCGGGAACAAGACGCGGTCTTTCGCTTGGTCTCTCTCGCAAAGTGCCACGTAAATGGAAGATGGTACGTTAATACGGTCTAACATCATTTGCAAATGTCACTGCGAGACGTGCTCCTGGCATCCAACGCAAGGTACGTGAGAGAGGTGTGTTTCGTCTTATCGTAAAAGGGACAAACCCCTCGTATTGCGGCGAATGTGGAAATTACAACAGAGGTTTCTAAGATTGTTTTAATATTATATTTTTCTAAAAAATTTGATGATCACCCGTATGCATCGTTTTATTTATATATGTTATAAATACAAGTCATATAGCTCACTACATATACATTTAACATTTTTGTACTTTTACTCATAATTAGTTTTATTCATAATAGAAAAAATTCATAGTTCAGGAACGTCTATCCTTTATATTCGGGATTTTTCTCAATATGTTTCAGGTATTCGAGCAAAACAAGAAAGAATTTAATAAGATTACGCGTGAATTTCAAAGTTTTATTTCATATTTCTCGCGCTCTGCTCAAACGAACAAATCGTTACCGAGACGAGTATGCAGATTAATCGCGAGGCAGCGGCAATATCGCTGTCATCTGTCTGCAAAATAACTACGGAATGCGGACAGGCCGGAAGTAACATCGTATTGTCTTCGTGGAAATAGCGCGGAACAAGATGGAAGAGACAGTACCTTAATGGCCTGATTTCATTTGCAAATGTCATCAAGAATTTTCACTCCACCCGGCAATGGAAACGTCTCGCGTTTCTCATGCGAGGATAAGCGTAATAATGTGCAATGGCATAATTCCCACTAACGCATGCTATACTCAATTAATTATGCGGAAGAACTGCTTCTGTTCGCGTTCAATTTACAGATTACAAAATACTGCATTATGTCGCGGCAAATGCAAGCGTGTCTACAAAAATACTATCACGAGTAATAATTAGAGCGCGTAATAATAAATAAAACTGACTCTAAAAATATATTAAGCAATATATTTTAAGAAGAAGCAATTTCGAAATCTTATTCAATTTTTATGAAGACATTATGATGTTGGAAAAGCATTGTTATAAAAAAAATTTAATTTGAAGTTTTCTTTCTCGAAAACATTTGGTTTTCAGTTTATACAAAGTTACCAATCAACTTTGTCAAGATATCAATATGTAAATATCAATTTTTCGCGTAACCATGGAGCAACGCTAAAAAATGTAACTTTAACTTTTAAAAAGATATGTCTATAACTTTGGCGATTGTCCAAGCATATCTTTATTTGCGCGTGTCTCAGTTATCGTGGATCCTAATTAAGGACTGATCGTCAGCCAGTATTCATAAATATAAAATGTGAGACGTGATTATCCGCTGTTGCAACGTTCGTTAAGATAATAAGCTTTAATTATGCACTTCATAAACCTTCTGTGAATTCCGTCAGTGTACGATCAGGTCACTGACAGCGGACGTGACGGCGCCAACTCAGATTTTTGTAAAAAAAAAAACCCCTGTTGAACGATTCACGGTTCCAAAGAATAAACATGTGCGGTACGAGAGATGTCTTGTCATATTAACTCTAGTCATGGAATGAATTACACTCGATAATTTCGTCCAGAAAAGTGCGTGTATAAATTTGCATAATAATTTTCAATGAAAGGATACACGATAAAGAAACTTGGCGGCGATATGGCAATGTTCCTGAAAATTTTGCGAAGAAGAAGACGTCAAGGGGGTGATCGGCTCGAGTTTCGTTCGAAAGAAATTTCTGTCTTTCGAATTCGCGAAAGCTCTCGCAAGAATCCGCAAATCCGTCTCTGTCCTCGCTGTTTCCCCGTCGCTTTGCGTTATGAACTTTCACGAAAGTTTCGCAAGCCTTTAACTTGAATGCGCGGACCTTTTGCTCCGGCGGAAATTTCACGTAAGTTCCATTACGTTTTGCGCAATTTTACGATTATGTTTCCGCAGTAATCAGTCCTTATTGCCGAACTTTCTGCATTTAAATATAACGGACTCTTTACTTTATGTGAGCGTACAAAATTTAAATTAAAATTTGCTCAGTTGGTCTTATAAATTGATAAAAAGTTTAGGTGAAATTACATATGTAACATAAATTTCATCGGTTAATATAACTTTTCGTGCAAACTATGATATGCAAAATATAAGTATCAAAAATAATTTGAAGCAAAGAAAATATCTCAACGTGCAATCGAAAGTGTTATTTAAAAAATATCTTTTAGAGCTATTAAATAAATGCATCTATATAAATTATATTTAGTTTTTTCTTCTCTCTTTCCTTTTCTCTTCTTTCGTATTTTATGATAAAATTTTTCGATAATAGGAAAGAATAATTTAATGATAAAAATATGCTAAAGTTATTTTGCATTACAAAAGAGGAAAAAATGAAAATGTTCTTGGAAAATGTTCCTGGCACTTACAATACATTACATTTAGAGCCCGCGATTTAATCTGACAGGAAAAATACGCAGTTAATAATCTCTGCAATAAGGATAATAAACATTGGTGCAAAGATAATGAATATTTGTGGCCGCATAAGTTTAAAAAATTTTTAATAAAATTCGGGCGAAATCAAGTCATGTGTGTCGCGGTTTCGTTTTTTTACCGAGTAAACGAAATAACTAGAGAGTTGTCAGCCCCTCCGGACAGGAAATTCAATATTCCCGCTTAATAAGCAGGATATTTGCTCGTGTTGTATGCCGCGGTAATATTCCGTAATACGCGTTCAGCGTGGTGCTTTTTTATACGAACATGCTTTTTTCTTTTTGGTGATTCGAAATAAGCAGTAGTAACATATTGGCGGCTCTGCTTAACGGAATAAAAAGCCAGATACATTATGCATATCGACCGTGGCGTGACATTTAGGTCGCTTTAAAGGGGCTTTTAGAATTCGCTTATTGAATATTATCGGAAATGGAATTATACATACCGCAGCGGAACGAAAATAAGTCAAGATAAACAGATAAAACAAAAGTATTAACAAAAAAAGAATTAATCAGGTCAAATCCGAAATAATTTATCGAGCAGCATTTTCGATTCAAACTGTATTACAGATATCAAAGTATCTGTAGATTGTGTATGAAGATCGGACTTTATTTCATAAAAAAACATATTTTAAATTTAAATTTAAAAATTGGATTATTTTAGTTAAAATATCACCGGTAAAAATGTTATACTTTTTATTTCAGCTGCCTGCAATGCTTTCTATATTCAAAACCTCGTGCAAAATAAATACCTATTTTGCTACAAAATACATATCGCGCGATTTGTCTTTTTAATAAAATTTAAACAAACTTGTTTAAAAAATGAGCCATTATTTATATAACGTTATCAAATGCAATGTTATCTTAATTGTTTAAAATACTTTTTATTGGAAAACTCTATTGCAGTTATATAAATGATTAAAACGACTAAATTGATTAATAAATATATATTATACATATTTAGACACACGGGAATGCTATGACATAAATTTACAGTGAATTATGGATAGATCTTAAGCCGAGACGCTCTTTTTAACATTTCCGTGTGCGAGGAAAATGCAATTTTCTCGAATAGCGTCAATACTAGCAAGCTGCAATTCGATCGTGAGGAATATTCCGCCAGGCTTTCAACGCTTTCATCTCGAATGCTCGGCGTTTCAAATTTACTATAATATCGTCCGAGAAACTTTAGAAGGTAAAAGAAGAAGAAAGATATTATGGGAAGAGCACGAGACCGACGTGAGGAGAATTAAAAGGATACCGATGAAGTAGTGGTCCCACTCCACGTCCGATCGAGAGGGGTTTCATCAACGGAAGAGCTAATTATCGCTGCTTTGTATTCAGCACGCGATGCTTCGAGACGAAGATATTTATGCATTTTCTTTTTCAGCGTAAAAGAAAAATTGATGTATTACTCCGTCGTGAGTGCCGATAATCACATTAAACTAATTATCCCACTTTTTTAGTTGTAACACTCCAATTCCCGAGATGCATTATACGCAATATTTCGTATGAATGAACTACACTATCCTGATATAGTCACCGACGAACAACGTTTCGCAAGAGCGATAAATCACGCGGCACGACAAGTGTTGTGCGAGATAAATGGATTACCCGAAACACCGCGGTTTAATACGCCGTAAATCAATTTCCTGGCGTAGATGTTTTTCTATATCGGTCCTGGGATCGAAGTCAAACTATTTGCATTTATAACAATTAATCTCTCTTTGCATATAAAATAGTTATTCCGCAAAGCTTTGTTTGACATTACAGACGAGATATCTGGGCGAGATATTTATCACATGTAGACTTCTTAAATATGTAATAACGCGTTTCTATACTAAAATAAATATAATTTACTTTTAAAATTTTTTTTATTTCTAATATGTATATTTAGGGAAAGCGCGAAGACCGTATATAAAAATCAATATTAGCTGAAGTTTAAATAATCTATGTTTTCAATTAAGTAGAAATAATGTAATAAAGATGCACTTGTGTAATCTTTTAAATATCTAAATCTTTCGAAAATTTTAAAAGACGCCATTCACACGGAGGAGCGAGTAAATAAATTTTTCTTGTCTCAAGAAATAAATGTCGGGGATAGAGACGGGCTCGAAACGAGCTTACGTCGTATGAGACCCCGACGGGGCGCAAATTGAGTCGAGCTAACGATCGACGGTGACAAAACGTTTCGGGTGCCTCGCCGTGCCAGAACGGGTTTACTCGCACTCATTAATAAGCGAGAAAAAGGAATCCCCGTTTCCGGAGCACTTTTAACGATCTCCTGCCTCTTTCGTTCCGTGGATCGAGCGTTGCGATACGAAATTAGCCCGGGTTGTTCAGGGGGATCAAGGGTGCGAGCGGGATAGCGAGCGCGTTCGTGGCATTTGTGCCATGCGAACTGTGCCTAAATATACATACACGCGCTTATGTAGACACGCGTATTTGCACTCACACGCGTCTAACGGCGCGCTAACGCGAAGGAAGGGCCCATCGCGAAAACGAATGAGCTTATAAATCAGCGGTAACGATCGTTCCGCAAACAGCTCGCGCGGCTAACCAGTTTCCAAATTAAATATGTAAGTTCACACCGATGACTATCTCGGTCATCGAAACGCAAGGGCGAGGGTGCATAGATATATACTAAAAAGCTGTATAATCAATTATAAAAATACCATCAATTTAAAATTGACCTCCTTTTCAGTGAAAATTTTATATTTTATTTAAATTTAAATTTAAGTAACTTAAGATTCAATTAACAAAACTGTACTAAAATTTAAATTTTTATTTCATCATTTAAATCAAAACATTATTCATAAAAAACTTTGGATTTTCAACCACTTATAATCCAAAAGTTGTCGATGTCTCCTTGACATCTTTGTCAAGGAAAGGTGAACTTTATGCTTTTCGTGAACGAAAGTTAGAAAATCAGGAAATCTGGGATATCCTATGCGCATTCATCTATACGAAGACGCGTTATTCTTGCGCGGCTTCCCAGAGCCGTCGTCGTAACCTGTCCGAGGATTCGTCCTGCTTAGCATATAACAGCAATAAAGACGAGATTTATGCGTTTGATACAATAACCGAGAAGATTCCGATCGGTTCGAGCTGCAACAGCTGGTCGGCCCCTTCCGACGCCGAGAGACCGGCGTCACGTGCATGTGCACGGGCTAAACGGTTCGCACGTGCACCTTCAATAACTAGACTTTCCAACCCGCGTCAGGTAGTTACGAAGTTTCCTGCGGAATTAACCGTGCGACGTGTTGAGATGTATAAGCTTAAGCTTTCGCGGAACGTAGGTCGACGTACAAAACTAACGGCGGTAACGGCGATACAAGATTGCAAAAAATATTTATAGAGAACTGGATAAAACTGCTGGAAATAAAAAAACAGTCAAAAAATATAAAGGCAAAGTACGCATTTTTTAATAAATCCGAAATTAGAAAATGTGGCTATCATAAAAAACTCACTGCCAATTTATTAAAAAATTTACGACTAAAAAAAGTTTAAGAAAAATCAGATATCTACCTGAGAAACTTGCGATCGTAACAAACTGTTTAGTTCGATTATTTCTTTAGTAATATATTATATGGCCGGACATAAAACTTTGATACCCTTTTTTCTCCCTCACTTGGGAAGCTGAGTGTGAGAAATCTGTTCGGTCAACTTATCGGATTTATATATGTTTGAACGCCATATGCCACGTTCAAAAAGAAAATAGCCGAGTGAATATAAAAAAATATAGGAAGTAGGTATTAAAACCTGCGTTTTACACGGTGTTATAATATCTGCAATATTACGGTGTATATAAAATGTACCCATTATTTTCGCTCGATTAAAAATGATACTACTTTAAACTCAACTTTTCTAATGCATTACTCTATCTTACAATTAGACTTGGATTCTTGGATTCGATGAATGTTGGTTTCTAACGCGTATCACTATGCTATTTCATATTCGTGTGCACGGTTTAACGCATCCCGTGGAGGTGTCCGGGCCGAGAGACATTTTTTTCTGTCTTTTTATCACTCGTGTCGACCACACACCGTCCCAAAAAACCCAATTCGAACGAGCAAAGCGTTTGAACACACACGCGTACATAAATATCGCATACACGAGAGAGAAAGAGAGAGCGAATCGAGCGAATGTTTTTTGCGAGACCACTCCGGCGTGATACCTGTGTGGCATTTTACGTAATTGTAGCGGAATAAACGCGACTTCGCTTTGCATATATACAATTCATCGAGAGATGCGCTGTCCGTGCGAGATCGTTGCACATGTATATACGTTACACGCGGCGCTGCGAAATGTTTGCTCAGACGAAAAATAACGAAAGTGCATGAAATTTATGTCGACGCGACGCCAACTGCACGGCCGTTTCAAATTTACTTCCGAAACTTCGACGGGATCGGTTTGATTGATTAAAACAGCCGACTCTGCTAGGCGCTATAAAATTACTTTTATGTATAGATACGTTTTCCTTTGTGATTACGACAACCGTATTGATATGATAAAAAATTGCTTTTTGCTACGATATTTTATCTACACGGTAAAATACCTTATTATCTTATAAGTAAATACATTTTTTAATTAAAAAAGTGGAGAATGCCAATGTTGCATTAAATTTTATATTACTCCACATTTTTGCAAGTTTAAAAAAAAATTTTGATTTTAAAATATAGTATATTATTTCTTCAGAATAATTTATAGTATAATTATTTGCCGTCAATAAACTAAAAAGTTTATAAATTAAAAAAACTCACAAATCTAAGTAAATATTACTATATGTAACAATAAACTAAATAACAATTTTACATATCTTGTTATATGATACTCATGATCCAGCAGCATCATTATATTCATAGCTGTCTAATTAAATTAAGCCTTAGGATGTACTTATTAATTTAAGTGTGATAAAAAATTTGTAACAATACTCAGAATTTATTGATATTGGTCTCTTATAAATAAGTAAATCAATAAAACATTAAAGGCGCTTTCACCACGAGAGATGGATTAATATTCTCTGCCGACGATGCTCGTAAAATGATCTCTATCTTTCTCAACCGGAGGTCATGTGTAATATATCTAGCCTTTTTTTACTTCGAGCAACACATTTATTTTATGATATATTCAATAATGTACGTGTCATATGTCCACTCACATGGCTATAATATATCTCAGTACATGATTTAATCGTTAAGGCAAACTTATGAAAAATAAATTTAAAAACAAATTTAAATTTCTTCCTTAGAAAATATAAAAAATAAACACTTGTGTATTTCTCCTAATAATTTAACAATATATTTTAAATAAAATTTGTTCAATTTTGACATTTCAGATTAAAGAAAGAGTGTTTACGTATTTCAGTCACTATACATATGCATAAAATAAAGAAAAATATTTATATATTTCTTTATTTTATGCATATGTATAGTGACTGAAATATCAAAGTTTGTAATGTAGTTAAATGCTTTGAAATGCACGATATGATTGTATCCGTTCGACCCATCAATTTCTGATCCAGATTATCCTCAACAAATTATGTTAAGCCACCAACTAAAAATCTCTCGCATGCTTCTTCAAACCTCGTATCAAAACGTATTCAAACCTTGTCATTCAAACGTGAACAGCTTTGATAAGATTTCATCCTTTTCTTTACTTCCGCGAATGAACGCAGGAGAAATCGAATCATTCGACCGAACCGCGTCGTGAACCCTAATTTGCATTTATATCGATTGCACGCCATAAGCGAAAATATTAAATCCATTTTCGTGAGAGAAGAAGAAAGACAGACTCGCCCACGCGATACGCGCCGCCACGTCTGTTGCTTTATGAAAAGTTCTAAAAAAAATCAATCGTGCAAGACAACGTGACGTGTCGCGTTGCGAACGTACCATTCATTTTGCGCGAATATTTCAATAAATTCATAAACCTATGTTTTTATTACGGCTATTATTACATCCTGATGCTTTTTGAAAATTTTTGTATCCTTACTTATCATATAACTTTGATATTAAATAACAAATATGTAATAATAGATTATTACATAATTAATATTGATTCATAGAGAAATACTTCAAATATTTTCTCTACAATATACAGATAATAATTTTTCCTTTATATTACGATTTTTCGATAATAAAAAGTAATATAGCAATTAATATACATATTAATTATATATAAACCACATTATTATTCTAAATAGAAAAGTTAAAAAACTTTTTAATAAATAAAACATTGATACAAAAATAGATAGATATTTTTTATACATCAAAATATCCTATAATTCGGGGCAACTACGTTACACAAAAGTCAGGGACTCGGTTAAAACCGAGTTAATTAATACATTTTATGTTGTCTGCTCTATAACAAGCATAATTACAGGGAATTATGTTGACGAATAGATATATAACTTCACTAATTCAGGCAAAGTGGGATTAAATATAACATGTTATATACATATGCTATTGTATACGTATGTTATACGCTCAACGAGCCATTCGTTAGGGCTCGGCTCGTTAAGGGAGATCAATAATTGCGATGAATATATGCGCATTTAATATTCATACAGAATGATGTCACAGTCTCTTTGTCAGCGGATATCTGAATAATGATCCAATGATAATCCTTGAATGTTATTAGATACTTGTCCAAATGACGAAAATCAAGGCTCGTGTATATGAGCATATCAGATCATTAATTCGTGATAAATTAATCAAATTTTTTCTCACGTATCACTAGCAATTGGCGTTAAAATTAATGATTTATTAATATCAATTCTAAAGTAAGAAATTAACTTTTCCACAATACTTCCAAGCTCCCCAAGCTTGACGACCAATTTCAAATTTAATGTCTCCTCCGAAAGATAGCCCAGTTTCTCCGCACAGAGCCCCACTCGTGCGGGGGGTGTAGTTTGGAATATAAAAATTCCTGTGATCAGGTGGACTCGAACCCGGTTCCTCGAGGTTACGAGTCTGGCGCTTTACCACAAGACCACACTGCCACCCGTGATTTATTAATATCAAGATGACTATTATCAAACTCTCTAAACTTCTAAACCATAGAGATGCAACTTATAGGTATGTGCGGTTAGCGTTGAAGAGCTCTAATTAGAATATCACGAGTTGTGCATGACAACGCCGACGCCGACGCCGACGCCGACGCCGCGCCGGCGAGAGAAAGTTTCGGCGCTTCCTAGCGTGACACGGGGATTTCGTTATCCTGACGTGCGCGCCCACATATATGCCGCATTCCGCCGCGGTACAACAACGCTATCGTCTCG
This sequence comes from Temnothorax longispinosus, assembly GCF_030848805.1. Classification (NCBI taxonomy): domain Eukaryota; kingdom Metazoa; phylum Arthropoda; class Insecta; order Hymenoptera; family Formicidae; genus Temnothorax; species Temnothorax longispinosus. The sequence continues at coordinate 15,990,824 of NC_092359.1, read as the reverse complement.
TCACGTTGGCGTCGAGAGTGTGGATTTAGGACCGATATAACGGCGCGAGCGAACCCGGCTTTAATATGCATGCGATGCGAGCATATACGTATCTTAAGACGCCGCGTGACCACGTGTGATACGCGCTCATAAGGACTTAAAGGCCTCCCACTTTTCCCGCAGAGCACTTTAAACTGTATTCATGGTTTACAGGATGTCTCACGCTTACCGGATGTCCTTTTCAGAGATTCTACGCTACCTTGGTGGAACGATCTGTCTGTGGGAAACGAGATGACGATCTATTCTTCCATTGAGTCTATTTTTCACGTATTAAATAGAGAAACATTTCAAAACAAATGAAACAATACATTTTTGTAAATTTTGACATTTGCTAATAGACAAAATGTTTTAAAATTTTTTACAGAACTAATAAATTAAATATAATATTAAAGTATTAATGTTTGAGAAAATCGTCATTATTCTCAGATAAACTTGTAGCTGTGGTTGAAATTATAAGTTTGAAACACCCTGTATATCAGTAAGACGGCGCCCGACTTGCTTTAACCCATGAATCATCGATTCATCACGGATACACCTCCCCATTACGTTCATCGTGTTTTTCCTATTCCACGTGTTTCGTCGACCAACGCGTGAAATGCATGCAGCTCCCTGTTACGTTGCACGGTATTTTAACCTCGTTCATATGACATATATTTCAGCTTTTGCTACTGTTACGAAATAAATTTAAAAAGCGAGTTTTTTCAAAGATATACTCATTTTTAGGCGGATGATTATCGCGTTATCAACGATGAAACAAATCCAAAAACGCTTTATTCTTAATGACTCTATTCTTAATGACGTTGTTGTATTATTTATAACTATCTTTCTCTTATATCACTAATCAATATTTACTCAAAATATGTAATCGTTGCAAATAAAAGAGAATAAAGTTAAACGGATCAATTAATATTCTAAACATTAATTCTTTATAAAATTAAAGAACCATCTTTCATTCAATTTTACAAAAAAAAAATTAAAAATTGAATTAAATCATAATCATAATACAGTAACGTACAATTTCAATAATAATAAAGTAAATTTCGAGATGTTGAGTATTGTGCCGAAGTAAGTAAATTGTAAAAGCTAAAATTCCGATAAAGAAGCTAATCCTCGCTGCGTTATAGAGGTATTAAGACATTTTGCCTTCGCTCTGATATAATAACACAATGGAACGCAATTACGATACAACGTTACCGTCGTCTGTTCAGTACTGATAGGGTTAAACCATGGCTCAGTACCAAATTAACGTTTACGACAGCTCGCCATTCAAGCCTGGCTTCAAGCCTAGCGTACAATCCATTCAGAAGAGCCATTATTACCCTGAATCCGCCGCGAATCGGCTGTAAGATATATTATCTAGACATGCCTCAAATATAATTTATTGTTATGCCGTTTATGTGTGCGTAAATTATGGCATCATTTTAATTACTGGACAATTAAATATATCAATAATTGACGTTTTTATATCAAACATTAATAATTCCTAGATATAAGAAAAAATACTATATAGATAATTGTATTTAAAAAAAATTAGTAAAATATATTATATACTTTCAATTGCAACGACAAAAATAACAAAAAATCACGCTGGTGTATTGCCGTGCAACTCTACAATATAAACTTTGAAGTTTTTTTCAATAATGACCAAACTATATTTATTAAAAGATACCATCATAATTGTAATACGTTCGGAATTATATAACAAAGTTAAAAGCCCGCCCTAAAAAGAATATAATGCTAGGCAATAAAAATAAGTTCTTGTCTACATTTAGGACTCTTCATAGATTCAGTAAATTGATATTTTGTATAATATTCAATTTATCTTCATTCACGGTTATTAAACATATTTTATATGCTTATACATGTAACTTTTGTATTTACGTCGAGACACATTAGACTTATTATGTTAGACCGTCCCATACTCTATGTTAAAAAAATTAGCACATTGAACTGGGAGTAGCGGAGCCAGTAAGTGCACCTGAGCTCGGTGCACGTCCCTCTCTCTGATGTAGCGTTCACGAATAATATGCTCTACACAGTCTACTACATCAGCCGTTGCCACTTGCGTCCGTTGTCATTTACATATGTTGCGACGCGAATGGTGTACGACAGCTCCGTAGACAGCGAGATATCGCGAACGTGCGAAAAGAATGGGTCTCTCTCACCCTCTCGATTCTCACGCTGGGAGTCGATCTCTTGCGTTTATGAGAGAGTGAAAGAGAGAGAGAGAGAATTCAGGAACCCACTCGTACACATTTACGCTGCACGAGGGAGTATCCACCCTACCACGATACGATTATCCACGTCTGCAGCGGATGAGGTTCAAGGGCTACTCGGTCGGGATTTTAGCTGCTCCACGGTTGAATACGTCGTAATTGGTTTCTGCGGTGACACCCCGAGAAACCAACCGCCGTCGTCGCTGAGAACCGCCGACCGGTTTCAATATCAGTTGATTTGCGAAGCAAACGTCGCTCGTACCGCAACCGTGACCGGAAATCTAGATACGCATTAAGACTCGATAACGTCTGTTTGTGAAAAGAAAATCTCTCCTAAAAGCATATATCTCGTTCAATACGCGAGCACCCACGGCAGCTATCTGAATGGTTTACCGATTCCGTTATTGAAGTCTTGTGTTACAACACGCTTACAATTTTACTGTTACTATTTGCTGTATATACAAAGGGATGCAGTAAGATTGGGCAGTAAGATTTTTACAAGTGCTCTACATAAAGAATTTTTAAAGAAATACTAAAGTCGTAATTTGCTTAAGAGATTGTAATTAATAATGATAGAAAGCTAGATAACTAATCCTTCATCACTTTAATTAAATCTTGATTATTAATATAGGTATAAAGACCGACTTCACAATAATTAAATCCGTTAAATGTACATTACGATTATTGATGAAGAAAAGATTAAAGTAATCAACAGCATTATTAAAATTCTCGCCTGCATACGGCTTGCAATGCTTAAACTTTACGACGATGCCGTAATATTAGCTTCGCGAAGTTTAGATTTAATCATTTGCATAACTATTGCGTAACTTTAAACATCATTTTAAACTTACTTCGATAAGAGAGCTTTTTAACCGTAACTGAATAGATTACAATGACTTTATGAATTATAGAAGAACAGAATGTGTATAACAAGAAATGTAACTCGATATTAAATCATATATTATTAACGCTTATGGACCGTATTAGGATAGTTGCGATATCACCCTAACAGAATTTTCCATAATATTTTAACGATGCAACGTTTATTTTAGCAAGAATAATGCAATCTTGATGAGTGATCATATTAATTCAGAGATATATCTCCCAGGAAAAGAAAGAAAATAGCATACACTGTAATTTTACTAGAAATATTGACCAACAGATCTTCGCAATTTCCGGTGTGAGCAAAAATTAATTACGAGTCGGAAGTAAATTAATAAATCCTTTCAAAAACGACAATCAAGACTATGTAGCAATTTGCAGGGAAAATATGCAGCACGGAAGATCTCGGCGAACTGAAAAATGCGCAGCGGAGAGTCTAAATGGTACCTTGGGGAACTACTAAAGTGTTTTCGTGACGAAAGATTTTCGGCGCGTGGGGAAAAGAGAATGAGAGATCCCCGTGGTTTCACGTTATATATAGACACGTGTCAGCACGCTCGCACTTGCTCGGCCGTAAGGTACGGATTCCTTCGTGCGGAGCACGTAGCGATTCGTGGGGTACCTTACGAGCTGCCTGACCAAAATTCATCCCCCAACGTCCCTTCCGGGTCCCAAGATAGCTATCTACCGCATGTGAAGAAAAGGTGCGTAAAGTGCGAAAGCAGAGAATGTGGACGAATATATCCCTAATATCGGTGGATTGCGAAACAGTCGAGACTTTACTCCGGATTACAGATATTATATTCTCCAGACGTATACAACAACATTAATACGATAAATGTATATATATCGATAAATATTGGATCTACGTTTACTTCTGTATTTGTATAAAATGCCCTTATTATGCAAGGTGCTTCGTGTTCGTAATCATCGCACAATACTTTATATTCCGAGAACGAGAGTTCAAAATCTTACTACGCGGCTTGAGAGTGCGCAACTTTTATTATTTACTAACTTTGATCGCTTATAACTCAGAGTTTATCGTTACTTCAACATTTTCGTATTATGATTTTAACAATCTCCAGAATATATATACACACACACACACATACACACACACACACACACACAATTAAAACATTACACAACAATTACGAGAGATTATGTATATATCGAGTAATAATTAAAGTAGCTACAAGTTAACATTCTTCATTTTAGTAATTACGGATAATTAAAACATTTCCACTCTCCATATACCGCCAACTATATCGAGGGTAAGTTAGCTAATAACGCGCACATTTTCGCACATAAATTATTCGTAATTGAATTACGCTGCCACTTAAATAAACAGGCATATTCTGTTATAATCGCGATTAATCCCACGAAACCAGGATCCAATATATTCACATTATTTCGCGCGATAACAGGCACGGATCGAACTCTTTTTTTTCGGCGGCGAGTCGAGGAGGCTAACGAACAGTTTCAATGAGCTATAACGTAACAAATGGCGCTACGGCGATCGAATTTGCAATTAATCGCGCGAGAGGCGAAAAGGGCCCGTCGCGTTGCGCGAAGTTGCAGTTGGCGACCAGGTGTTACACGCCCGGTATTATTTTCAGGGCGCTGTAACGGTAACAAATGGCACCTGACTGGGTGCGCGATTAATCGCAGGAGACTCATTTAACGTCGCGGTGCCTTCGAGAATTCGGGTCGCCTTACCCAACACATTACAAATTCATATTTACTGTTTAACGAGATATATCACCTCGTCCTGGATACGCCCTGATTAATTATCCTAGCGCGAATAGTAATGCCAGTCCCCCAGGAATAATAACTGTACTATATAATAACTGTACCTATAAATCGTGCAGAGATTCGCGTATAATAGAATATCTATGTGCTTTATTTTATAGAACTCATAAGGTACACGCACAGTCATAATTTCATCGTCTGTCTAGTGACAAACGAGAGACTGAACAACCATACATCGGCATTAAACATCTCAAAATATTTTTTCGATATATAATTTTTTCGACTTTGTTGATGGATATTTACGCGCAAAATTGTATATTGCACAATGTAGTCCTTTGTTACCTAAATACTTGTTATACAGACGCACAGATTGATGAGAATTTGATTTCTATTTATAGGATTGCGATTCTCTCGACAGCACCTCTTTCGCTCCTCCTTCTCGCGCTTTTTTTTCCCTCTTCATCCCGCGAGTGGCATCTGCCCTAATACTCTATTACGATGCAGACGCGCGGGAAGGAATCTCGAAAAGAAAGGCGTTCTTACTGGAATAAGGGAACGACGGTTCTCCTTGGTGACCCGACTTTAAGCATTTTTCCGGAGATTGCGGCGAGATTTATCGACGGAAATAGGAGACTCCAAATTGCGGGGGGTGAGTCGCGGGCGCTGTCTCACGTGCGATATTTACGATCGCGTTCGCGTCCATGAGACTCGGAGGATCGAGACCGGGACGACGAGGACTGCGAAGACGAGGAGAGGACGATGACATTCCGCAGTTTCGAGCGGGCGTCGTGTACATAATACCGATGGCCCGATGATATCGGAAATTCTACACGGCACGAAGAGAGGAGGAGATGCGCGCGTCTTCACATGCATATGTATACACACATATATATCCATACGCACATGCACATAACCGCGTGTCGTGTACCACCCAGGGGGTAGTAACTTTATACCGGCGGGATATCGAACCCTGAAGATCTTCCTCTCCTCTGGATACGGCCGGAATATCTCAAAGAGGATGGACCTATACCTATATCGCGCGCGCGAGATTTTATACCGCAAAAGTATTTACGAGGACGATCTCGATGTAATTGGTGCCGCTTAAAAAGTTACCATCTAAAATTCTGCGAACGAGCCGACGATAAAAAACGGGAACCGTGATGATGAACCGCTCGCGTGATGAAAAATGCATGGGAGGATAGGTATTATACGTATAATATACAAAACACTAATACATATCTCGCGTGTGCGCGTGAAAAAATGAATGCTATGTATTTCTAAAAAAATATTAAAAATAGAAAAGCTGTATATATAAATAAAGATAGCGCATGTGAAGGGAAAAAAAAGATATTTCAAATATTTTGTAAAATAATATATGTATATAGCTCTCTCTTGAAACAAACAAATCTTTTATCGTATAATAAAACAGAAGAAAGAACATACTGTAGAAATATAAAAGTTAGTTGTTTCCAGAAAGTTTAAGTGACTAAATATTTCACTAAATCTATTAAAAGTTAAAATCGGAGGCTCTTCCTGTATGCACAAATATAGGGCAGTCATTCTTTAGAACTCCAAGTGTTCAACTTCGTAAAATCGATTTCGCTACTTTAGTACGGAAAAAACTTTGCCGATATAAAGTTTCGCCGACATATTGACAAGAATATAAGAGAACAAAGATATATAAAGGCAAAAAGTAAAATATCGCAAACAACGAGCTTAACTCTCGTTTTCTTAACGAATCAAATGTGATTCGCTGCGGAATGGAAACTGCATTAGCGCGATCTCGTTGCAAGTAATCGGGGACGTGCAGGCCGGAAAGTAATGCCGCGTTCGCGAAATGTACGCTTCCATAAGCTCGTAAACGGATTTACGTTGATAACACGCTACAGCCAAGCCGGGTGGAGGATAAAGCCTACGCAGTTTGCCATTCGGCAGGCGTCTCGGCAGCAAAATTGGCGATAGCACGTGTGCAGAGTACCGAAACGGAATCAAGGGAAAGCGAGAGTTCTTAAACATTAGGCCGAAGAAAAGGGACGCCGCGATTCCGAATAACGCACCGGATGAATGGGCACGGCGTTTAGGATAAAAGGTCGCGGGCAGAAACTGCGCGAAATCCAGAGAATTACAATTTCGTATCGACGAAGACTTTTCTCTCTATCGGCAAGAAGAATAAAATTAATTATTTTCCTATACGATTCATCAATTGACAACCATCAATAAAACATTGTCGCGAGTTAGTTTTGCAATTCGAATAAAAGTTAAGTTTCTTGATACTTTTCCAGACTTGTAATTACACGTCGAATTAACACGTAACGATAACATACAAGAATACAGCGCGGAAGTAAGATTCACGAAATTTGTTCGGAAAACTCGATAAATACAGGAGGAAGACAGGACAACGAAGCGATGGAGCAAACTCGGGGATAACTGAAGAAACGGCTGGAAAGATCTGCTCGGTGGTTAACTTCTATTTAGCGCGAGCATAGAGCGAGCGCGCGGAGTAAACTTTGTAAGCGGTAAAAACGGTCTACCGCAAAAGGGGGAGGGAATTTCAAAAGGAAAGGTAAACCAAAGAGGTCTGCGGAGTCAACTCGATGGCGGTTCTCTCTCCCGTAGTAATTACTGGTTCTCGGATAACAAGTAACTACGGGAACGGTACTGTAATTTTCAGGAAAAAGGACTTCGAGGGTCGAACCACGGCATTCTCTTTCAGAACATTTTATTACCGAGGAGATTGTGCCGGCTGATAGACGTAACAGTGTAAGAAGACAGAGAAAAACAAAGAAAGAGAAAAAGAAAGAAAAGGTTGCATATCGCGCACGTATGTTCTGAGAAGGGGCATCGCAATGTACAAAAAATCTTATAAGATATTATGGTTTTCCATATAAATATTGTGTATAACATTTTTCTTGCAATTATAAAAAAATACGACATAAAGATTTAAATTTTCAACAATTTAGTACTAAAACCTATCAATAAAATAAATCCGAATAAACTTTTTATAAATAACTATTTGCTTATTTTTTCCAATCTGTCAGAATATATAAACTGATATCAAGAAATGGGAATAGCAAGATAATATATTTATCATTGTTTTAAAATAGAATATCTTTCATTATTCCATTCTGATTATAACCATTAGTCACAAAAAATCAGCGTACGATAAACAGATATCAAGAAATGGGAATAACAGGAATTATTAATATATTTATCATTGTTTTAAAATAGAATATCTTTCATTATTCCATTCTGATTATAACCATTAGTCACAAAGGACCGGCATACGATTTCTACACCACTACATTTATAGCCTTCATTTCTACTATGAATTTACTTATCACTTTATATATTGATAAAGTTAATTAGTAGTTTTAAAAAAAATCAACGAATCTATTATGACGGTAATGCTAATAATCGAACTAAGCGGGAGGTAAATAGTCTTTGATAGGAGACAAGCGATTAAAGAAGCACACTGGGTAACACCGAGTACCATGCGATAGATAGGACGAACGGCGTAACGTTATCGTGTTGTCATTATGGCGATGCACCGTTCGCCATGCAAAAAGACCACCGCGAGTGGAGAAGCGTGCGGTTTACAGCTCTTGGTGGTCAAGCCACACGAGTGGCAGAGAGTGTGCACAGTCCTCTCGTAAACCGACGTGAGAAAGAGCGCGCGATTGGACGAGACCGGTTTCACGCGTGCACAAGGAGACACGATCGTGTATCCACTATATCGCGCTCACACGCGAAAGTCCTCGTTTTCGTGTACATAATTGAATCAAAGTACACACCCAAGTGTGTGCGGCGTGTTAATGACGCCATGTAAAAGGAAAACGCGCGAGTTTCATCAGGAAAAGATAGAATATTAATTTTCAATTTGTCAGCTTCACCGAAAAATCTCGTTTCCCCGAGAGAATGAGGCTAGACACTCAAATTAAAGTCTCTTCGGCCAATCGACTGTTTACTAAACACAGTGAAATGAACGATACATCGCTTCTTGAAATAAAAAAAATAAATGAAAAGAAGAAAGATTTAATTAATGTATTTAATTAATTAGAGTGAAGAATTCTAAACGTTGTGTACCAGTCTTGGGCTCTTGCATTTTGTATTATAGTGTGATGTCTACATATAATAATTAGTGTTCTTTTCCGTGTAAATAAATAATGTGTTCGTCTTTTTTTTTATACGTTAGATTATATACGCGATAGATTATATACCTGTGCTAGAATTACTCATACTTTTTAGTCGACAAGATCTAAGAGCAGATACATCAAGGGTCTCAATGTCTGGATCTGAAGTATCTATTACAGGTTTCATGTTCGGGTTTATGGGTAAAGTGAGGATGGCAGTCCATAGTTCTATAGTCAACGGTGGTATCCTCAGCAAAGTTAAACAACAGTCGACCGTTAAATCAGAGATTGTTAGATATAGCACGCTCTTCAAGCAACGCAATATGAAAAACTATGATTTATATTAATTATCAATATTATTCGATACTTTTGCATCAATATCACTTGTGATAAGAAAAATCGATGCAGGCCAATGTAAATAAATGCAAATCAAGCTGCAGATAAATGCAAATTAATGCAAATCGTGGTATTGATACCTGTCTAATATCAAAGGTGACATATCAATGGCCATAACTTTTAGTCTCAGAAAGAAAGTATCTGCACTACCGCGATTAGTAAGCGTTCCTAGATGCATAGAGGAAGCGTGAACACCGACGCCATTAACATACTCCATTGTACATAGCACTCGCATCGTTCGAGTGCCCACACGTCGAGTCTCCGGACCATACGCGTGCGTAATTATCCGCGTGAACAGTGGGTTCACGTATGTAAATGTACTTTATATGCGTATGCATGGCTGAGCGTGTCGTTACTGCAAATTACGCTCACGTACAGGCACGCGCGCATGTGTGTGCGCAAGATTCGTCAGCCGGTGCGTACTTCCGTGTAATTATACGTGCTCTCGCGAGAATAACCGCATTACCGATAAATACCGATCACGGTCGTGCGTGCACGCATACACAAGTGCGCCCTTCCTTCGTCCCTCACCATTACCCCCATTTATTTAGACAAGAGATCGACAGGTGTTAATGTAACACGTTCACAAATTTAATCACGTCAAATGCACGTCAAAAGAATTCTCTTTTTCAACAATGTATGTTCTTACAAAGACGCGTGCAATTCTGTAAAGAGATTTAAAGGAAAATTAAAGTCTGGGAAAAATCGGTATCGTAAGACACAGATAAACAGGGTATTATTCGGATTCTAAAAACGGATTCGCTCTAAATTTCATAAGATAAAAGAAAGTGTATGCTCCTATAAGTGTAAAAAGTTGTGTTTAAGAAAATCCCTGGAAAGTCCCTCAAACTTTTCTCCTCATTTACATATCTACTGTTGGAGGTCCTATATCTTTTCTGTCACAGTCCCTACGCGGTTTTTTTTCTTTCTCATCACAGACACTTAAAGAGAATTTCACGCGGTTTCGGGAAAGAAGTCGTAACATTTATAAAGATATGAGAGACCGAAAAGCGAGAGAGCGGGCGAGCGTGCCGAGATGAAATAAAGATTATCCACCGCACGAAACTGGAAATCTGTACACGAAGGCGCCGTTAATAAAAATATAAGACTTAATCCTGCCATCATCGAAATCACACTTTTCCAGAAAGCAAAGAAACGTAAAACACACATCACACACTATATTTAACAAAAACAGTTATAAATTTAATTTTTTATGTTTTCCGATTTTAATTAAATTGAATTTGTCATGCTTTATAAAGATTCGATGTTAAGAAAAAAGTTGCATTTTTCGATAAAAATAATTGCAAAATCAAAACCCTTTAGAACTTCTCTTTTTTCCAATAACCTCTGACTTTTTTTTAAACACAGTAGAGATCTGAATAACGTTTGTCATCACCAATAAAGTCAAGTCTGGAATATCAGCGCTTCGTCGCAGAATTTCGCTTCGCAACATGCACGTGCTCAGCGTCAATACCATTTTGGAGCATAAACTCTCGCCGGTGAACTCTTCCGCGCTCTGGTAGTCCTTTGTGAACGCACGTTGCGCGAAATTTGCGTTTTCGCGCGAGGGCTCCGGATCTGATATCGGCTCGGGCGCGAATGAATATTCACCGGCAATGCCAAATGCTTGCGCTAGCGCGTGTCCTATCTCGACGCCGGTATCGAAGCGCCCCAAACAAAGTGTCAAAAGCGCCCTTTGAGTCTGCCTCGCCGCACGGCGGGCCGGGAAGAACGACGAGAAAACGGCGCGAAAACAGATGCCCCCGGCACGATGCGTCGACGACGGGACTTGTAATTAACCAGAAGCACGGCCGGATGGATGCTGATTAACCTCATCTCGCGCAGAACTTAATTCCGTATGCACGTAATACGGCCACGTTAAGCTCGCTCATCTCCCTCTTTCTCGGTTAATGCGATTTTTCATCCTTTTTTTCTCTGCTCAATGTGCTGTGTCGCTTTAATGATATATCCTAATGGGTGCCGTCTAATCAACCGTGGTGAAATTCATTTAGCTTTCTCTATCGAGCAAAGACTTAACAAAGAAAAATCAGGTAGCAAGATAGATTTTATTTCTCCTTAGGAAACATCGAATATAAGCCACACAGATAAGTCTATCATCCTAAAATAAATATAGTGATTAATTATTTTCATTTTCATTAATTTTAAATTTTATTTTATAAATGTAATTTTAATGAAAGCATGTAGGTCTCCCGCGCATTAATATTTCAAAGAACAAAGAAAAGTTAATTCGAGAGTTTCGACGAAACTGTTAAATGTTAAATGATCAAACGTCGACGTATCCAGAAAATATCCTGGATTTCTTAGAGTCCGCGGGTTAATGTGTCGATGACTATATATCATAATACACGTCGAACTCTGTCACAGAAAACGAAGATCAAATGCCTTCACGGTCGATGTCGAGCCAAAAGCGCCAATAAAACGCGAAGATTCGTGCTAAAGGCGACAATGTTTGACGTCATGCCTTTCGATCGCGCACGAGAGAAGATATTTTTTTAATAACACGTGATGTCTTTTCGCGATTACGGGACCAGTTACACTTAAAAGTCAGTTAGCTCACCCACCAAGGAAGAAAACGATCTCTGCAGCGTTCTACGCTGGTGGTAAACGTATCTTGAGATAAAGGGAGAAAAATGAGAGAGAACGAGAGAGAGGGGAGACAGAAAGTCCTTATAGGTGGATTCTCTGTGCGTGACATACAAGACGTAATCTCGAAAAAGACAAGGAGAGAGAGCGTAGGGGGTCGAGATGCGAGAGGGAAGAGATTATGCCCGATCCCTTCGAGCAATCCTGTTAGCGTTAACCCGGTGCACGGGTAAAGGAAAAGACAACGTCAGGAATGGGGCTCTCGCATCACCGTTACGCTGCGTAAGCTTGTAACACTCTTACCACCATGTAATACAGTGAGAACATCGTATTATACACGCTCGTGTGACATATGCCGATACTTATGTTCAAAACGTATTAATGGCCTTCTTACCTTCCGCAATAATATTCGACACACAATTTAATAATATAATAATCCACTCATATATGTATATAACATCACAATTTTTAATATACATATAATAATAAATAGGTATTAGGTATAAATAAGTATAAAATTAATTTACTGTTTCTAATTTAAAAAAAAATAAAAAGATACGCAATATTAAACCTAGTACAGTTATTGTATTAGGTTTAATACTAACCAATAAAAAATTCTATTTGCTATTATTCTATTAATATTATCCTATAAATAAAAAATCAAAGATTTAAATATTAACAAAGAACTACGATGTATTTCCAAATATGTAACAATTATTATATGTATATATAATAATGATATGTATTTTATTAATAATATTATACTCTAAAAAATTTTACGAATATCCTTAGATAAAATAAATATAAAATCTTAAAATCTATTAGAAAAAATGTATACATATAAATATCTCAAGAATAGTCTCAAAATGGTTGGTGCAAAGCTTGTCGTATTATCGAAATTGTTACGGAAGGAGAGGAGGGTGAATTTCAGATAGTCTGAGCACGAAAAATATTTCGGTCTTCTGCCAGCGACGCCGTTCAAGATACGCTGTAACACATCGATTTTCCATTCTGGCAAACTGTTCGCGTGCCGTCGTCTGTAATTTTCTCAAGATGACTCAGAATAATGTAATAGAGTAAAACGTTGAGAAACTTCCAGCTATAGCAGCGCGAGCGATACCATTGACATAATCCGTGTTATCATCGTCATTTTATCAACTGCTGCCGTTTGTGATTAAAAATTGATATACTTGTTTCCACGATCATTTCGTCATTGGATTCCGTAATCCACCGTTATAACGTAGTCAATATTGATAGTAAGTTACGAACTCCGCGGGAGGTGCATTTGCATGCTTTATTATTCAGACCTACGGGGAAAGCATCGTAATTATTAAGGAAACTATAAACGGAGTAAATTTCGTGCGCCAGGCAGCCACTTGATTCGTGAGCTGTGTCTGGCAAATCCAATTACCGTTGATAAAAGGAAATAAACCGGGAGCAACTTTTGATGCCATAGCGAAGAAGAGGAAGAAGAGATAGCGCGTTTTGTCTCGAAAAAGAAATCCTCAAGTTCAATACGTCCCCCATCGCCGTTCGCATCGGAAATAAGATTGTACTCAGCCAGAAACGCGATATCCCGTCGTGAAGTAAGATGAAAGAATCCCCCCCCCCCAGCCCCGGGCGGGGCCGCAATTAAATGCGCGAATAATTGTAAACGCAATCCGCGGAGCCGTTCGCCGCGAAAGAAATCCGACTAATTAAAGTGGGGCGTTAAAAACCGGTGAACGGGATTCAACGAATTTGCACAAAGCATCGCAAGAATTCATTAAACTATTCACTCTCTATTTTTCACAGCGTGATTTGTGAAAATTTTTAATTCTTTGTCTCTTCTTTGATTCTGAATACTTTTAAGCAATGTTGAATCAATGAATTCTCATTGATGTTAAGTATCTGAATCTTTAACATTCATTTCTTTTTATCAAGTACAGCATATTTCATAAAGACTCACAGATTTATAAAATGATTATTTCACGGTTGCATGAATCTTATTTATAAGTGACGTGTAATTAATGAACAGTATAAAATATATCGTTGTTCGTCACTTAAAAAGTATTTGTGTTTTATGCGAAATTTTATTTCGAGTATTTTGTTCATTCCTATTAATAAATATGAACAAAGGAGCTGGTTTAATTCAACCCAACTGGCCATTTATTAATACATATTATATACTCAAATACACAAGGCACCACAAATCATAGTCGAAACGTTATGTATTTACACAAACCATGGTCGAAACGTTGTGTATTTAAGTATATATTAATAAATGGCCAGAGTTGGGTCAAATTAAACCTCCTTTGTTAATTATTACTAGCGAAGAAAAAAATTGCCTCTAATAAATATAAAAATATATATATAAAAGAGATGGAAGATAAATAAACATGGCAAAGAGAATCCAAAATGTTATTAGTTATTATTGGATAAATTTTTAAACATATATTACCCCAATCATTTGAACATGAAGTGAATATGTTACATTATATTAATGGCAATTTTAATAATAATTACATTAATTAAAAATACATGTTGTATCTAATATATGGTATATAGTTTATTTATTATGAAATTAATGTTTCCTCTGCTCGAAGTAATATCCTACTTAAAGTTGATATGAAATGCCTCGTTTCTGCGATACTAATTTCACGAGGAAGAACAAAAAGTCCGAAGATCGAAGGGCGCAAATGGCAATTTAATTAGCCGTAGCACTACAGGAGACGGGTCGGTGCGAGGGAAATTCCTTTTTTATGAGCTTAAGGAGGGGCCGTCGCGCATCTGCCGCCTCCAAAGCCCATGCATCAACAGAGCGAAATCATGATTTCTTCATTAGAACGTCGTTGCTCGCGTCGGAGCAGGTCGTGATAGATATTTCATGAAGAACGGGGTAAACAGATGCGGCACGAATATGGAGAAGGAGAGGGGTTGAATAGGGAGAAAAAAAAAAGGACGAGCGGACATCCAGCACAGCTGACGATGTCTTTTTATCTCCCGTGTGAGGAAACGTTATTCAATTCTTCTCACGTAAAATGCATGTATAATATACAGACTAAAAATTATTTCAACTGCGGCGCGAAATATCGGGTAAACGTCGATAAATCAGCGCGGGCTTCGTGCTACGCGAAAGAAAACAAGTGTAACTTATTATTTTTCTCGCGATATTTCTTTTAAGAATCTTGCTACGGCGCTCTCTTTTATTGAGAGAGATGTACTTCTGACTTTAGCAATTTCGCGTAACTTCGTTCTTGAATATAATTGTTGCCGGAAAAGAGCTACCGGTAATTGTTTCAAGAAATAATTGCTGCTGTCTCTTGAAAAAGCTTTCTTCCGAGCATCCTGTATATTGCCCCACACAAATCCACATCTATGAGATTCAAACGTCAAGAATAACATAAACTTAGATCATAAAGCAAACATTTTTTCTCAAAGACAAGCAACAAATGAAAAAACTTTTAGATTTAAAGTAAATAAATTGTGAAATTGTGTTATTGAAGTGTTTTGTTCATTGTAGTACCATACGTGGTATTATAATGTTTCAGCGCTTAAATCCTAAAACTAACCAATTATTCGGGAAACTCTATATATACACACGCAATATTTACTCCCGCGCGTTTATTTTTCCAGCGCGTCGATTACTTAACGAAAATTTAATCGGAACTCACGTGGGGGTTATATATTCATTAAACGGCCACCAGTAGACGTTCCCTGCGCTAATAATAATCGCAAAGCCACGGAAAGCTCTATGCCGCGAGGGTGCGAACGGGGTCTCCACGGTAACCGCGGGCAGGTCGACCGACGCAAATTTAATATCTGGTAGTTCATAATGACACCCCTGGAAAATGAGCCCCAGACCAACACGAACCCCGTGCGCGGTTTATTTCACGCGCGCGTACGCACACGAGCGTGAAACGCGAACGCAAATTCCGTCAAGCATATGTTGCGGGGCAGGTTTATTGGGGTCTACCAAAGAGATTCCGTAGAAGGGCGGCGCCGAAAAGGCCGCTTCAGAAAAGCGAGGCATAAGCGTGTCTCGCAAAGAAATCGTCGTGTCGAGATTTCGCGCAATTAAAATCGAGATCGGAAGGAGCCGGGGCTGCCTTAATCGCGTCGGTATTCACGCATCTCCGTCGAGTTCTCGCCGGCGAAATAACAAGCCGAGTTCCGACTTTGTCGCGCGGAGTGCCTCTCGAAATCCCGAATGAGTGCGTCGAGGTCGAAACGCTGCGAGAAACGAGAGACGCGAAGTTTCACGGTTTACTGCGAGCTAAAATTGCAGGAGCGCCGAGAGAAAGGAGGCCGACGACATAGGGAGGGTTGTGCGTCGTCGTTTGTTACGAATTACGAAGACGCGACGCGAGACTTCAAAGAGGAGACTTCTCTCGCACAATCGCTGCCGTAATGATTTCGGGCGCGATCGCGAAGAGATACCCGAAACCGCCCGCTGTGAATGAACATCCCTCGGAGTTCGCCCCGACGTAATTTGTGCGGAACGTCTCTGCCCCTTTCCAGCGTCCGCGTCGTTTCAGCGTCGTAATTATTATCATCCAATAATTATTATCGTTACCGTTAGTTTTACTTCTTCCTTTCGTTCTGCGTAGGATATTCTCATGAACAGACGTAGCTTTATATACGAGTCGTTAAGCGGAATAACGATAGAAGTTGAGAAAAAAAATCTGCGTATACCAATTTTCCAGTATAATTATTTTGTGCAGAGGACGTAAAGTTTGTATACTCTTTGTAAACTTACAGACTATTATAATAACGTCACCGTATTCTACATTAAGTAATTTCACAAAGTGTTTTCTTTCTCAAAAAGAGAAAAATATGACGTCGTTTAATTCACTTAATAATTAAAATATAAACTTCAATGTGTTTTGTTTAAGGAGATTTAAATTTTTGCTTACAGCTTTGTATATTTTTCATGACGCAAAATATTTGAAATATAATTAAAAATGTAATATTTTTGAAAAATATTTTAGTAAATAAAGTGCAAAAAGTAAGCATAATTAATTTCTCCGCTTGAAATGGCATCGATATGATCAATTTTATTATACAAAATGATACTGGCGCAATTAATCGCTCTACGAAAGATAATACAAACAGAAGGTAAATATTTGCTGTTTCAAAGCATCTGTCTGCGATCACGATCAATAAATAACGTGCGTATGCATACGAAATATCAACAGCGGCGGGCGATTCGAAACGCTCGCGTTATATAACGTCGATTAAACGATGTCGATGGCATAGATGCGTTTTTCGGGCCGGCCGAATGCGTAATTACTAAACGGCCGCGTGCACTTCCGAAACGCGCGCGTTCGCATATTTGCACCGCCCGGCAACCGGTCCGCCTATTGCCGAGAGAGAGTGCATCAGGCCGGACATAACGTTCGATTAGATTAGCTTTGTGTATACGAGGAACGGTATTCGCGGCTCGCATATTAGCGTAGGCACGCAGTCATAGGCATACACGGTAATACGCCGCCCGACGAGGCCTCGGCAAGGTATTTCCTTTCGAGTGCAGCCCGTTAGCGACCCTTGCGAGTTAATCAACGAGATGCATTTAGAGAGAAAGAGAGAGAGAGAGAGAGAGAGAGAGAGAGGGGTCGCAAGCAAGTCGAAATATTCGCATGATGGATGTATAGGGTGGTACAATATACTCGCGCGTGAACGTACGACCGCCGAAGTTCGAATCGAGCGATGGAGCTTGCTGCAACTAGTTGTGTGAAACACCAGTCAAAACCAATGTTTGCGCGCCGCATTGACGTGAAACCGACAGAAATTGCATCTCGAATCTTTCGCAACAAGTTCTCTCTACCTCTGAAAATCATAATATAGCTTTCGTGCACAATTTCTAAACTTTTCGCAAGTGCTATCACAAGATTCTGCGTCGCAAATTAAGTTTCCACGCAGAACATCATGTCGCTCGAAATACGAGGAAAATTGGGGAAAGTATAATTCCCCAAATTTTTAAATAGTAATTCAGAATTATTAAACGCATTTTTATGATACCGAATACATTAGAATAAATACGTAACAAGTTATTTGGAGCATTATATTATCTAATAAGCATGTTTTTTGAAAAATACGTACCCTTATCTTATAAAATTTTCTTTACGTAATAAATCATAAGTATACACGACATTATTTTTACTCAAAATTGAAACAATTATGTAGGTATGTATTAAAATTTATAGAATACCATCTTTTTCTCTTTGCAAGTTTTAAAGTATTAATATTAAAGATTTTGAAAGCATTAATACTTCGTTGAAGCAAGAAATTTAAAATTGTTCTATATCATAAATTAAGTTACATCATTCACATTTTCACTCTGAAAAGCGGAACTATTATAAATCTGAATCGTATTGAACACAGGCTCAAGCGAACTCCGAATGTTCGATATATACGCGTTGAGCGTTGCATTAAATGCTTGATTAAATGCACTAGAATCCACGCTGTGTCGCGCGATCCGTTTGCCGTCGATATTTGCCGCTTTTATGTACGAAAGCGTTCGATTTTAATTGAGCGTCGAGACGAGAGAACGCGCGCGGAATTTCAGATTTCAGGAAAAATCAGGTTTCCGCGGATTGCGGGAGTCGCCCCGGCGGACGCACGGGGTGTATATCCCGATGGAGTTTCGGGAACGACGCGACGCGAGGTTGAAATCGAGTGAATGTACATACCTATAGGAATCCTGCGTCCGCGATCGACGGATGAATAGCGACGCGCGCCCTATATACGTATAACGTACTTGGTTTTATTTTATTTTTGGTCCCCGTCGACGCGCAGCAACCCCGTCACCACATATCGATCGAGAGCTCGACCTGTCTCGTCTTAATGAGACTGTTTTGTGCGTTTCAATTAATTCCGCTAAGAGAAAGACAAGCGGACGTGCGGGAAGAGGCGGGATGGCACGGTAGACTGATACGATTGGTAGCCTCGGGGTATGGCAGGAGGAATCATTTCGCCGGGGTATTTTCCTCGTGTATCACAGAATTAATTAATACCCGTTATACCGATACCCGCAACCGTTCGGCGACTTCCGCCGGGATCGTTGATACGACCCGAATTGTATACGATACGATACCATATCGCATCGGGGATTCTATAACGCAAAGGACTGTGCACGAATCAAATATCATCAGTTCGATATAAATGAAATAATTCGAGGAAAGCTTGATATTTTATTTCAAACGAGATACTTTGTCATATACACAGATATTTCGCTTACTAGAACATCGAAGTATCAAATTCTTTGAATAGTAACAAAAAAAATGAAATCATTTCTCAAAAATCAAATTTAAACAGCAAATAAATGACCACCAATTTTTTATTCTTTAATTTCATGCAAACTTTCACAGAATTTAATATATTTAATAATCAATATTTAAGTTTAATATTAAATATTTACTTTAATTATTTACAGTTGTACAGTAAAAGGTTATTAAAAAAAAAGCATACAATAATTTTCGCTAAGAAAAATCGTGTTGAAAATATGTGAAATATGAAACGTTGTTACAGAATTGTATTTAAAAAAAACGTATATTACTGTCGTTTCAATGCGTACAGTACAGCATGACACGATTTCACGCGCTTGTCTTATAATGACCAGGAGATTTACAGCGCGAATCGAATTCTATTTCATATCCCATGGATTGAAATCAAACGATGCGCGATATGAATTACCCCGACAATCGTAGCATTAAATCACGTGATGGCATAAAAACCTTTTACCTGTTCCGTCCGATGATATTTGAATTGAGCGACCGGATATTAATTATAACTACATGAAAGCGAGTATTGCGATGAAAGCGCGCTCGCTTTTCCAACAAGGGCTTCAGATTAATTTCAGTTTACTGCGCTTAATTCCTCCGCAGCCACAAATCGACAATTATAAAGGAAGTATCGATCACATATGCGTCGGAAATTTTTACTTGCACACATATCATTCTAAAACTTTGTTTATTTCCACCATTATTTATTTCAATATTATTTATTTTACGCCACTATATTATTATCAAAATTATTAAATCTCAAATCGGTTTATAACTTATTAAATGTGAAAATTTAATAAGCGCTTAAGCATTATTAAGAGTATTTTTTCTTCATTAAAGAAGATTAACAATCACGAAATAATATTAACCAGTGAATATGACTGCACCCTATTGGCCATGATACTAAAACGGACGAGAATTTCGACAATGTTCTCGGTGTGAAAGCACCGCGGCATACCTTTCACGTATAACGAAGAGGGCCCACTCACCTGCCAGTCGTCAGACAAGATTCACTAATTGGGATTAATTCGCGCTAATTAATTAAATCACGGTATACCCGTCCGCCATACACGTTCGTTGCGCTCGCCTCGTGCAATTTCGAGCGATATATTCGTCTCTGGACATTCTGCGAATGCGCATATATACCTACGCAATGAGGTAGAACCTTGACTTTCGCGAACCGGAATAATAAATTCATTGAGCCATCACAACTGAAATATATTTGCGACACTTCGTTGTTAGAGATTAAAAATTGTTATAATTTCAATTAGATTTTCAATGTTAATATTTACGAGTATATATTACGTCAATCATCGTGTTTTCATTGTCACGTGCGAATACAGGGACAACTCTCGATTATTTTACAGTTAAAGAATTGATAAGATCTATCAAAATTTAAATTCTGTTCTATTTACGCGCAAACCTGATTCAATCTCGAAAGATCGCTGATGCACAGCAAAAATAAGATACGTCGATCAGTCTTGATAAATGATTCGTTCAAAATTGCCGTTCGCAATTTAGAAAAGTTATCGGAATAAAATAGATGTATTTCCCCCGCGCGCGCCCGTATTTGCCATCTACCCGGTTGCATTCAAAGGCACACCCAATGAATTGCAGTTGAAACGATACTGCCCCGTTTTAGAGGACGGGCATATTGTACAACGTCGCGCCGAATATTGCACCGGACGAAAACGCATCCCGATATTATTGAAGCCTTCCGCGCTTTTGATCGTACTCCCGCCAAATGGTAATGTAAACGAGCAATAGCTGCGCGAAATACTTCTATCCTTCTCTCTCTTTCTCCCTCTCTTTCTCTTTCGATCTCTACTAGAATTTCCAATTTTTGTTATTCCGCGTTATCATCGTCATATTATTATTACGTTTCCCTAATTCTGCAACGCGACAACGGGATTTACAGCAATATAATATTCCATAGATTTTGTATGTGATACTCCTCTCAGCTATAAAATACATTATCTATATGATGCTGAGTATACAAGAGTACTGAGTATACCTTTATCGGACAACGATACCGATTACGCTGTTACTTCGGATATCATTCTAGGAACACGGTGATCTCATTCGTTCCAGTTTGGATAACGCAATATCGCGTACCATTGATTGCAAGGAGTATAAGCGGAGGGAAAAAGCGTGTGCACGACCGCGAACGGGAGATAGGCGCGATAATTAAATCTGTCGCTTTGGAAGCACTCTCATGTGGACAAAGCGCGAGCAAAAGGAACGTCGCGAAGCGCATTCGACGAAGCCCGGTGGAAATAACGCGGCGAAATGACTCGCAGATGTTAACTCGCGATGTTCGAAGCAAGCATTTTCCGTCCGCCAACTTTGCGCGCTGAAAACTGTCCGCTTGAATGTGCACTTTGCCGCAATCTCGGAATATACACGGTGTGCAGTATTAGATTAGAATGCAAACGTAAACGAGATTCATAGTCGGCCTCGCATTTGCGTTGGTTAATCTTCGTATAGATGGTTGAGAACGCGTATGTGTGCTTTATCTACTTGGTTACTTCCAGTGTACATTTAAATACAATCGCCACTCTCTCGAATAAGCAGCGCCTTCGAATGGAAAGAGCTTGGAAAAAATGTGGAATTAAAGGCGATATGTTAATACGTTTCACGTAAAAAGCAGAATTTGTTCCGGAAAATTAAGACTACGAAAAATAAGGCAATTTCTTTGAAAAGAAAATAGCACTTATTTGGAATATACATATACGAAAACAGTTCGTTGAGTGACGTTGTTCTATCAGCAATGTGAAATGTCAAAATTACTATTAAAAAAATATTAAAAATTATTTTTTTTTTAATTTAAATAGCTTCGTTACGGTGGCAGCACCGGCCGACTCTCGGACCACCGTATAGAAGCGGGAGACGACGTTTTCGCGGCGATCTAAATTTAAGCCGTAGATTTATACGCCCTCACTCGCCGGGCATTGACTTTGGCTCCGGACTGACTTTCAACCCCCTTCTTCTCCATCCACCCTTTCACTCCTTTTTTTCCCTCTCGCCTCCTCCTCGCGTCGTTTCCCACTCGCGACTCTCCGACTTGCGGCTGTTCCCTCTTACTCGCTCATTCCCGTTGCTGTTTATTACCGTCACGCGATACTCGCGACGCGATGTCCTCGCAAATATAGAACGAGCAGGCTGGCCTTCGCTAAGGACGTCTCGAAAGCGTTACCAGACCGCCAGACTCATCAAGTCCGCGGTAGGGCTAAAGGGCTCTCTCCGGTGAGGACCAAGGGACTATCTGCGATGGAACTTTGGAGGAGGAACGTACTCTCTAAATTTCTTCGAGTGAAATTCCACTCGAAAAAATGAGTAATTCACCGAATCACTCAACTTGGAATGACTTTTCATTCATATGGAGTGAATTCTTTTACTTTCTTCGACTCTGTGTCGTGAAGTGAATTCTTTTACTCTGTGTCGTGGAGTGAATTTCACTCTGCGTCCTTAAGTGAATATTTTCAATCATAAAAAGAGTGAATCTGATATGTTCCACACCACGTTGGAAAGAAAGCGCCAGGAAAAAAAAAAGATCGCTCGTAGCAACTCGTTCAGTGGAGTCACTACTCGCTTGTCAACCGACCACGACCGTTGCTTCTCGTCAATCGATCATCTCGTCTTCGTGTCGACATTTTAGATAAATTATTGTATTATCTAGAATAATGTCGTTTCTTCCACAGGTAAGTGCTAATGACCCTTGCACAATGCCAGGCAATGGGCATAGGAACAGTAAATAATCAAAATTTCGTTAATATAACCTAATTAATTCTAACGCTATGATTAGTTGGCAACAGGCAATAGACACAGAATTTTCAACGTGACGGAATTTTTATGTCTATTGCCTGTATCACCGTTCATTCTTTATTGATACAAGATTTCTGATTTCTGTTCCTATTGCTTGTTACCTGGCATTGTGCAAGACCTAACCTAACCTAACCTCCCGCGGACGTGCCTTTCGCGCCTTTTTCATAACGGGAGCGGGCGCGCCGTGTATAAGAATTTACGTATATTCAGTTTATTTATTAAACGTCATTACGCGACATAAAATCTTGGTTGCAGTTATATATCGCTTCTATTTAAATAATGAAATTTTGTTAGGAAACTCTCAATAGCAAGGAAGATTTGTCACAGTTTTTATTGAGCAATGGTATCTCAGAAGATGCTGTCAATATTCTAAAAGGTAAGATTTAGGCTACGGTCAACGTGACGCTACAAATGCTTCGAAGCATTCCTCTTCTCTTTTCTTTCAATGAAGAAAGAAAGAGAAGAAGAACGCTCCAAAGCATTTGTAGCGTCACGTTGACCGGAGCCTTAGTACAATTGGCAAAAGTGATAGTAGTAACGTGAAGTAACATAACGTAACGTATGTTACGTTTTTTGAATAATATAACAAATATAGCTCATTTACGCAAAGAGAATAAATCAGAAGATAATAATTACAAATAACATTTTTATTATATATACACAATTACATGTTATAACGTTACTACTGTAACTTAAATTTTATTTTTATTTTATTATTACATGTATTTTTTCTTACAGATACAATATGAAACAGGGTGGATTAAAATTAAATTAAAAGTTATCCGTCATATGATTAAATTTGCACATTAATTCTCGTAATTGTTTTGTTTTTATACTTTTAAAAGATAATATTACAGCAATGACTTTACTTAAATGTTTTAAATGCGAAAAGACATTTCCCGGAGTAAGACAATATTCTGTTCACTTTCGTCGCCATCATGCTATTATGGTTAGCAGATCATACTCATCAGGATTCTATTGTAAACAAGAAAATTGTGATAAACGTTTTATAAGGTTTGATTCTTTACTTCGTCACATAAAAAATGGCATGTTGTCACTGATGAAATATGCAATTCAGATATAGATTTATCTAAGAAATCTGCAGATTATCCCAGTACTTCAAAGAAAGTACAATCATCAGAAGAAAATGGATATGATTCAGAACAGCATCATGTTTGCGAAGATAGAAATCATTGTCATGAGTCATTAAAAGAATTTAATCTGTCGACGAGTGCACAAAAATTTATTGCAAATTTAAGGATATTGTCCAGTTTTACCGGTACAGCTCTAACTGCTGTAACAAATGCAGCACAGTGCTTAGTGTCTGATATTTCTGATGTTATTCGAGAGGAAATATTGAATTTTTGTAAAAAACAAAATATAAGTGTAGAATCTGATACACTAGCACTATTAAATAAATTAAATTTGGATAATCTATTTGACAAAACTAATACTTTAGAAGATCAGATAAACATTGTTAAGAATGTTTATAATTATATAGATTCGATTGAAATACCTCTTGGATTTAGATTGCAGCAATATTTTGATCAAAAAGAACAAGTGTGGAGACAAAAAAAAATTTATGAGACTTGTCATTATATACCAATTATTGAAACGTTGAAATTAATAATGTGCCACTCGTCAATGCGGAATTATGTTGATTCTGAACAAAACAATTCTTCTGATGATCTACTTGTAACTTTTACAGATGGAATCAGTTATAAACAACATCCATTTTTTCAACGTCATCCACATGCATTAAGAATACAATTGTATTATGATGATGTAGTTGTTAATAATCCATTGGGTTCTAAAGTTCATCCTCACAAAATTGGAGCTTTTTATTTTGTAATTCAAAATTTACCTCAACATATTAACTCATTTTTAGGAGGAATTCATATTCTTTGTTTGTGTCATACTGCTGATATTCAAAAATATGGCATGAAAGCTATACTTAAACCATTTTTGATGGATTTAAATAAACTTGAAAGTGACGATGGTGTATATGTGGTACATAATGGAACACATTCCGTATTAAGAGCAAGTATTGCTGCAGTTTGTGCTGATGGATTGGCCGCGCATCAGTTATTAGGATTTTTAAGTCCCTCTGCTAAACATTTTTGTAGACTTTGTTTGATCAACAGAGATGACTTTAAGAATAATAGAAATTTAAAAGATGTAACTTTGCGTACAAAACAACTACATGACGAACAAATAAAAGAAATAAATAATCAACAAACATTAAAAGAAATTGATAGTTTAAAAAAAAAGTCAGGTATTTTAGAAGATAGTGCATTACATTCTTCTCGCTATTTTCATTGTACAAATAATTTTGTCTTTGACCCTATGCACGATATTTTTGAAGGTATCGCACCAATGGAGTTGAAATTAATTTTACATTATTATAGTACATGTAATTATAACTTCAAAATAGATGTGTTCAACAACAGAGTAAATTTATTTCGATATGGTTTTCCAGAAAATAAAAATAAACCTTCTGCAAATTTTTCTTCAACTTCTATTAAATATCAAAAGGATTACAAGCTTTCACAAACTGCTGCACAAACATGGTGTTTATTAAGAGTTTTTCCTTTCTAGTTTCAGATTTAGTACCTGAAAATGATAAGCATTTATCGTTAATTTTACTATTAAACAAAATAAACGAAATAGTATTTGCTCCAAAATTGAGACGCTCTATTTTACCATATTTGGCAGAATTAATCGAAGAACACAATTGTTTATTCCGAGAATTATTTCCAGCTATATCTCCAATTAATAAGCATCATCATTTAACTCATTACCCTCAGTGTATATCTTTTTCTGGTCCTTTACGTTGGTTAAATTGTTTAAGATTTGAAGCGAAACATAATTTTTTAAAAAGTATGGATCTATTGTATGTAATTATAAAAATATTACGAAAACGTTAACAAACTATTGTCAATTAGATCAATGCGCAGTTTGGGGTACTAATGAAGATGAGCCACGAATCAAATTAAAGTACGTTAACGGACGAAAAACTTATGTTGAAAATACATATGTAGACAGCAGTTACATCAAATGAAATATCAGGACAAAGACACAGTTATTGAAGTTAATAAGGCAGAGGTTTACAGTACAGAGTATCGAAAAGGTTTGTTTGTTGCTATTAACAGTGGAGTACAAGAAAATAGTGAAATTACTTTTGGTTGTATTCAAGAATTAATAATACTAAAGATGAGCAGCTTTGGTTATGGTGTGAAGAATGGCAATGTCTTAGTTATAACGAATCATTAAATGCTTACCGTGTAGCTCAAAATACAGATTCATATACATTTGTAAATACTGATGAGTTATGCGATCTGAAACCATTTGCATTATGGTCTGATTTTACGACTAATTTTTCTTATATAGTCCTTCATCATATGTTATTATAAAAGCACCTCATAATTATATCTTGTACATAAAATCAATTTACTTTTCTATCTTTCATCAATATATTTCCCTACATACATTATACGCCAAAATTTTCATTTAAATAAATATCTATGTATATATTGCTTTAAATATCGCTGTAAATTTTCAAAATCATATTACGGATGATATGGAGATTTGAAGATAGCATCAGTAGCATTGTCAGTACATGTCCATACTGTATCTTTTATTAAATTGCTTTTATTATATGTCAACTCAATGTTTTAGACGAAGGAGTCGATGGTTATGCTTTCATGGCGTTAACAGAAACTGATTTAAAAGAAATGAATATCAAAATTGGCCCAAGAAAAAGAATATTAAGTTTAATTAATAATCACAATAAAGTGGTAAGCGCAAAGATGATTTTGTATTTAGTATAACTTGTTAATGATAAAGATGAATGAAAGCTTATATAAAACATGGGTTTTATTTCAGGAAGTTGTATTAGTACAGGACGAAGAACACAGCAATGTGACTATACAAAGTAAAGAAGAAAATACTAATTCATTGACTGAATGCCAAAACGTAATTGTTCTTGATAATAATAGTGAAGAGGTAAAAATACGTTAATATGTATATTTAATACTAGGTTGTTCAAATATTTATGAGACTGATTTTTTAAAAGTAGTATAAAAATATTTATTTAGAAATATTATACCTACTATTTTATATATTGTCCCTAAAGTTCAAACATTTTTCTGGAAGTTTCTGTATACCCATTTCGAAGAAGGTTTTCCGATTTTTGGTTGAATATCCAGTTTTGACGCGTTTTCGACGCGTTCAAGTCCTTGTGAACAATCTAGTATTTATATTTAACATTGCATGACATATAATTTTCATATACATATATATATATATATATATATTTTTTTTTTAAGGAACATCGAAATTCAAACGAAATGTTTGATATTAGATCCTGGATCGAAGAACACGACAAAGAATCTAAAAGAAATCCATCGCTAATTAGTATTTTAGAATCAGGTGTAGTTAAGCCCGTGGAGAGGCAAGAACTCATCAGAATTTGTTGTGCAGGCTTGATAAAATTAATAATGACAGCTTGTAAGTAATGATGTTTTTTGTATGAGCATTATTTATGTAATTCTATATAATTAATAACACATTTATTTTTGTTAAAGATATCCATCAAATACATAAAACGGAATTAGCTAGCCAAATAGTTACACAGTTCCCGAAACTTCGTTCAACTCTCTCTGGAAATGGCTACGTAAGCAGATAATTTGTTTTAATACTAAAAAAAAACTTATATTACATTCAATATTGCTTTCAGGAGCATTTTTATGACAGTAAAACAAATCAGGGCTTCATTGAATTTCGTTTAAAAACTATGAGAAAGCGTTTAAGTCCATCTAAGAAAAGAAGAACAGTGTCCAAAGAGTCAAAAAAAAAACAACAGAAATTGTTAAAAGAAGGAACTTTACAGAATGAATATCTGGAAGAAGATTTATTTCAATTAAAAGTAAATATAATACAATTGTACATAATGGTGAAACAGTGTTTTAGATGAATAATTATCGCTTGTTGTAGGTTGCTGAACTTTCTTTAAAAATGCCAAATAATACAAACAAAGATGATATATTTAGATTAAGCGATGAAACAAGATGTAATCGACAAAGACAAATGAAAAATTCTGATGAAGAATTAACATTGAGTAATATTTTACAAATGTATCCACGTTTTAAGGATTATAATGGTGAATTGGTAAGATAGTATATATATATATACTTCGTTTTATTTTCCTTTTTAAGTATCTCTCTATATATATAAATGTTTTTATTTTTTTCATTAATATTACAGATCCAGAGAGAATTCATAGCCGAATTTCCAGATAATGATACATTTTTGGCAAAATTTGTAAGCTTCTATGTACCGAGAATTTTGCAGTATTCTTCCTTAAACGCACCAAATTTACTGCACTCGGGTGAATGACATTGAAGGTAATAAATAAATTAAAAAATTTACAGAATACTTTGTCTGAATACATATCTTAATAAACTTTTTTTACAGATAATTTGAAAGCTTTGATTTTGCTACCGCATCTACTGCCATCTCCTAATTACACCAAACGAAAAAGAAATGTAAGTATATTTGTGTGTATATGTGTTGCGTGCGTGTGTGTGTGTGTGTTGCGTGTATGTGTACGTATATTTTAATATATTTTATTGCAACAGAAGTTATTGCACACATATGTATATTTTAGGACAAAAAGACAGCACAAGTAAAAAACAAGGACAGCCAATGTATCTCAGTGGGATATTCAAATGTATGTGCTAAAATAACAATCCCGCATAACAGTTTACTAATTTTTAAGAATGTAAGTATCTAATCGAAAGTATATTATTTCACTCATTAAGCTATTTTCATTCAATAATCATTGAGGTTTAATTAATATATATTTGCACTTTAGGCACAAGATAATTTATTTTTAAATGAGTGCTCACAAGTTGATAAGGCATCTAATAAAAGGAACGTGCAACCTTATTTAATATGTAGTATGACTACAGAAGAAAGAAAAGGAATTTTTACATAAAGGCAGATGATCATCTGATCGAAATTGGCAACAATGGCTTACAAGCTTTCGATATTCTCTTAAAATTACACTATTGTTTTGACATACAGTTCTCTGCAGATTTGGCTAATTTTTATGATTTTATCACTGGTTGTGTGCTACATTTAGTAGAACCAAAAGCGTGTTGTAGAGCATTTGATGTGACACTTAAAAATTTATCGTTAAACACCAGCGTTGCATTACATGAGTAAGTAAATGAAATACATTAAGGGTTTACAAAAGTACTAATGAAAAAGCTAACACTGATTGTATTATAATATTTTACAAATGTATCCACGTTTAAGGATTACAAGCGAATTAGTAAGATAGTATTTTATTTTTCTTTTAAATATCTTATATAAAAGTTTTTTTCTTTATTATTATATTATATTTAGTACTTTTGTGTTGGTTTTAATAAATACATTATATACTTTATATAAATAATTCAATATATAATGTTTTTTTCTTAACTTGTGCAATTATTTGTCTAACCTATTTCTTTAATATACCTCTCACATAGTTTTACCATCTCCAGTTGATTTATATAACCAACCGATTATTCCATTGGGATTAATCAACCGCATTTGTCGTTAAAGCAAAATTAACAAATGCGATTGATCAATTTCAATGGAATCGACCGGTTAAATTAACTGGAGTTGGTGAAACCGGCCCTAAGAATAAATATTTGACTTCAACTGTAGTGATTGTTCACTCGTAACAATAGAGTGAAAGCTTCACTTTAAGAAAAGGTGAAAATTCACTCTGATTGAGTGAATTATTTTATCTATAATGGAGTTAAACATTTACTCCAAACGAGTGAAACAATCACTTTACGGTTGGAGTCAAATATTCACCCTTATAAAAAGTGCAATGTCACTCCATTTCGCGCGGCAGTATTGTGACTATCGAGAGTAGTAGTACGAAATCCCTCGCGAGAGTCCACTCCGACGGAATAGCCGGAGCAATTTGTTTCGGACGAAACAGTGTAATCTAACGTTTCGACCACGATAAAATCTGAAGAAACTCCGTCCCGAGTCTCTTTATCTTACCCCCCTCTCTCACACAAGCGTATAACGTTCTTCTATACAAGCCCCGATGTGCATTGAATTTTGGAGCGAATCTGTAAGGACCCTATCTCCATAGTACAGGATTTTCTACGGATTGTGAGGATCTTCCTATATGATTATCGATTTAATCTTTATTGATTAGATTAATTTAGTAATAAATAGAATAAATCTCTTAATCACACACACACACACACACACACACACACACACACACACACACACACACACACACACGCGCGCGCGCGCGCGCGCGCGCGCGCGCACACGCACACACACACTGCTAGTAGTGATATTCGTTTTAATCATGTACATCCTCGAAAAGAAATAACGTTGTTAAATGATTTATAATAAAACACTAAAGCAGTAAGCATTTAAACCATATTGGAAAATTCGATATATTTATTGAATAAAAATGATTTCTCTCGTATATTGGATAACGTGGCCAGTCAGTGTGCTAATTGGCAAAAAAGTTATTAATTTACAAAAATCTCTAAATTTTTAATTCTCTTTTGTCGTTAGATAAAAACTATTAGTACTCTGATATTATTATTAAAACGAGATCAACTCTAAATACTAATTGATTAAAAATTCCATAGATAAAAAGAAATGCGAGACCAAAGTATTCTGTAGAATTCACACAAAGCGATTATTATAACTGTCTGTAATGACTGTTCATTGCGGAAGGTATAAATATTTCCTTGTGTGGGAATAAAGTCGATATTTATCGTTTCTTTTCAGTACGTGTCCCTATGTGCTTTAGCTCGAAAAAAGAAATACTAGGCGCGACACCGTAGCACGCTCGACTGTTTTTTCAAGACTGTGTTGTGATCGTGATTCGTTTATGATTCTGTTACCAGAAGCAAAAGAAAAATATTGTTCTTTGCCCGAATAAAAGAGCTAGTTTAAAGCTATTACGGCAGAAAAAACTCGCAAATCGGTTTAAACCTTTTTGTGCTAGCTTTATAATGCTAAAAGTTATTAGCAGCTCATCAATTATAATCATTAAATGCATTGAATAAATTAACGTTTAATTGACGATTAAAATGAACTGATGTATAAATTATTCTCTTCGCGAGGCAGGAAAGTTAATATGTATCCACGAGTAATATATTTATTACATTAATTGATATAAAAATCGCGGAAGACCATTTAAAACTGTTAGTCAGAAAATTTTAATCAATATATACATTACATACGGAAAAAAATCTTATATGTACGATGCTGGTACAATTACTGCTAAACTTCCTCTTTCCTTCTCAATTCATTTCTCTTAAAAATTTCAGAAGCATCATATGGACGTTTTTCTTGATAGCCTACGAAACTGACGTCGTCGACAGAAAGGAACATTGAGGGGAGTCTCAACTGTGTGTGTGAAGCTAGCGTCTCATTTTGCGGAAACTCACAAATTATTGAGAGTTCTGACTTCCTTTTCAATAGTTCTAGAGTTCCTGCTAGTTTAAACAAATAGTTCTGGCTTTTAAAGCCAAAAAACGCGTCAGTACAAACTGAGACGCTAGGTTCACGCAGCGTCTCACTTTGTCCTACACAAGTTCCACTACTGTATCTCATCAGATTTTGCGAGATCTATAGTTCTATAACAGTTCTATAAAGAGTTCTGCCATATAAAAGCAAAAAAATTAATTATAAAGTACTAAAAAAAATTACAATGTAACGAGTATACCGAGTTGAGACGCCAGTTGAAATCTCGGAGTTCCGATTTATGTAAAATATTTTTCGAGTAGTTCTGAGCATATTGAAGCATTTCTTAAAGAGTTCCGAGCGTTAGAATATTTGTGTTATATTTTAAAAAATTAATATTAACCGAAAAGTAATCATGACGGAAAACGATGAAACGCTAAGCGAAATCTCGGAGTTTCGGTTTATATAAAATATTTTTCGAGTAATTCTGAACATATAGAAGCATTTTCCAAAGAGTTCCGGGCATTGGCATTGTTGTATAATTTGTAAATAAATTAATAACACTCGAAAGTCAGGAATTTATCGAAAATAGGTGAGACGCTGGCCGTATTTCGACAGTTCTGCGAGTTTTATTATAATTTTCGTACAGTTCTGAACGTGTTCTAACGTTTTCTAAAGAGTTCTGGCGATAAACATTATTTAATCATTTTTTAAATAATTTTTATCGCCCGAGAAAGACGCATTTACGGGTATATGAGTGAGACGCTGTAGGAAATCTCGGAGTTCTGGCTTATATAAAATATTTTTCGTATAGTTCTGAACATATAAAAGCAATTTCTAAAGAGTTCCGGGCGTTGGCAATGTTGTAAAATTTTTAAATAAATTAATAACGCTCGAAAGTCAGGAATTTATCGAAAATAGGTGAGACGCTGGTCGTATTTCGACAGTTCTGCGAGTTTTATTATAATTTTCGTACAGTTCTGAACGTGTTCTAACGTTTTCTAAAGAGTTCTGGCGATAAACATTATTTAATCATTCTATATGTTCAGAACTATACGAAAAATATTTTATATAAGCCAGAACTCCGAGATTTCCTACAGCGTCTCACCCATATACACGTAAATGCGTCTTTCTCGGGCGATAAAAATTATTTAAAAAATGATTAAATAATGTTTATCGCCAGAACTCTTTAGAAAACGTTAGAACACGTTCAGAACTGTACGAAAATTATAATAAAACTCGCAGAACTGTCGAAATACGGCCAGCGTCTCACCTATTTTCGATAAATTCCTGACTTTCGAGCGTTATTAATTTATTTAAAAATTTTACAACATTGCCAACGCCCGGAACTCTTTAGAAATTGCTTTTATATGTTCAGAACTAAACGAAAAATATTTTATATAAGCCAGAACTCCGAGATTTCCTACAGCGTCTCACCCATATACCCGTAAATGCGTCTTTCTCGAGCGATAAAAATTATTAAAAAAATGATTAAATAATGTTTATCGCCAGAACTCTTTTGAAAACGTTAGAACACGTTCAGAACTGTACGAAAATTATAATAAAACTCGCAGAACTGTCGAAATACGGCCAGCGTCTCACCTATTTTCGATAAATTCCTGACTTTCGAGTGTTATTAATTTATTTACAAATTATACAACAATGCCAATGCCCGGAACTCTTTGGAAAATGCTTCTATATGTTCAGAATTACTCGAAAAATATTTTATATAAACCGGAACTCCGAGATTTCGCTTAGCGTTTCATCGTTTTCCGTCATGATTACTTTTCGGTTAATATTAATTTTTTAAAATATAACACAAATATTCTAACGCTCGGAACTCTTTAAGAAATGCTTCAATATGCTCAGAACTACTCGAAAAATATTTTACATAAATCGGAACTCCGAGATTTCAACTGGCGTCTCAACTCGGTATACTCGTTACATTGTAATTTTTTTTAGTACTTTATAATTAATTTTTTTGCTTTTATATGGCAGAACTCTTTATAGAACTGTTATAGAACTATAGATCTCGCAAAATCTGATGAGATACAGTAGTGGAACTTGTGTAGGACAAAGTGAGACGCTGCGTGAACCTATAGCGTCTCAGTTTGTACTGACGCGTTTTTTGGCTTTAAAAGCCAGAACTATTTGTTTAAACTAGCAGGAACTCTAGAACTATTGAAAAGGAAGTCAGAACTCTCAATAATTTGTGAGTTTCCGCAAAATGAGACGCTAGCTTCACACACACGTCTCAACTTCATCGGACGAACGAGACGAGAACAATAGGTCTGCGACGCGCGCCATCGTGCAATACGATTTCCTTCGAGTTAGTGATAAAGTGCACCGATATTTTAGCGACGAGATACTTCGAATTTATTTCGTCCCTACGTAGACTACGGTTCTTTGTGAGATCATTCCTATTGTGCGCGATATGGGCAACATGAGAGGAAGAAATGTGGAAGAAGCTCCTTCTGGAGATTTCGCCAAATTTATGACTCGGCATAATGACACAGACTGAATTTTAGTCTCCAAAGACTCAACTACCCACATACGATTCGACTCGAACGTCGACCTGATGCATTTTTGTCATATTTATGACAAACACATCGTGTTTCTTCACGTTAGCCTCTAAAAAACCTTACAAGTAATTTTACATTTATTTTCATTGATTGTAGGAAAAACAATTTACATGATATCTTATTCTTAGAATACATAGTATAATATATAGAATTAATTTTAGCAACAAAATATTTTATTAGCATTAAAGACGCTATAAATTTGTTTTTTAAAAGAATATTTTCTATTATCTTATCTTTCTGATTGGAAAGCGTTCGTATTATACTTGAAAAAATACGGTATCTATTTAATCTGTAGATAATTGATATTTGACAATTACCCAGCATTCAGTATTAGTTGTTGACTTGGTCTATGATTATTAAAAATATATTAAAAATACATGCGTATTAGGACGCAAGGGAATTCGTAATCGCCGAGGGGACCTTTGCGCGAGATCAACGCGATAATTCGAATTTTCATCCCGCGGCTAACGGTCCATACATATTTATAGTTTAATTAAAATCGATACGAGCTTACGTGGGGGTGGCTTAAACGGCGTGACGCACCGCTCGTTTTCTTTTGTGCCCGAATTTCAGTACCGCCACGATGAAAATGCGTATATATCAATGAATATGTAGCGCTGAAAGACTCGAGAGGGCAAGCAGGGGGAAAACAGAATTGCTCGATTTCAATCATTTGATATCGTGTACGTATAAATATACATTTTTATTTCTCCGAAAATATATGTTATAATAAATTATGAGAAACAAATTTTATGACAATAAAGAATGGTGGATCAGAAGACTTCAAGCGTTCTTCACTATGAAATAATGTCAGTATTTAATTATTTCCCTTATTCTTTTTGTTAATTTCTATTGTAAGACAGATCTTTCAGCTCAATACAAAATATAAGAAGAAAAATGTAATGTTATATCTCAAAATGTATATATATTTTTAAAAAGTACTCTTGGATATTTTATGTTTAAAATTAGTCCATATATACTTTCGTAATACAGTTAGCATCAATATTCAACAATCAGTATTTACACTTTGATATTGTACTAGCAGGCATCCCTAACCACAGTCAACTTATTCAGAAAAATCACGGAGATAAAAAGAAGAAGAACGCAAGGGATCACACACAATTCGCGATTTATAGGAAGATAAGTCATATCTGCGAATATAAGCGATGTACAATCAGTCGGACTTATCTATCATTAAGCGCGTCGATGCTGTTAACTGGCGCTCGTCTAATATACGATGAAAAACAACCGCGTAAATTACTCATCCTCGCACCCCGCAGAAGTAAACGTACGCGCCATTATACCAATCCTCCCGTGTAAGCGTTTCGCCACGGTGCTCGATACAACACGGCTACCTCACGGATGTCGCCTGGCTACTATTTACGATCGCAAGACGTATAAAGCCACGCGGATCGTTACACGCTCCTTTCGCGAACGACTTGTTCCTTCTCGCTTTCGCCGGTTGACGTTTCTAACGCGTACATCGCTGCTTTGTACTTTCGCCAAAGCCAAGATCGAGGAGTAAACCATTAGTAAAAAATTATCATTCCCATTGTATCCATAAGATTCGAAATACTCCTTAATTTATATTACATGTGGTAATATATCATTAAGATATTGTGACGCAGCATTGTGTTTTTTCTGCTGCAATTTTTTTTAACATCAAAGATTTGAAAAAAAAAATTAACGAATAAATGATTTTCCAAAAGTAGATAAAATTTGAATAAAAACTCTAATGTGCTAATTAAATAATACTTTTATTCAAACTCACATATTATTTTATAAGGTTATGCAGCTGAGTTTACAAGAATTATAATGTACCTATTCGATAACGATTTTCTGGTGCGGTAACGGAAAGAAATTCTGTCACGATCTGCTACTATATGTATATGATCATTTTCGGCCCGCACATAGCATTCGCACCACGTTTCAATGTTATGTGCTATCTCGTAGTCTCGAGTAAGATTGTCAAGAACAAAAAGGGATAAAAAAGGATTCCAATGCTCGCTTGAAACTAAGTCAAACGCTGAGATATATTCCCAATAATTTTCTTTTATTACCAGTATCTTTTATGTATATATTTCAAGAAAATGTAATTCATTTTCATCGTATATATCCGCTTAAAAAATTGTTTACGAATTTTAGGGTGTTTTCAGAAAAATGTTTTAATAAATCTGGAGTTTATTTCTCTTTCCCTGTTAAAATATATATCTTACTTCAATTATATATCATTCTGTTCTCTTTCTCTCTCTCTGCATAATAAGCGTCACATTGACAGTCACGAGTTAAAATAAATTAGCGCATTTGTTCGCATTGAGAAGGACTGAGGTAAAAATAATGGGACGACTCGGCTGCTAATTACCGACAGTAATATATTAGCATAGAACTCCAGTAAAATTCGTGAGCGGTGACAAAAGAAAACGAGGGAGACTTACGAGTTTCCTCACCCTCTCCGGCACGGCATCATCATCGTGATATTTCGTTGTACCGTCACGCCTCGCGCCGTTCCCTTTGAGCTCTAAATAACGTCCGATGGAGTCCTTAAACGCGGGGATGCGTCGCCGCGCATAATATCCGTTATTTACAAGCCAATAAAATCGCGCGTCTCGAAACTTGAACGCATAAATAAATCATGGAAGAAAAAGAGAGAACGGAGGCTCTATATCGCTACGATCTCAGCGGTCGACGTAATAATCTACGAATTTAGCGCGCATTGATGTTAAAAGAATTTTTATGAACAACCCCTTCTCTCTGAATCCACTCGATCATAGCTAAAGAAATAGTCTAACTCGGGTATAAAACCCGCTGGTGTATCGTATTTATGATATATTGAAATTGTTCTTTAAAATTTAATACCCGTATAAACATAGCCATAATATTATGCAGAAACCCGCAGTCATCCGCTTCGCGCTAATTTCATTAAACACCATCGCGTTATTAAATCGATAGGGTGTGTATACGATACGATAAAAAATTATAATATGTGTATGAACATGGTTTATATATCGTTTCCTTGCCTATTTTTACCTTTTAATGAATATTCACGAGACCAAAGGCCGCGGCAATTTTCATGAATAATGTTGCTACATGTTTTCTCTTTTAAGTTCTCACGTAACGAATATATTATGCTTAAATTTTTAAATTATACGTTCTATGCATTCGAAATGAAAATAACTAAATGTTAACAACTCATGGTGAAATTCCAAGGATTGGGCGATGATAATATCAATTAATATAATATCTCCGAAAATGTTAAATTATAATTTTTTCATATAATTCTCTGTAAAATATCATAAAAAAATAAAAAGCAATTACCGTTGCTTTTTTATAAGGAAGAATGGAGTTGCTAAAAAAAAGACACGTTTATCCTTCTATTAATTTGAGCTGCACAAATATTCTGTGAAGCGCGTCGATTTTAATTTCAATTAGCTTTGGGGTAGGAAATAAGGCAGGAAAAATTGGTCCGGGATCTTGTCGTAGAATTCGCCTCTTGGGCTCAACCGTCGATAAGCGAAAAGCGTTGCCTGTTAGGCGGCCAGAGTGGGTGTCAAGGGAGACGGTAAAAGTACATTAGACGGTAATTAAAAGAGAACCTATTACCCTGGCTAACGGGGCGTGAAATGCTTTAAATCGTTTACAAATTACAGTGTCTGCGAGCGCTGAAACGTCTGCTGCTACGTATAGACACGAAAATCACGCAATAAACAGTTCGAGTAACGACAACTCGATATTTTATTACGAAAGATGTCTTATCGAGATAAGTAAAGAGCTCCGAGCGCCACTTCCAGTCGAAAAACTTTACTTTACTTTAATCCTTTAGCCGATAACTCGATAGCTCGTCTATTCATGAATTTTAGTAAAACAAGAGGATATTCTGATTATCGGAATTTCTCGATTAATGATACAAAATTTAGCGATTTGTATGCGAAATGGAATTTACCAGTCAAAAGAATATAAATTCAAAATAACGACTTACGAAATAAGAATGCAAATTGAAATTTTAATAAATTATTGCATGTAAAATTAGTTGTAATTGCTATAATAAATGTTCTATTAAAATTAATAATTTCTGCGAATTATATATGTTGTAAAATGATTTACATACATGCATTACATCTATATATAATTTATTCATAGAAGGTTTACGCGAAACATGCGTAAACACCACGTATAACAAGGCGTATTTTGGATCGGTGCAGTAAAGTTGGATATTTTACGACGGGAAAAGTCCTCGCGGAGTTCGGGCGATTTGAAAAGCTCTCGTGAACTTAACTCACACGAGCCAGTGGACCTGTCGCCACTTGTTGAATGTTTATGAAGAAGAACAGAAGTTGAAAGTACCCTCGAATCGTTTCGGCCAATCGCAAATTTCGAGTGGAGATTAAACGTTTGCTTTATCGTATGCCTCGAGAACTCTTCCGATTAAACCGCTGATAAAGCGAATGAAAGACTGCGAGGAAATAACGGCGCACTTATCGTTAGTATTTATTAATATCGTTAGCAAGAAAATGTCCACGTTACTGAATCGTTTGTCGACAGTTCGTGTTGGAATTCGGAAAATATTAAGATTGTTCAAGACATTATCTACAGATTGCGAAACATATGTTGAGAAAAATCGATTAAATTCATCAAAAATAATAAAAAAAACAATTTCTGTCTCTTTTACAGTTAAGTATAATAAACATATAATCGCAACATGAGCGACTGTAAAGAAAAATCAATGTTAATCGAGAAATATCTCTATAAGATCATAAAATTCCGATTATCACGTTATAAGTCCGGCGCACTTTATCCAGCTTATCAAACGACAGAAATCTCTCGCATCCTTTCGAGCTCCAAAATTCTCCAAAATGTCGGCGTGAAAAGTGTTGGAAGACTTACCTTTCAAGATGTCCGCGAAGAGGAGCAGGAAGAACAGCGTGCATAATTGGCGGTGATCCCTGCGTGCCATGTTGTCCCACGGCGAAACGCACAAGACGCGATACACAAAAGTCAATTGTATGAGACGCGCGCGGACACCAGGAAGCACGAGAATCCCGCCGTAGCGCACATACTCGAGGAACAATCCCGGATGCGGCGTATATACGCGATGTCGCGATCTCAAGCGCGCGCGTTCGCCCGTCGACGCGAGTCACCTGTAAATTTCAAATTTTCAAAATGGAGCATGCGCGCGCGCCGCCGCTCGGCGAATCACACCGCGACGTTTCGGCATTCGCGTGGACGCGTACGTCTCTCGCCGGACCAGATTCTCGGAGAGAAATAAAACTCACAGATCCGTCGAAATCCTCTCAACGATTCCTGTCCCTCGTCACTATTGTCGGAAGTGCCGCAGTCCGCGGGTCGCGTCGAACAAGCACGTCACCGCGCACTGGTGTGTCTCACAGTGTTGCGCGCAAATGACTCGACGTTCACAATGCTCGCGCGATTCCTTCCACGAAAGGGGATCGTTCGTTCTCGGCCTCACAATGCCCCGCTCCACCTATAAAGCCGTCACAAAGCGTCGTACGTCACGCGTTAACTGTCGCGCTGACAAGTCCGCTGTTGTCGAAGACGCACCAACGGAAAGGAGCTCGCGCGCCGTTCTCAGCGAGCGTCCATGATCGCGTTGAACGACTCACCTTCGCTGACCGTTTGAATTACAACTGGTCGTCCGAAGGCAGCTCGACAGTCCGCTTGATGATTTCGTTCAACGAGAGCCGGTGTCTCGCGACGCGTGTCACTTCCCGCGCACTGTCTCACGCACTCAGCTCAGAAAGACGCAACGAATCGGCCGAGGTGTCGCACGACACTGCCGGCCGGCCGCTAACTTCGCGCGGTCTCGGCGACTCAACCGCTCGACTCGGCGTCGCTCGGGAGACGCGCACGCGCGCGCGAGCCGCTAGGGAGCGCGCGCGGGTGGGGGGAGTGGGGACCGCACGTAAAACCGCCGCGCTGCTCCGTTCCCCCCACTTTCGCGCCACCCGGCGTCCACGACGCGTCGCGTCGCGTCGCGTCGCGTCGCTCTTCGTTTCGTTTTCCTCTCGCTCGCAACAAGTTGCTGGCCGCGCGCGTGAACCGCGAGAAAGAGGAGCTGCGAACGAAGAAACATCAGGGGTGCTTTCGGCGCGGCCGGCTGTAATGAAATTAGATTAATGGCCCGACGTGGCGTGCGGGGGCCGTAAAACAATCTTCGCGTTTCTTCCCGCAATGCCGCACATACGCGAGATTTTATACGCGGGATTAGAAAGTTTTGTTCGTGTCTATTAAATTTCAGTTTTTATTAGTACAAATGTTCTAAAGTTAAATGGTACATCTTAAAGGAGAAATACAATTCTTTCACATATCGTATCCCCATGTCCGAAATCATTTTTTATTGTCTAATCATTATCTCAGCTTGGCTGGACTGTCGGAGTAGGTGGTCGATCCTTCGGAACTATAGCAAACGCTGTGCTGTAGAAAAAATTCGTAATTGTACAAAGATCGTATAGAGATAGCGCAAAATAGATGTTATAAACTGTTAAACTCAATTTCTTGAAATCTACAACATAGTCAACCGCTTGAAAAAGACCAAAAATACATTTTGGCTATTTAGCTATACAAATAAATAATAAAGTAAATCATAATCATTAACTTTGAAAACCGTGCGACCCCTAGGCATTCCTAATTGCGGAGCGGAGGTAGATTTAGTGTATTTCTTTCTCCTGTTAATCACAAAATATTCAGATGTAAGATTGCAATCGAAATAGTATAAAGCGATTAATATATACAATTACAGAAACTATTCTAATAATATTAATGAAAAGATATTATTTTGATGCAAATAATCTAGCAGAGCAACGTAATTAACGTAAAAAGACACGCCCACGGATAAATTCTGCTGCTATCGCTGACGACGTCTTTGCTGCTGTAACTCATCGCGGCCAAGCAACGTTCCTCGTCCGCGTGCTCCTGGCATCCCCCTGGGCACCGTCCAAACCTATCTCTCCACCATTCCTTCAATTTTTCAACCACGCCCTTACGCAACGGCTTCGAGGGGCACGTATCTGGTTGGCAGTAGTCCGCATTCTCGTAGAGAACCGCGAATCTGAAGAGAAAAGAACGGATTGAATATCATAACAGCGTTAAGCATTCGTTTTTTCCAAAAAATTTACGGCAAATGTTGCGAGAAAATTCCATATTTAAATAATAAATTATATATTATATAATACGTCTAAATAATAGATAACTTTAACATTAATATAAACTAGATATTTGACGTATAGGCAATTCGCTGTAAAGCTGAAGTAAATAAATTCTATAGTATAGGCAATTCGGAGTAAGCCAGATATAATGTGAAACAGAAAGATAATAGATAAGCGAAAGAAAGCGATCCCTTAACTTACGGTGTAGCCTTTGATTCGCAGGGTGGACAGCCCTCGGAGGGCTTGGTGAGAAATCTGTAGCACACTAAGCTCAATCCCACCAATAACCACATCATCAGTACGGATAACACTGCTATAATCACGAGCTCCGTGGGTCCAAGTGTCGTTGTACTGTCTGAATTCAATCGGCACAAATTTAATTATCTTACAATTTAATTGTCCTTTGAGTAGTTAGAAAGTGGTACTATTAAATTAAGTGATACAGATGCGAAGAGGAGAAAAAACCGTATTATCTCGCGAGGGAACAACCTACTTTCTCCTTTTCCTTTGTAAAGCGACGATCCACTCTCGTCCGTCTGACTCGTACGTCCCGTACCTACTTTAGGCATAACTTGATAAGTACCGCTTGTTCTGCTCTTCATAATATCGCCGCCGATATCTAAGACATCAAGCCATAAAAAGAATATGTTATAAAATCGTTTGTGAGAAAGTTACAGCTTTTAAATCAATCATTCTATTAATTAATCAATTTTTTTTCTCTACTCCAAAGTTTCAAATACAGAATCTAGACGACTGTCCATTAATCTTTTCTAACGTGATTTTATAATTTTATAATTGTAAAATAAAGCAAAACTTTCCGAGAAGCCGTATGCGCGACAAAAAAATTATGCGAAGCAAAATGCACAGAGCCATTTTGATCCCCGAGATGCATCAAAGGGTTAATGGACACGCGTTTATATTTTACTCCCCTTGAAAGCGCACAATGAAATCGCGCACGAATTTGCAAACACGGTGAGAGAAACGCAGAGGCTGCAGTTTCTTAGCTATGCGAGCGCTTAAAACGGAATAGCATATCGGTCTCGTTAATTTTCAAACGCGGCGAATCGCAACGAAAGGCCGTCATGAAATATTACCCGATTCTCGCAAGGTAGCCAGTACTCGGAGGACACCACCGAATGCTGGATACCATTTCTCGTCGTCCAGGTGTCGGCGCACCTGAAATGCGAAAAGTATCTTTGCGATTTTTGCGAAAAGTTTTTGCGGTTCGTCCAAAATTAATCTTGAACAACCGCGTTAATAATTGTAAAGTAGAAAATCTGCGGAAAAGGAACAGGACATGATTTTTCTAGTATGAGAATTTTAGAATTTTTTCCCCAGAGACATCTTGTAATTTATATTATCATTATTTTATCTGATGATCTGCTCGTGATGTACAGATTGTTGCAACCAGGTATAGAAGTCCTTATTAAACTTTCGCAGCCGCGTTTTCGTGCTTGATCGCGAAATGATGCACTTGACGCTGGCGATGTAGTACTTCACGAGGGCAAAAGCCGACTTTTCCGAGTACAATGATTGCAGGCTATCGGTTTTGAAGGGCAGCGCGATGCTAGATAGAGAGTGATGTGTTGAGGCTGTTTGTTCGCCGAGGCATTCTTACAAATTGCGGCTCGATAACTACCTGTTTGGCTCCGCTTCATTATCGAGGAACGGGAGGGGTATTGTGACTTCGTTCGCCGTAGCTTCGTTACCATAGCCTTGGCGAAATAAAAGAGTTTAGGAATAATTGGTACTTATATACAGCATTTGAAATTAAAGATAAACCGTAATATAAAATTGTCAGCTGTCGTAGACAATATTTTTCAGTGGTCATTTCAGTCTCTTTACAGAACAGTTAAAATATCGATTTACTTTTAATTAGTTATGTAAATTAGATTTTCATACAAAAATAGTTTCTTATTTTTTTTAGGTGACAATGATATTGTACTACTTTTAGCTTTACATTCGTGTGTCAGCCACATGTGGAATACTAAAATAGTATACAAGTGTCGTTCAAAGTTAAACTCGTTCCTTCGTTCTCACCATCGACCGCACGTCTCGAATGTCCCCGCTTCATCGTGGACCGTCTTTTTTTTCTGAACGTGAAGCTTCGATAGTCACCGC
This sequence comes from Temnothorax longispinosus, assembly GCF_030848805.1. Taxonomy (NCBI): domain Eukaryota; kingdom Metazoa; phylum Arthropoda; class Insecta; order Hymenoptera; family Formicidae; genus Temnothorax; species Temnothorax longispinosus. Next base: position 15,947,353 of record NC_092359.1, on the reverse strand, counting down.
TGTCACGTTCGGAAGCTATTTTCATTTATGGAAAAAGCAACAAACAATCAAATTGATTCTTCGCGATCCCAAATCAGTGCATGCATTCGATACAGTTTTCAAATTACAATTAGCTTACAAAATTAAGTAATATATACAATATTTAATATGCATTTTCGAAATTTCTTCGGATCGCGAAGGATTAACAATCGCACTTACACGCCGAATACGTGATAAGCCCATTACAGGCAACCGACGTTTTCGGTGGTGTAATTATGATGGGTGGAATCCTGATATTTGGAAGATCTTGGCTGGGCTTCGACCAACTGGCACCGTTTGTCTGTAGAAAGACCTTCAGCTCGTCGAAGAGCTCAAACAGCATCCTCGCGTTACGATACTTGATGTTACCCGCGTAATACGAGTGTCTTGTGATGGGGAGGATGTAGACCCGCAAGTAACCGCCCAGAGTGTCCGCCAGAGCTTTCAGCATCAAATGCTTCGTTTTGCCAACGGACAGCCTCCGTACGCTCTCAAGGCATATGTGAAAATAGTCCATGAGGTGTGCTATGTACTGATCGTTCTGGGGATCGATGACGTTCACCTGGCGAAGAGGAAAATCTTAGAAAGCTTCCTGTGCGTTCCTTTAAGAGCACTCACTCCTCATTATAGAAAACGGAGATCCAAAAATATCGAGGTCGCTCTTTTACAAAATTTATTTTTGAATAAATAAATAAATAAATAAATAAAAAAGATACATTTTCTTTAGGAATTAAGCTTTCAAAATTTTTTGTTTATGATGATAAAATATTGTCTTTTATAATACAGTTTATGTCGACAAAGTTCTTGTAAGATGCTTCCATTGGCCTTACGTTGGGTAGAATATCTTGAAACATCCTCCGACTACTAAGAATAGTAAATTCATCATTTGTCCAACATTGCTTTCCATAATCGTTTCTTTCGAATAAAACGGTGCCGGTTTTTTGACCATGATTAAAAGATTTAGCCTCGCTTAACCTATCACGAACAAGACAGTAAATACGTTGAAAACTTCAATCAATGACATGATTATGTTCAATTTTAAAGAATTCATTTACTTAAATAAATGTTGATATCATACAAAATTAAGTAAATGTAGTAATTGTTAAATGGCACGTATATCTTTATCGAATGCAACAAACCTTTTACTGAAAATGCAACCTACAAGTACCAAAAAAAACCATAAGAAACATATATTCATGCTCCGAAACAAGAATTCTAAATGTTCAACCGCGTAATTTTTTTTCGCGGGTTTCTTGGGTATTTCTGACAAGCCTATAACGACTTGTGCCCATTATTCTATCACAACTATATTTCTATTACGCGCATTACTTCGTGCTAATAAAACAGTAACTTCAGACATGATTGTTCATTTTATTTTACAAATATAAATTTATAAAAATGGATATATATTTTTTTATATTAAATAAATAAGGTAAAAAATTCAAGAAAATCTAAGACATAATGAGTGGACAAGTTGTAATCATGATAGCAATAACCAAAAATAAAAAAATTATACTGTCTCTTTTCTACTACTAATTTGTTACGAATTATAATGTAGAACAAGAAAAAAAACACATGATGACATATGTATCACTTATCATTTATTATTATTACTGTCAGATATATATTAGACACTTAAATATACAAGAATGTAAATGTTTGAAGTGAACATTATAAGATAAAAAGATATCAATTATCGTGTCGAAAATATCTACGCTACAATATTTGCGTGTACGAATTAGAAAATTGTTCATTTCAAATCTTTTAAATCTAGTGCTTTCATTTTACACAAAAATCGCAATTGCAAGAATTTTATCTCGTCCGTGTTGAGTTTTACCACTCCCTCTTGATTATCGATCGAAAGTAAAGTGCCGACAGCTTCGCGGTCTTCACCCAGAATTACTTTGACTCGATCGCCGCGTGACGGTACCACAGGTTCCAGTTGTTCACACACTAGGTTCACAACTCGATCTTCGGTAGGTAGATAAACAGTGCACATACCACCCTGTCACAAATATAAACGTGTTATTCTTGAAAAATAAAATTAAAAAGATGCGCATATGTGAACTACCGGTATCGCAATATCTTATTTTATTCAGAATTGACACAGAATCACTTACTGAAATTCCTCGAATAACTGCTTGTTGTCCAGCGAGAGCAGGATCGTCATGAGAGTCGCGAATGCGTACTTCAATATCCGTCGTATGCCATTCTGAGCTACCCATGATACCGGAACCGACTGCATCCATTCCTGTTGAACTAGGTGTATGTGGATTGTATGGACTACTTGGTACTCCTGTAAGAATTACGAATTATGGTGTATAACAAGGTGTATTTTGAACCTCATACCGAGTTATAACTTGTTACGATCGAGAATTTGTTTCTGCTACGCGTAGTATGAAAGCAATTGATTCGTATTCGGCAGATGCCGGTTTCGATCCCAACCTTCATTTTATGTACGTCTCGATTTAATAAAAGATTGATTTGAAGAGTTAAAAGTTGTGAATAAAGTACTACGAGATGAATAATAACTCGTTTCGAAAACCCATATTTCATTTCGTTCGTTCGTTCAATTTGCTTCTGCTTTTTAATTCTGTTATATAAAAAAATATAATTGAGTAGATAATAAGATAGATATAGAGTTAAAATTTACTTATAATCGTTACATGTAAATAATACGATAAGAAAGTTAAAGAGTGATTATATTGCAATGTTAAATTATAAAACCATTTAGAAACCTGAAAAACATTTAGATTCTATAATAGAGACTAAATCCTCATCTACTTATATAGAGATTCCGCTAGCGTTATATTACTTACCAGGTGTCATAGGACTATAACCCATCGGAGAAGGAGTTGCAAATGCTCCATGTGGGCTAGTAGTGTATCCAGTACCACTTGGGGACGGAGTAGCAACGTAGCCTGTAGGACTTGGGCTCGCGGTAGCACTGCCCGCAGGACTAGGACTCGGCTGATATGAGCTGAAGCTTTGTTCCGAGCCGTACATGGTGCCCGGAGTCTGCGGAGTAAACGGCCCACCAGTAGGAGGATATCCGGGCCCGTAACCGGGCGAGCCACCTTCTTCTATACTGTAGCCGTCGAAATCGTTCGTCCTGGCGGGTGTGTTAGTAACTGACGGATCCCAAGCTCCAGATTGTCCTGGTGTTCGCGATCCATCGTGAGACGGCGTCATTGAACCGTAGTGAGGGGTGCGAGAACCATCTATAACAATCAAATTTTAAAAATTGTACTTTCCACATCATCTCATATAAAAGAAAAAATACATGTATAAATATACTCACTTTCGTACATCGGCGTCTGGGAACCGTGCATAGGTGTCTTTGATCCGTCCCTCGCGTACATCGGCGTCTGCCCACCAGCACCGTAAGCCGGAGTTCTGTTGTAACTGCTGAAGCCACCATCCTTTGTCGGGACGCCGACGTTTGCTATATGAGATCGATCGACGGAGATTGTTTGACACGTGGAGTGCAATTCCACGCGCGCTGTTGTCTCTGTCGCATCTTTCACAATACCCACGTTTCCCTTGTACGGTCCACCTGTTATTTTAATCGTGGTTCCAATTAATTCTCTATCCCGTCTTGCACCGCCACCGCCACCACGGCCTCTGCCTCTTCCGCCTCCGCCGCCCCGTCCAAAACCACCTCTGTAAGATTAATCAACAGTTGATATATAAGTAAACGTTGAAAGAACATATCAATAAAGTAAATATAGAATGAGAACGAGACCAACCCGCTAGGATGCATCGGAGAGGCAATTCTAGGAGACATAAATCCAGCCACTGGTGACATAGAATTAATGGAAGTTGTCTTATTTCCACCGGACAACTGTAAATGTCTGGTTTTGCATACGAATATTCCACCATTGTCGACAAACATTCTCGAGTGTAAAAAGGCAAAACTTCTGTACAGATGTTTAATTTCACCACCTCGACCTGCATGCGGTCCGTCGACCACTTTAACAATGTCTTTTTTCTGTATGGTATTCTGTTGCGAGTCTAAAGCGACCGCGTTTCTATTTTCTCGACGCTTCGTAAGACCTTGCGGCCTCGCTTCGACCACTTTGCCATGCATAGAGAGAACGTGGAAATTCTCACGTTCTAATCGGACGATAACACCGACTGTTTGCGCATCAAGCTGCACCAAGTCACCCCATTGGAATTGTCCTAAGCTATCAACGCCGGTAGCCATGTCAGAGCATAATTGTAGATCCCTCGGAAGAACCTCGAGTTCGTGCATTGACAAATCAGAAAATAAAACTACTCTATTTTGTTCTACCCTAACAATTAAACCTGTATCACCTTCGTATCTTCCTGCTACAACCTGCAAATTAATTAAAATAATATTGTAACATTGTAAAAAAAAGAAATCTATTTTTAAAACGAGCAATATCGCAAATTTTACCTTAACGTGATCGCCTTGCGTAAAGTATTTTCGCAACTCCGAAGCTTGGAATTCCAAAGCTTCTTTAAGTTCTTCATGCTTTGGCATAACCATAATCATGTTTCCATCTATGGAAACAATCTTTCCCTGTAGGTTTATTAGTTCACCCTCGCAAACCTCTACATTATCTCCGTTACTGAAGGAATGAGTAACGGACTGATCTTCTTTTCCAGAAGTTCCAGTTCCTGGAGTACCACTTAAATCTATCTCAACACCTTCCGGTGCTTCTTCAAATCTCTCTAATTCGGAGAGTGTAGGTTTTACACCCTCCGCGATAATAGCACTTGTAGTGAAATTTTTATAAAGAAAACTGCGTAAAATAAGAAATAATTTTAATTAATAATAATTATATAAATAAATATATATAATAATATTAGCATAACATGTAATAATACAAACCCTTTACGACTATATCTATTTCCTTCAAAAATAAGGAAATCTCCATCACTGGTAACTTCACCGCCAATAGCACGGATTGCTTCGGGATCGAATGGTTTCGCAGGTGGTCGTCTTTTCTTCTTACGTTTCAATGCTTCAGATTCGCTCTGCGCTGTTCTCAATGCCCCGCGTGGTCTGGTGTAATCGATTCTCGGAAGCAATTTTAAATGAACTTGATTTTGTGCTAAGTCGACATAATCAACTTGAGCTATATCATCTTTGTAAATGCCTCGTTTTAAACGGACCCATTGTTTAGCTTTTAAACCGGTCTGCTCTTTAACTACTCGCAGCACGTCGGTCATCTCTTTAATCGGTACCATTTGCTGCTTCCATATACCCATCCTGAGGTTACCAACATTTTCGATAGCAGCTTTTACATGCGGCTGCTTGTAAGCTTCTATGTAAATGTAACCTTTAACACCTTCCGGTGCCACAACGGATTTTATCTGAAGAGGTTCGCCTAAAATTTTTAAAAGGCAAAAAAATATTAAGAGTTATGCAATAAAAAATAATCAAAAAAATATAAATCTTATTTATATTTCTTACTGGAAAATTGATACGTGATAAATTTCCGCATCAATAACAGCACGGTCGACTTTTCTTCTCCTATCCGGCATTTTACCATCCACAAATTGGGATCTTTTACGCCGGGCAACAAAGTCTGTTGAGTGATTTCGTCACTCATTTCTTCACCGCCGTCGCCAAAGCGACGAGCGGCAATCGACTCGTCTGCATACTTTTTACGAAGGTATTCCTCAATCTCGTCTTCTTTCTGCGAACTAGAAAATCCGTTCATTAAGAACTCGATTACATTCACCAAAACAAATACGAAATTATCTCCAAAATTTTAATACTTACTCCCAAAGATTTGTACCTCTACGACGTCCTTCAATTTCACGCGCAGTCGGTCCCAACTCGTCCACCTCGTTTCCCACGATGCCAATTTCTTGGGCACCTTCCTCCCATTCATCGTCATCCTCAACTTCATCATCTACTTCAGCTTCATCTATGATGAACCCACCAAACCTATCCTTCTTCTTTTTCTTTCTCGGCCGATCATCATCCTCTTCCTCTTCTTCTTCATCATATTCACTACTATTGTCCAAATCTTCTCCTGCAACCATAAAATATAAAACATAACATATATGGCAAAAAATATAAAACGACTTTGCATGTGTAATTAAAAATTTTATGATTTATCATACCTTCAGGTTCCTCTTCCGGTTCCACAGCTTCTTCATCTCCCGATCTGACTTCTTCTGCCTCGTCCAGCTTCGGGTCTCCATCTTCTGAGCTACAAATGAAATAAACATTATATTATGAGATAAATTAATCCACATTTATTTAAGAAACATCTAAAAATCTCTTCGTTGCAGACGCAAGAAAATAAAATATCAGATTCGATATTTTTCTTTTGGATTTGCAACAAAAAAATTAACGCTAAAATTCTTATTACGTGTCGACATATTCGATAATGGAGTTGTACATATGTTACATACGAGGGATCTGTTTTCTATTGCTGAACTGCACTAATCAAATTTTATCTTTTTTCCTTTTATATGGAGTAAAAGAAGATAAACTCTGAACTATAGTACAGCCAGTTCAGCAATAGAAAACAGGCCCGAGCATTTATGGTTGCAGGAGAAGACTTGGACAATAGCAATCAATATGATGAAGAAGAAGAGGAAAAGGATGATGATCGGCCGAGAGAGAAAAAAAAGAAAGATAGATAGACTCACCCAGACGGTGATCGGGAACGTGATCGAGATCTGGACGGACTCCTGGATCCTGAGCTACGTGAAGGACTTCTGCTGCGAGAGACGCTTCGAGATCTTCCTCCGACGCTCCCCGCGTCGCTGGCACCTGCAATAAGTCTCGTCGTTGTGTATTTTCGCATTATCTACGTTGCATTTTAACCGACACTAGCCTCTATCAGCGAGGTCATTACCTTCCGAATCCGACATATCGGAATTATTCGCACGTGCCGGATTGTGAGAACGGAGACGGAGATTTGGATACTCCGAGAACGTGTAGGAGTATCGCAGATTAACGGGAGCAAGCGATAATCGCTATGAAAAATGTGAACAAGAGTCAAGTATGATCAAGTACCCGGAGTACCGTGACCAAGAACTGTGACCATATGAAGCAAGACCAGTAACCACCAACACCAAGGGCACCAAGTGCCACCAGGCGACCAGGCCAGGAACTGCCACCAGAGAGAGAGAGAGAAACCAGTTTCTCTCTGCTGCCACTAACTTATCATGGCGTCGAACGTAGAGTTGGTTGACCAACGCTACGATAGGGATTCTCCAGAGAGGGATCGGACTCGCAACGAAACGAGGAGAGGAGAGCGAGTAAAGTAAGGGTGCTGTCACATGGCAGTCAGAAATTCGGAAAACGGAATCTCGGAAAAGTAACGGAGAGGGGGTCAGAAGTTATTAAATGCATATTAATAACTTCTTTCGTTAAAAGTATTTTAATTTTTTTCCATTTCATGATCTCTATCTCTACAAAATAATATAAATACACAATTTTTAATACATAAATTGTTAATGTATATACTGTCAGACATGCAAAAATTGCGGACTTGTCAGTCCGAAATTTTTGTGACTGGCTCCCCATGGACTGATATTTCCGGAATAAGTAAAAATTGAAAAAATTATTTTTATTGTTTTAGAAAAAAGATACTTACCGTAGTAGTAGAGTCTATTAAAAAATAAAGCTTCGACGTATTTTTTATTATACTCTAAAATTATATAGAAATTTCTTTAATTTAAAAATATGTTATTTAGTTTTCCGTAAAAGTCGTTCCATGGGGAGCCCGGAACCCGGCCCTTGAAAAATCGCACCGATCGAGCTGACTCTGATTGGTTGACCCCCTCTCCGTTACTTTTCCGAGATTCCGTTTTCCGAATTTCTGACTGCCATGTGACAGCACCCTCAAGCAGAGGGTAGGACTATTAGGCTATTCTCATCTACGCGCCTGACGAAAGAACGGTGGTGTACGATTTAGAAAGCTGCCTGCCATTTTCCACGCATTTCTGGAAATACGCGACCGAGACCTTCCGTTCCGACGAGGCGTTACGACCCGAATGTCACAGAAGATTCCGTCTGGTGCCCGCCAGCGTGTACCTATAGCAATTTGCGTCGAATCGGCATCACATGAAACGCAAGGACGGCACTTGGATCAAGACACCGCTGGATTATCCTCCGATCTCGACACCAAGTATGTAGGAAAGGGTAAAACTGAAGGAGAGCTCCCTCCTCACCGATTTCGATGAAATTAGGCTTAATCGATTCGTTTTTGCACAAAACGAATGAATCTGGCAGAAAAAAGCCCCGCTCGGCCCCGAGACGCGAGATATTAACTGTTAAAGTTGACGACTATCAGGTTATGAGACCTGTCATACCGACGCGATGTAGCGACTGGTAGCGACCACGAACATGCCCTGCGGCCATATGCGCATGCTCCGTAGCCGCACGCGTATGCAAAAGAAGGTCACGTGACAACTGTCCAAGCGGTAAGTAAAACAATTTCAAATGTTGATTCTCTTAAATATGTACTTTTCATATACCAACTATTCTCTGCTTTAACAAATTACACAGAAATAATTTGTTAAAGCAGATAATAGTTGGTATATGAAAAGTACATATAAATATGTGCTTTTCATATACCAACTATTCTCTGCTTTAACAAATTATTTCTGTGTAATTTGTTAAAGCAGAGAATAGTTGGTATATAAAAAGTACATATAAATCTCTATGCTCTTCATATACCAACTATTCTCTGCTTTAACAAATTACACAGAAATAATTTGTTAAAGCAGAGAATTGTTGGTATATGAAAAGCACATATTTATATGTACTTTTCATATACCAACTATTCTCTGCTTTAACAAATTACACAGAAATAATTTGTTAAAGCAGAGAATAGTTGGTATATGAAAAGTACATATTTAAGAGAATCAACATTTGAAATTGTTTACTTACCGCTTGGACAGTTGTCACGTGACCTTCTTTTGCATACGCGTGCGGCTACGGAGCATGCGCATATGGCCGCAGGGCATGTTCGTGGTCGCTACATCGCGTCGGTATGACAGGTCTCATAACCTGATAGTCGTCAACTTTAACAGTTAATATCTCGCGTCGCGGGGCCGAGCGGGGCTTTTTTCTGCCAGATTCATTCGTTTTGTGCAAAAACGAATCGATTAAGCCTAATTTCATCGAAATCGGTGAGGAGGGAGCTCTCCTTCAGTTTTACCCGTCGGGTAATTCTTCAGTTTAGCTACCTCAGCACAGAAATCGATGCAATTAGGCTTAATCGACGCGTTTTTGCACAAAACGAACGAATCTGGCAGAAAAAAGTGTCGCTCTGCCTCGCGACGCGAGATATTAATCGTTAAAGTTGACAGGAATCAGGTTATGATTCCTGTCATACCGACGACATGTAGCAACACTGAACGTGCCCTGCGGCCATATGCGCATGCTCAGTCAGCTCCAGTAGCCGCACGCGCATGCAAAAGTGCGCCAATTTGAAACTAGTGTGCCCTGCTTTATAGAAGTTGTGATTTTCGTTAAAGCAGGGCACACGTGTGTATGCTGGTGTATGCGCTGCTTTATAGAAATTGTAATTTTCGTTAAAGCAGGGCATACACACGTGTGTGCTTGTGCATGTGCTTTATAATTTCGCTTTACAACTTAGCATGTACTTTATGTTGTAAAGCGAGGTCCACGCTGCCTACCGGCGGGGTGGGTGCGGGGGAGGAGAGGGCCGAAGGCCCCCCCCTCGCACCTCCCCCCGTGTGTGTGTGTGTGTGTGTGTGCTTCCCACGCATAATTAAACTAATAAAACTCCCAGCGCGTGAGACCTAACTGCTTGAATCGAGATGCTTGGTTATTCTGCACGATTGATTCATTTAAAATTGGCGCAGTTTTACATGCGCGTGCGACCACTGAGCATGCGCATATGGCCGCGTGCAAAAACGCGTCGATTAAGCCTAATTGCATCGATTCTGTGCTGAGGTAGCTAAACTGAAGAATTACCCATGCAAGTTAATGCAGAACGTGTCGTGGACGTTTCTCAAATGAACACATCGCGCTGTGGACGATCAGCACCGTCTACAACTGTACTGACTTGCACGAATGCACGTATTAGAAATTGACAAGCGCGCCGGCGACACGTTAGAACGGGAATTCACTAAGAGAGCAATTAGTCAATTCTAGTTTTAACTAAATTATTTTAGTTAAAACGCGAATTTACTAAAGCGGTCAGTTAATTCTAGTTTTAACTAAATTCTTTCAGTTAGAACGCAAATTACCGAAAGGGCTTAGTTAAAACTAGAATTGACCAGTAAATTCGGGTTTTGACTGTAACACATACATACACGATAATAGCGGATTCCGCTTTTCCGTTTAAACGTGCGGGACTCAACTCGCGGAAACGCGGAATCTAGTTACTATATTCTGTTCCGCGCTTCCGCGTTTCCGCGTTTCCGCGCTCCATGTAATGGCACCCTGAATCTTAAAGAATTGTGGTAGAAAAAAAAATAACTAAAGAATGTAATAGAATTAGAAAAATTGCTAATAATAAAGAGGTTTAAAATTTTTGTTTAAAAAAATGTACGTGATTACTCTAATTTTCGCAAATTTTGAGATATCAAGCTAAATTTTTTAAATAATTTTTATTTTTATTTTTACTTTTTTGTTACCGATTTTTTGGAAACCGCCGGTTCCAAAATTTTTCAAATTTTTTGGGAAATAATTGTTTAAATCTTAAACAATTATATATGAAATAGGGGTAGAAAGAACTAAGGAATGTAATAAAATTAGAAAAATTGTTAATATTAAAAGGGTTGCCGATTTCTGTTTAAAAAAAGTGTACGTGATTGTTCCAATTTCCGCAAAGGTATTTGAGGTATCAAACTGAATTTTTTTATGGATAATTTTTCGTTACCGATTTTTTGGAAACCAGTTTGGAAATTATTCAAATTTCGAGAAATAATATTTTCTCGAAACCAGTACCAAATTTTGTTTTAATTTTTGGAGGATACGATTAATTATTTATTAATGGATAATTATGTATTAATGGATCGACTTTCTTGAAACCAGTGCCAAAATTTTTCTAATTTTTTGTTGATGATTTTGATGAAATTGGTACCAAAAGATTACTAATTTTATGGAAATGGCTATTATGGGGTTGAAAATTGGGTTTTATGGGGTTCTGTTGGTGCTCCTAATTAATGAGTGAGTTTGGGGAGAGGGGAATAGATTATTATAAGATCCTGGAAGTAGATTTCTATTTATTAAGTGCAAGTACGCAAAGATGTCGAATCACCTAGGCGACAAATAAACAAAGGGGTTATTGTAGTTTGTAGTTGCCGTCGAATATTAATCTCCTTGCGTGCACACGGTGCACATCGTTTATCCTCGATATGTCCGGAGACATCGCGGAAAGCCTCCTCGCGCAATATTACGGAATTTTCGAGGGTCCAAAAGCTGAAAAATTTTTATCGATCCAGGAATGCGTGGGCAGCGTAGAGAACGACTCGGATAAACTGATCGGCGAGCAATCGACCGTGGAAACGAACGACGATGACACATCCAGGGAAACGGGGGTGCAGGTGTGAATTTCAATATGATTCTGACATTTATTCTTTATAAATAACAGTGAAGTAAACAATACAATTGATTGTTTGTGACAAACAGGAGTAATATAGATATCGCACTTTTCGATTTTAATAATTGAAATGTTATTACTGCTGCTGTGTAATTGACATTATACCGCGTATAATGCTCGGATAAATTAAAAAGTATCACTCGACTAAATTAAATTAAAAAAAAAAATCTAAATGCTTTACTGTTCAATTTAATTTAATTAAAACCTAGAATTTGAAAATATTTGTAATAAAAATAAACTGTATTTTGTGTGAAAGTATGATTCACATCATTTATTAGGAAACATGCGATAAACATGAGAAGAGAGGCTTACGTTTCGATTTTGCTTCAAAATTTATATATGTATATACATGTGTAAATAGTACCTTAACATTTATGCATGCAGGAAAATGATATTGAGAACGAGGAAGAGAATTCCGAGATTGATATTCCAGCAAGATCCTCGCGAGCGTTAAAATGGGAAGCGCTCGAAGACAAAGAGGATGAAGAAACATCGTCCGAATTCGATATTATTTTCGAAGCAAATACTGCTGGCAATTTATATGAAAATACGTGTGCCTCCTCCGGCAAAGAGACACAGGATTTTGCCATATATAGCAAGGCTGCCTCCACTCTAGGTAGGTATAAGATGTAGGTCAAAAATATAAAATTTGAGTACATGCTTTAATATGTGTCTTCATTATATGGAAAGGTCTGGAAGACAACGAAGGGAACGATTCGTATCTCTCGCTTAGTGAAGATATATTGCCGGACAGTGCTTCAGACATTTCTTCAATAGCAGGGAAGAAGAAAACGGAGAAATCTGCGATTAAGTTTGTTCCGCCTTCAACGCCGCCGCCAAATAGGACTCCGTTATACACTGAGACTTTTGTAGATTTAACAAGCACCGGTCTCACATCACTCCCTATCGAAGCGATTGAAAAATATCCTGCGATACAAGTACGCACGCAATGTGGATAATGTTTTAAATGAAAAAAAAAATAAACGTTTACAAGATTTAAATTCAGATTTTATCTGATTCCTGCAACGTCACTTTTATATCATTGTTTTCTGCATTTTGTGTGTTAAATTTTGATAAATTTTAATTTCATTCAATTTTAGATGCTGTACCTAGAAGATAACAATCTCACCGAGCTTCCCGAAAAGCTCTTCGTTTCCCTACAACATTTACAGTGGCTGGACGTTCGAAATAATCTATTGACAAGTCTACCTACGAGTATTAAATCGCATTCTTCACTAGAAACTGTCTTGTTGCAAGGAAATAAAATCGAGAAATTGCCATTAGAACTTTGTAAGTAACTTTGTAAGGAGTCATATAATTACTTTATCAACTATGTTATTTTTTTATATACATATAATAGCTGTGAATTTTCATTATAGGCCTGGTGCCGAAACTTAAAACCCTCAATGTAGCACATAATCCTATCACTGCACCTCCAAAGGATGTTATAGCTCTCGGATGTTCGAGCATTCTCAGTTATCTCCGGTCTGAATGGAATAAATTGCATCCGAATGAGCCCGTGACATTCGTAGAACGTAAGAATTTCAAATTTGCGCATTCAGCTATTGCAACTCTGTCACACTACAATCATACATATATCAACGATTTTATTTTAATTAATTAATTATTGAAATAACTAGCAAAACAAACTGCAATAATCATCAGTGTATTGATCGAAATTAAATCAAATTTATTTTAGAGAAAATTGAACCAAAGGCATCAACGATCTTGGCTTATCGGTCTCCGCGTGAAAAACGATGGAAATTATCAAAAGTTCCACGGCGAATATCGAAAAGCGCGAACGACATCGGCGGTTCGTTCAAAGGCTCTGCGATCAGAAAGAAAAGTAGAGGTTACAAGCCCAGCAACAGGTATAGCAACACGCATAATGACGCTTTTCTGAAGAATTTAGCAAACAGTTATATCAGCGATACACGTAACAATAGTCCAGCGGGTTCTCTTTGCGCATCGTGCGCACGAAATTTTCCTGCTATTCGATGCAAAGACGAGAGTAATAAGAAGGAGAATGAGAGTAACGATGAGCTAAACCATAATCAGGATGAAAAATGCGATAAGCAGCACGCATTTTTAAAAATGATAGCTTTGTGTCACGATGTCAAGAAAACTTGCATCAAGGGAGAGATCGCCGAGGTAGATGCGAAAATCTTGCACTTAACCGGACCGTCGCCCAGATCGTGTTACGTTAGACAAAACATTGCAGAATTAATAACATATAAACATTATCGCGAAAAGGAATGTCGAATTAAGACGATTAGTAACGAGACGAAACACATCGCGCTCGCAAAGTCGTATTATTCCACAGCAAGGAATAACGAGAAAAAAATGAAATGTAAGAATGTTGAACATCCGGAACTGGTTTTCGATATTGTCACAAAAGACATGCGAAGAATGCAGCTGCGGCCGATGGAGCTGAAAGACTCGTGCAGCATGATATCGTGTTTGGAGAATTATCTCGATATCAAAAAAGCTAATTAGATATTAACTATATATCAAACTATATTTTTACTGATAATAATAAAATATTAATAATAGTATTAGTTAAATGCTATTATGTTTCATAAATTAATAAATAGATGGTTAGGCTTTAATTTATTAGGCTAATTTTTTCGGAAATTTAAAAAATGTATGCAAAATGAATCAATTATCTTCTTATAATTACATGTAAAAAATGCGATCAATCTTTTGCATTTAGATGCGAAGGTAAAGGTACTAATATGATCATGGAACAACGACTGCAATGGATTTCTAAAGCGAGAGATTTGCTGAGCGCACAATCAGCAACAATTCAAAAAATTAAGTAAGGCATCTATTTAAATTGTGCTCTTATTAATTGTAAACAGTACGCATGAACTGTATTATATAATACGCAGGGATTTGGACACTATAAAAGAATGGAGACGTGACAAACGAAGCTTCAATAAAAGCATGGAAAAAATATCGAGGAGAAATGAAGGTATATAACAAATAACTCTTCCCATGCAGTAAAAATTGGGATTTATAATTAAACTTTCATATTTTTTACTTATTGGAACATGAGTACACAATATGAAAATTTGACTGTATTATAATAAAATATTTTATTATATTACATCATGTAAAATATTTATTTATTAGATGATATTCCATTCGCAATCGACATTGAAGATTACCCTACAATTCGAAAACGTATACAAAATGCGGTATGATAACTTAATATGCATATTTGTCTGAAAATATTAAAATGGAAAGTCAATGAGAATTTTTTCTTTTTATTGTGCAATCTAGGGAGATGCAGATAATTATAAACGGGAAAAATTAAGATCAATGTAAGTTCGAATGAATAATGTTGCATTTTATCAAGGGTATAAAGAATAAGGCCCAAATTCTCAATTCACTTTTATCATAAATGCGCGCATTTCTCGATAAAAATGAACTGAGAATACAGGCCTATGTCAATGTGTAACTTTAAACATTACTCATCGCATTCCAGAAATATAAACCGAAAGATTGAAGAATTAACAGGATTCCTGCAAAAGCTCGAAATTACAAAATCTTCAGAAATATTGACGCCTAAATCTAAACAAAAATATCTCCAAACTGAAATTGAAAAGGTATAATTCTACATTATTTCGGTTAAAGTTTATTAACGAAAATTAAAATTACTGTCTTAATTTATTTCGTAGCTGTCACATTTTCAAAAGGAAGTACACAATCTAAGAAGATACAACGAAATTATATCAACTCCAATGAATTCTCCAAATAATTCATCTTAATATTTTTTTATTTTGATTCTATTTTTTATGAAAATTTTAAGAAAAAACTCAATGTTTCTTGAAATATTTATTTAAATAAAACAATATTATATCGTATGTGTATTACAATATTAATTTCACGCCCAGTCTCGCTAGCACATGTCAAAGTAATTGGAGAAGAAATGAGCTTTTCATGCATAATAAAAAACTGGAATGGAATATTCCTTGGATGTATCAGATATATATATATATATATATATATATATATATATATATATATATAGAAAGCGCGTAATATCAACAATGAAACAAGATATAAAGTTATTAAAAGATGTATTATACGTATTTCAAAAATAACGGTAAGAATCCTTTAAAAAATTGGTGTCCTTTCCAGTTTCCTTGCCAGTGCATTCGATCTTTTTTACTCCATTATCAAATATATTCAGTACAAAAGTTCTAAAAGCAATTACCATCAAAGTACAAGTAAAATCTAGCATATAAATCTGTGAGGATGTATTTCTTTTCTTTTTGTACATGTCACTCAATGAAGCTTTGTAGTAACGTTTGAAGGTACTGCACAAAATTCTTGGAAAACTATTTTAAATAGCACAGTAAGTTATTATTATGTCAGTACTGACAATACATGTAAGGCAAATAATCTATATAAGTTTTTATGATTAATTTTTTTTAATCTTGTACGTTATTATTTATATTAATTCTATACACTTCATACATTAATATATTTAACTTGTACAGTTAATGGTGAATTTATTAATACCTTCGTAGAGACATAAGAAGTAAATCACTCAAATATTTTTTACATACATATATAATGCACGTTATTGTTCTTATTACGACATTGCGCTTTAAATTTTGTATTCGCTTATTGTATTAACATAAAAGTTAAAATAAAAAGTTCTTTTTCTAGCAATTAATACGTTCTATGATACTTAATAGTGCACTTTTAAATTGTTTAAAGTAATGTCTGTATGGAATAATTAATATAAAAAAGAACATCTAACATATATCTTGTTTATGTCTAATAACAATGGATTACGACAAAGTAATATTTTCTTTTTTAGATGTCTAAAAAAGAAAACATCACATTTCGTAGTTTTATTCATTACATAAGAGATATATACATACATTTGTAGAGCCGATTAAAGTAATCCATAAGAAAAATTATATATGTGAGATTATATATACGTGTACATGATACCTAAAATACCTTACTGCTGTAGATTTCAATGTATATTACAAGCTTGTAGTTGAGCAGTGAATACTACGAAACTTATTCATACATAATATACATCTGATTATCAGATATAGATTAGGACTACATAGTTAAAATCTAAATTGTGTCATAATTTCTCACACTCATTTCTTACATTTATTTAAAAGAAACTTTAAAGCGCATTTAAAAAAAAAATGCACTTTAAAACTATATTCAGTCATTCATACATATCATTTCGATAAGAAAATACTTTTCTTAAATAAAGTTCCAACGACTCATTAATGAACACACTGGCATTTCATCACGCACATATTGAAAATTGTATATACATACTATGGACGTGTTCCTATATTCACTGCCAGTACTGAAAATCTATAGTTACGTGACGCCAACTATATATTTTCAGCACTGCCAGTAAAAAAGGAACACGGGGTATGTTTGAGAAGGAATCCAATTAGAATTAAACCAATGAGATACTACATGAAGTGTTATATGGCATAGTAATACATATATATATTTTAATAATATAATAAACATAACTGTGTGTTAACAAAGTAAAGAATATAATTCATGTTGAACTGAAAACGAATCTGATTATACTTATACATCTTCTTTTAATATAATTATGCTTATTCATCTCCTTTTAATAGAAGTATTACTATAATATTAAAACTTGGCATTAATTATTATATACATATGTGTACATTCGTATCAAATACATTTAAAGATTTCGATACTATAAGAAAGATTATATCGAATATATTAGAAATAATGTTTTCAAGTGTACGAACATTCTCCAAAAAGTACACTTATCGCGTTTGCATGTTTACGTTTAAAAAGGTCTTGAATAAAGGCGTTCAAATTTATTACTAGCTTCTGTGTTTTAGGAGTTATCCTAAGAAACCGTTGTTTTCCCGGGAGATGGTCCAAGTAGATACACTTTGTTGACGAGGATCATTGGAGTATTAATTCTCTGTTAGAAACTTCTACACATAGTTTTAATTGCAGGATATTCCTCATGCGCCGGATTTAAATCAACGAAGCCTAGCTTGCCATAGAATTCGTGAGATTCTTTGTCCGTTGACGACATCGTTGTGTGTACTCCGAAAGAACCTATCCCACAAAACATTCCACAAATACACTTATATATTGACCTATGTTTGCAATATAAAGTATAACATCAGATAATATTTAATTATATTAGGAACAAGTATATATAATTTAATTTTCAATAGAGATCGAGTAGTCTATTTCATTATGTTTTAAATCAGTAAAATACGTACCATTTGCTCTTAAAGCTGCAAGAACGCAGGTTATTAAACGTTTACAAATAGACTGATCTGTCACACTTGGCAATATACCACATATAAGCTTCGACGGATGTTGTCTGCACAATTGTTCCGACACATCCGGAATAAATGAATGAAAGTATTGTATAGCATCCTACAATTTTTATTTGAAAATAGTCAGTACGATGGTAAACATATAAAATACAGATATAGGTAAAATCGTTAACGCTCCCATACCTGAACATTTTGTGGCAGCTCGCTAATGCTATTGTCTAAGGGATATTTCATTCGCAGTTCAGGAATCGAGGAAACAGCCATTTTCTGATTGTAGGATTTTACATTCAGCGTAGCCACTGCGTAGCCCGTTACACCATTTTCATCCTCAACAACCATACATAACTCCGGACTTAATGTTAGAAATCCTCCGATGAGTCTAGATAGATAGATATTCAGAACAATTTCTTCAAGAAAATAAGAAAATAATATGTTAATATTATACGCACCTGTCTGCTACAGCTGATGAAGTTGTACAATTATTCAGTTGATTGCACACCGCATAAACCGCTTCTTCATCACTCGGTAAGTATGGCCGAATTGTATATATCTTACTACTGGGCACTTCCGGTGCTTTATAGACGAACAAATCATTGCCACTATCAACTGGAATTAATCTCTAAACACACAAAAATAATGTTCTGCAATGTATCATTTTTATAGTCAAACATAAACAAATGCAAGGAAATTAAATATACCTGTAAATCAGCCGTAAGTCCACCACGAAAAACCCATGGCTCCTGGTCTCCACTCATAAATGTTTCTTTCCAACCATTTGAAAACCCTATCCCAAGACACAGAATTGTTTTTAATAAATCACGAAATGCTGGAATTACATTCGCGCGCTATGCGTGTAGTTTACTTTCAATTGGCTTCCACTGCTCTGGGCATCAATTTTGCTTAAATCTTTAACATGCAAAGGTACAAGTCGATTGGAAATGTCTTTCTTTCTCTCATTTATTTCGGAATTGTTCCGCTCCATGTCAATGGGAGTATGAGAAAAAGAATGATTCATCCAATCGGATAACTAAGGTGCACCAATTTTTACAGATTCAAAATAAATATTATACAGATAGAGAAGTAAATTTTATAATGGAAATATACTTTCTTTTAACAATGTATAATATAAAGCTGAAAATCTATATATAATCTATCTATATATAATATTTCAAGAAATTTTAATTGTTACTGTAACTAAATATTACATTGTTACCGTAACTAAATATTATATTTTATTCCAGAGAAACCGATATTAGTAAATAGAGAAAAAAATTGGATTTCATAGATGTTGCACCAAAGCTCGCGCAATGCTAAACTCTTGAAACACTGGATTAGGATAGGAAAGTGGAATAATAGTCCAGTTTGCCAATATGCGCCTGAAATAAAATTTCTTATCACGCCTGAAAAGAATATAGTTTCTGAAACTAAGTAAAACAAATTAGTGCAGGCAAGTTGGCAAAAGGAGCGTAGGAGCATTGATCATTTAAGATAAAAAAAAGAATAGATATTTTTGCATGTCGTAATACCATTGTTAATCCACAAGACATCGTCATATTCGCAAATCAAAAGACTCGGAAAAGTATCTTTTATCGCAAATGATCAAAGATCACGATTTGCAGGGAGACATTCAAGAGTTTATAACTTCTTGTTTGCTAAATTGTGCCAATTCTACGTAATTCTTTGATGGACTTACTTCAGAAACGCAAAAATGTATTAAAATCGATATATGAGTGTTAAATCATTTCGATCACACGTTTTTTCAAGTATATATTTATAAAATCTGATAGAAAAAGAGCTTTCAAAATAATTCATTTCTCAACATGAATTATTATATAGACGCAAAAAATTAATTCTACAAATAACACAAAATATTAATACTAAAAATAAAATCATCACAAAATTTAACATGTGTATGCAACAGATTGTGAAACGACATTGTATAGTGTATCACATATATAGTTTTAGTAAAATAACAGGATTAAACGTGGACGTAGATATATATATATATATATATATATATATATATATATATCTACATCCTTTGCGATATATAGGAAGTATGTCCATCACATAGCAAATCGCGAAAATAAATGTGCTTTGTACACATTGATTTTTCAAGCTGTTGCAACGCTGCTTCTATAGATATGCACACATTTCTCGCTCGTGTTAAAACGAGACAATATTTTTTGTAAAGTCCCAAACAAAAATTTAGAAATACAACTATCACTGCAATGTTTGAAACTTTATTATTTCGCGCGCTTTCCGCCGTGTTACTCAAAGACTGTTAAACCGCATACATGTGTAGCTGCCCTGGGTAAACGTCGTCATCGTCGATGGGAATCTGCCAAACGCTATCAACCAGACAAAAAAACACAGAAATGCGAGTTAGTGAATGAACCAAAGCTATACTGATCCTGATACATTTACATTTCCACAGGAGAATATTCGCTATAGATCTTAAATCATATACAATTTCGATTAGAATAAATATGTTTAGAGAAGAACATGTATAATATACATATATGTACAATTTCTAATTTGGATTTTAATTATTACGTTATTGCATAAAAATTTATATATAGAAAACAAACTCCTGTTTCATGTTATCTGTAAAGAAAGTCGATTGATACGTTAATAGCTGGTATAAGATTGCTTTTAAATCCAGTATTTGTTCACCTCCATAAAGATGCTGTTGAATGTCATCTCATAGAATCACCGTTTTTGCCATTGCTACAAATGATCTTTTCGCCATTGCATGGGAAAGCCACATCAATTTATTTCACATTTTCAATCAGACGTATACCATTTATGAGTTAGATTTAGATTAAACAACTTTAAGCACAAAGATAAAAATCCTATATTATATATTTGCAGTAATATAAATTTTATTAAACAGAAAAATAGATGTTGTGGCTTGCCTACATAAAAATCGTCAAAATAAATTTTAGCCAGCGGCCATTAGTCAAAACCGTTTTTAGAAAGATATAAAAATATAAAAAACGATTATATATCTTAAAATTGAGACAAGTATCAATTGTATATGCATATTTGTAGCAAGTGTATTATAATAAATTTCATTTAATTTCTGTCTACTCACATACTCTGTCTTCAAAAGCATTTAATGAGTAGAAACATGTATTTTTTATGTAACTTTTCTGACTTATGGCAAAGTTTTCCCTACGCGCGCAAATGCGATGCATTTATCTCTAATGCGCAGAAACAAATGCACACTAAGTTCACGAATATACAATTTGTGACATGTGACACTTCCGAATATTACTGATAATCTTTATTACTTAATATTATGCACAAAGTTTGAAAGTTATATTACCTAGTATATTATAAACACGATAAATAAGCAGAAGAAATCTACTGTTAATACTATTTCACTACAGTTGTCATCTTTTTGAACAAGTTTTTCAAAGAAAAAAATGTTTCAAAATTGTTAGATATCTCCAAAACAACTAGATATTGTTTAAACAAAAAGCAATTAAGTTTTCTTGCTTGATATACATAAGTGACATCAAATATATTGTATAAAATTATGTGGAATTATTTATGAATCAGTAATTTACGGATTTCAAAGAGCAGATATAAAAAAAAAAAAGATTGCGCAGCGTCCGTTTATATCAATTTACAAGGAAATATAACAATTATCGTGTATTAGTCTGACAAGTCTGACAGAAATATTATATATATACTAGTATTATAACATTTTTAATACCAAATATATTATATGTATATGTATATATAAATATAAATTATATATAAATAATTAATATATTATATTTAACATTAAAATTTCTGCAACAAACTTCATGTAGGACTAATATTTAACGATTCAATTATATTTTGATAATAATTTTGGCAATGATCGTATCTTGACAAAGCATAAGAGAAATGCAGTACGTTCTATCTTTAATCAAATCAGTAAAAAGAAGAGATTTTCCTTGTAAAAAGATAGAACTATATAACAAAAAATAAGATAACGTTCACTTACCGATACGCGTGACACTTTTGTTCTGAAATATAAGTATAGGTAATAAATTATAATATTTCTAAGAGAAGTCAACAACAGCACTTGTCTGCAGTACAATGAATATAATTTTAAGAAATTGGATTGAATCTAATATCGAAAAGGTTAATATTTATATGAAATAATTGATTATTTGGACAGATTGTTACTAGAGCACACAATAAATATATATATTTGGAATTTAAAAAATTAGTAATATCATTGACTTGCATATTTTTACCAGCATACTAGCATTTCAAATAGACTTTCTTTATATATAATAAAAATAATAGCAAGACTATGTATATTTATTAAAATTCTTATCTTGATTCATACATATTCCTGATATTTGACAAGAATTAATATATATCACGTTAGAAAATAGTAATTAAATAAGAATTTTGTAAAATTAAAGATTACTTTAATTATAATAATTCAAATTTATAAATACAAGCGTACTTAAAGTTTTCAGAAATTATATCAATTATTTTTACTGTGAATCATTCTCATTACTATTATAATCTAATTTTATTTGTTACTTGTTAGAAAACAAACTGTTTGGAGATATTTTTAACGTCAATTTTTTAATAATGTCAATATATCAGAAAATATCTCATATATGAATCAAATGCAACTTACCCAGCCATTTCACGTAACTATTTAGAAGAGAAACAACTCCCCTCATATCCCATACATACGAGTACAGATCGTACAATAACTCACGATTATTACAGTATGTGAGTCTTTGGAATAATCTATTTACCGCATTACATATGTCGTTCAATTTAGCGGCACGAAGATGCCATTCTTCAATCTGAAACCATTTATCATATGTCATCAAACTTGTCAAAATAAATTTCTTCTCAATGCAACTCACGTCTGACTCAGACGTTGGATCTTCTTCCTTGGACTTCTTCATAACAACATAAGCGTTGCTCTTCAACCAATTAAATTCTTGTAACAATTGAATTCCTTGACCTCCATGCTCAAACGGCAAGTAAAATAGATCGCATAAGAGCGATAGATCCTCATGTGTGAGTTGTTTATCGATATCCACAGGTTCCTGTGATACCACATCCGCGTTATCGGAACTCTCATGATTTTCGCTATCGTTCTCTATAATCATTTGTGTACCATTGACCATTGGAGAAGTACCGTCCACTTCTACTTGCATACTTCCGGAAGCTTCGCTGCATGTCTAGCAAATAGAAATCACACGTTTATACATGCATAATTAAATCCACTAAAATTTTAACGACTTACAGAAGTGTTATCTACCATAGCGTCATCCTCCGCTGGAATTTTTGCTATATGCGCCGGCGAGTTATTTGGAGTCGTATTACAGTCCATAGGTTCTATAGAAGACAATCCGGTTGAGGTGGATAACGTAGACAGGACAGGCTCGCTGATCACCTTTATGTCTGACACTAGAGAATTCATCACAGGCCCAGACGGAGGTATGAAACTATCGCTACCTGTTACACTTGAGCAAACTTCGGCTAATGCTTGAAGATGATTAGAATTCGCCACAGGCGTGGGTGTAGCAGAAACTGTGGTGGTTGTCGTCGACGTAAGACTCATACACGTGTTCACGGAGGGAATTATTGGGATAGGTATCGTAGGAGCGACACATGGCTGCGGCTTGGCTATTACCCCCCAAGCTGCTTTCTTCTTGTTGAATTCTAACAACCATTCGCTTATCGCATTTTTCAGAGCCTGTCGAGGATGATACATATTCGGCGATAATGTTGACGGAACATCTTCACCGAGAACGCCATCCTCTGTCTCGGTTTCTAATTTAATGTCTGCTGATACAGTATCATCTACAATATAGAATAAGTCTTATCAATTTCTGTTATTGGTACTTGACTGTTAAATGTATAAAGCAATTGGCCGAAAAGCAGAAGATTCGAATTTAATTTCAAATCTAATCATTCTCGTGATATTTCTTAGAAGTTTATCTTACAAAAGACAGAAAAAATCTATAAAATAAAATATAGCGAAAATCTTACTTAGACTTAGGTCTCTTTTTCCATCCACATTGCATCTGCTCCATTGAGCCAATGTATGAATTGCTATAAAATTCGCTCCGTATTCGCAATTAGGATTAGTTAAAACTCCTCTGAGCTTAGGTATAAGATCAGGAGAACGACCAGAATACGGCCCAAGAAACACTCTCTTCTGATCGTAGTCGTTGGCATGTAAGTTATCCCAGATAACAGGTGGTCTCCTGAGCACTTCTGTGATTTCTTCGATGGACTCGACAGTTAAAAGTCTCGATATGACTTTAGGTCCAGTCCACATTATGTCAATTTCCTGAGCTAATTTACTTCCAAGAGTGTTGAGATATTCCGAAGACGCGACATTTGGCATCGCGCGCGTTGCGCAATATTGCGTGGGACACAGAAGAAAACGAGGTTGACCAAGATGTTGAAAAATATCATTTGTGACAGAAACCTATAAATAAAAAAAAAGAACAATATAAGATTCAATGCATCATGTGGGATGACACATGACTCTGTATGAGAGCAATCAATTCGTATTTGGGTTGTGAGCTGGACTCCAATCTTCATTCTATATGTATTAGTTTATAAAAGGTAGATCAAAAAGTCAAAGAATTTTTTATTGAGAGAAATGAAATAAATTATAACTCGTTTTGGGAACAACAAACTGACATACATGCAAAATCACTAACATTACATAAATATTACAAACACTATATACATACTTGAGCTTGTGCGAAAGACTGAAACACTTCTTTGTCAGCTTCACTCATTTCTGGCTCTATATCATCGAATAACAATGCAAATGCTGTACAACCAAACTGGCTGACTTGCTCCAGTTTTCTCTTCAATGCAGTGACTTCCTTCGAACTGGAATACGTGATATCTAATCCTGGGGATAATGCGTAGTAAAATGTTATCCCATATTCCCTAGCAGCTGTAATTAGACCAGTCAGATGTTCGGCTTCTTCTACGGTATACAGATCCCTCCAATAAGCGCGATGTTTGTAATCGTCCTTTGGCGCATACAGATAAGAGTCCATTCCCCATTTCTTCAACCTAGAAATAAGCATAATTTATAATTAATGATCAATTATCGTTAATATAATTATGTATTAATGTAATGTTCACGATGGATAGGAGAAATTAATATATTTAGAGAGTGAAAGAAAAATGATATTCCTCGCACTTCATAAAAAGAATGACTAAAAATACGTTTACAATGCGGGCTTACTTTTGGAATAGATCCTTTCGTTGCTCGGTGGTCCATGGTCGTCCGTAGAAACCTGCGAACGATGAAATGTGTTACACGCCTGGGGGGCAAAGGACGCAAATGTCATACCATAAGAGGCGCGTTTGGGTTACATTCCCGATAAGTGTCGTGCGGGGCTCCGGTCGTACCACGTACGTACCTTCCACCACGCCGCAGATGAAGTTGCCGTTCTTGGTGTTGAGATTCGCGGCGCTGTTCGTCTCCGTCATCGCGAATCGCGCGGGACAGGCACGTCTGGCCCTCGAGAATCCAGGAGGCGGACAAAAATGGCCCCCCGCGGTGCTTGGTTACTCCGTGGAAAAAGGAGGAGACGACGGAGGAGGAGCCTCCTGTGGGATGATCGCGATGGGATCACCGCGACACGACGACGCGGGCTCGACGCGATTGCACGAACAATCGTCAATCGTGGGATAACGCACGTTCCGTCGTCGCGCGACGCGATGGCCGCGATTCCCGAGGGAGAGTCCGGAGAATATCCAGAGTCCCGAGTCCCGAGCGAGGATCAGTAAATATGACAGGCTGCACCTGCTGCACCCGACGCACGCCGATCGATACCGCCGAATGATCGGAACGATCTGTCGGACTGTCGATCCAGTCGATCCATCGAGGCTGCGAGTCGCGCGGGCGTCGCGGCGCGAACACGGCGGAAAAAAGAAACGATGCTCCCTCCGCGGCCTCCGCGCTCCGCGCCGCGGCCGGCGGTATCTGACAGCCGCGGGGAGAATCTCCTCGCGGAGGCGGAGACTCGGGGTAGTCGGGATGTCGGGATGATAAAAGTTTTATCCGTCGTCCTCGTATTCGGTTTCACCCCGAAGGCGACTAATAGCCGACCTAAATCTCTGATTAAAACTCGATCGGCGATTAATTCAATCGGAATCGATCGCCTACAGTCAAACGACGACAAATTAAAAATCCTTTGCAAAATACTATAGAAAATTGATAATTCTACTCAAATACTATGGTATTATTATAACCAAATGGCATCGTTTAAAAAGGTATTGTTTGATATGTTAATTGTCATAGTGATTGAATGCATCGAATTTAGATATATCCCTTATTTTAAAATTTATTCAAATAATTTAATAATAACATTGTGTGATTATCGTCTGAAAGCAAAAGCCCGTTTTACCGCCTAATACTAATTAAATATATTATCTGTCAAACACATCTAATAGCTATTAGACTATCGAATACAGTTTCAATTGCGTTCAACTAGCTAGAGATATGTATGGAATTATAAATAATCAAAATGTTTATGTCTGACAAAAGCATGTCCAAGCGCATATGCTTTCCGTCTTAAGGGGATGCTAAAGTGAAGGCTGAACTTCCTCGACGTCGGTAATGTCAACATTTCTAATTCTGTTTTCTTGTCATATATCTATATCTGTCCTTGTCTAACGAGAGGCATCTGTCTTTGTTCGATTACTGCGCCATCTCTTGCCACACGCAATATTGCTTATCCTGTCAACCTGAATGTGCTTTTGCACATATAAAAGTTATATAAAGTAATCTTTTTTTCTAGGTTTTCAATCTTAGATCTAATTGCACGATATTGTTCTTAAATGTTGTCCCTAGGTCATGCCGGTCTAATTTTGTGGATATTTATCGTGGAATTTTTGTACAAAGCAAATATTGTCGTCACGTATACCAAAAATTAACAAAAATATTAATTTTTTTTCGTTTTCGATATAAATTTGACCACCATGACCTAGATTTTGATGCGTACTTTAATTCTAGACAAGAATTTTGCATTTCTATAAAGTCAATTAAAAGATTAGTGCTAAGAAAAAAAGCCGGTATTACAGACGGCTTTAGGATCCCTTAAATAACGTTCATCAACGACTGTTGATTATTCGAGAAACCAAGCAACGTCATTTCCAAGCAGCTAGAAGTAACACTTTGTAATCTGACATACTAATTTTGAAAGAGTTATAATAACTAATAATAATATTTCTCGAATAATCAAATCGTGATGCGCAAACATACAGATAGAAAAAACACGCGTTTCTTTAAATAAATTAAAACGGCGTGGCGCATCTAGAGACGGGTTTTTCGAACGCAGCTATCGAGAAGCGCCGCGAGCCGCGAGATGTCGTCCCAAGTACAATCTTGCACTTTGAAAGTTTCGTTGCGCGGGTGATCTTTGCGGGGCGAGCCGAGCAAGGGTTCGCACGTCTTCTCCACAAATAAAAGCGTTATGCGATTATGTTATTGCGCTCGCCTTCGGATGATGTGTATTTGCAAAACTAATTATCCGTGCAACGTGGGACTTAGGAGGGATCGGACAGAAATAGAACCATGCAAGTAAGCCTCTTAGACGCTATCGCGATATGAATGAGAGAGCGTCACTTCTGTATATACTCGCGATATATACTTCCGCCCTCGGTGAACTTTGCGTTTTCCTACGAGCAACAGGATCACCTTACAATTTATCCTGTCATTTTGAACTTCACGGAAAGTTCACGTTTGCTCTAACAAGTGGGAAAATGTAAATATTAAGACACAAGCGCGTAACTGCGTGTAAAAAAATTATTATTTATTAAGAATCCCAGGTAGCAGGATGACGTCTAAAGACGTCTTAATAACGTTTTATTGACGTTAGAGACGTCATTAACACGTTATTAATACGTCATTTGACGTCACTCTGTTACCTGGGATAATTGTACTCGTTACGCTTATTATTACTTAAATTATTAATGAAGATATATACATACCGTCCCAGCGAGAAATGACCCATCGAATCGACGTCTACCGACGTCTATAGACGTCTAACTAGACGTCGATTCGATGGGTCATTTCTCACTGGGCGTATAAAAATTATCGTAAAGTTATCATGATATGATTACGATTCTATATATAATCGCCATTATCGAATCGTATTGTCTAAAAATACATTTTACATGGATGACGATTCACGATCGAGTGATCTTTACGTCAGACATTAGAATTTTATGCGTCATTTCAGTCTTATAGAAAGTATATATTAACTCGTTCTTGATATATATTTGAGAGACGTAAGAGCGAACGTCGCATTCTCCGAAGAGACTGGAATGTGAGCGTAAATTTACGGTCACCCTATATCTTCTGTAAGTAGTCACGGTATCGCATTCGTCAGACAATGAATCGACGTCGCTCGATTGAGGACATCGCTTCCGTTTCTTTCTCTCTCTCTCTCTCTCTCTCTCTCTCTCTGCCCCTTCTTCCCGTTATCGGTTTCCAGACATAAGACGTTACATATTCGCGTTCGAATTATAGAAGCGTAAACGTTCCAGACTAAATTAAATTAAATTAAGTTTTGTTAGAGAATAATCATGGAATATAACATAGTTTGTTCCTCGTTTGCTACAAATATAATAATTCATACGCATATATATATTTTTGCAAATTTAGGATTGAGATAAGTCCGTAGATAAATACGTGACAACTGAACAAATAAAGAATCAATTGTAAGTATGTTTTTATTTAACGTTTTAAAAATTTATTTGAGTTATCGTTTAGCTTTTGAATCTTTTCTGACGAATGTATAAAAATAATATAAAAATTATTTGTCCTTCATTTAATGCAGATTTATTATTTCGGATAATACAAATGTTTTCTTAAATGACGTGCCAATCCGAACATTCTTTGAACATACATTGTACTGTTCGATATAGTTAGAACTGCAGGTATAAAGGAAGCAAGGTTACGTTAGCGATTTCAAGTAGGTATAGGACTGAGTGCACGATAACTGATTGCATTTCCAAACTGATTGGTTAAATGGAGTGTGATACATGACGTATTCGCGGCCTTCTCGGAAGTGGAAGAAGGCAAATGATACTTAAAATAGACAATCGTATCGCATACCATCGACAGAAACACGTGCATCGCTAAGAACCGATGTTTCCCATGATTTTTAGTCCCAACGTGATAAGAACCGGCTTATATAACACCGTCAGATCACAGACGCTTCAAATAAATGCGTCCCTTATTAAAATATTAACTCGCGATAATATGTGGGTCTTTGAAAAAAGCTCTTTCTATAAAAGAATACAATATTTTATTCTTCCGTGAAATATTTTACACAAGCTGCTCTTGCGTGTCATCCCCTCTTCAGATAGAGGGGATGTAGAAGATATTAAGGATCACAAAGCACACAGAAGACTCCTAGGGAAAGGGATGAGTCCCTATATCAAGGACTCGCGTTTCCAGGTAACATCGCGGCGCGGCGCCCGGGTCGTCGACGACGAGAGGGTGGCGATTTTTCGCCCCCGGGGTGGGCGCGAGGGGAATGGAGAACGCACGGCCGGGCCGCTGCTGTTGTTACGACGCGTAGCCATATCGGGGAAGCAGTGCGAGGCCGGCTATCAGCCGCCCAACATCGACGTGTCGGGATTACGTTTGCGCATATGTTACACGGCTGCTTTACAGGCAGTACGTACACGCACGTAACACGCTACCATCTAGACCGACAGACAGACGAACGGACGGACGGACGGATAGACAGACAGGTAGACAGATAGGCACATATAACGGCGCACGCTCTTCGTCTCCTCCCCCCTTCACCCCACCCCCATGCGTGGTACCGCCACCGTGTGCATCTCTTTCTTTTGTCGAGTTCACACACGGAAGAGCAAATAGAACGAGTAGGAGGGAACAGTGAAATTTCTTTCTCATCTCGATGGGAATTGGATGGGACGAGGCCTTTCGTAAATCCGCGCGACATGCGTCGTGATCGATAAGGGCGAGAGGAGGGCTGGTGCACCTCGTCGTCGCCTTTCACAGTAGTAGCAGCAAAAAGGGTAGTTGCTTCGCGTCCCGCGTTGAGGTCGAGAGATGACTGGGAATTCCGATAGGCGGAGAGTGCAACGGGGATAGCGCGTGATAAAGGACAACAGAAGAGAGAGAGAGGGAGAGAGAGAGAGAGAGAGAGTGCAAGTGGGCGAGGCGGATGAGAGACAGAGCAAGAAGGGGGTGGAAAAAGGGAGAGAAGGCGATAAGGGAGAAGTAGAGATAAAAAAAGAGAGGGAAAACTGTGAAACGAGATGGGAAAAAGTGATGAGTAAACAAGAAGAGTTGTGAAATAAATCTACGAAGAAACATCAATCGAGATCGGAAAAGGGGGAGAAAAGCAAAACGTGGGTAGGGAGAAGGACGAGGACGGAGAACCTGGCGAAACTCGAGAGGGAAGAATCGAGGGAGCGAGAGAGAGGGGAGCGAGACAGAGAGAGGAGAGCTTGCGCGAGAGGCGGAGGAACGTGGAGGAGGACCGACCGTGGTACCGAATGTGGCGTTCGGAGTATGGTATTCGCCAGCCGGGGCCAACCGACGTCGAGCAGCCAGTTTCCGCCCGCGCTCGATTCACAGAGTCGTCATCATCGCTGTCGGCGAGTCGCGCACTCGGCGGACGAGATCCATCGTTAAGAATCGCAGCTGCCACCCGGTAGAACCCTGTTCATCTACCCTGTTCATCGGTATTTGTTCGAACCGAGTCATCCTTGAACGACGACGACGTCGTCGTCTCTCCACCAATAAGCGAAGAGCGACACAAGAGAGTCCTCCCGGCGACAACGACGACGACGACGACGACGACGACGACGACGACGACGACGACGACGACGACGAGGACGACAAGGACGACAACGTCGACGACATCGACAATAACGACCACGACGACGGCGACTTGGACGACGACGAGGACGACAAAACGACGACAGTGTCATTGTCACGCGAGCCGTGTGTCATCAAGCGGATTCAGCGGGGCGACTACCGGGACCCGGTTCCATTCGCGGTGAGAGTGCGATGTCGAACGGTGCACGATGACGCGATCGCATCCACCACGACGTCGACGAGCTGTCGCGATCGAGTGAGAGTGCAACGGAGGAAGAGTGGCAATTCGCGATTAAACTTACACCATCGTCACCGAAGGTGAACGTGTCATCGCGTAAGGACTCGTGATGCTCTGAAAATTCAAGAGGATTCTCGGAGACGGACGTTAAAACGAGAGTACTCGGCTGCGAGACACCGAAAAGATTTCTTCTTTTTCCCATACTTCCATCCTTTCAATACCTTATACACCTTGTACGGATTCCCTACTCTGACTTATCAGAGCGACGCCCGCCAAATGCTCCACGATCATCGGAGCAACGAGAGGAGCAGAGCTATGGCGATCCTCGGACGCAATCCCGAGGCATCATCGGCGCGAGGAGGAGGCGGACAACGGTCAACCGACACGATCCAGCGATAGGATCCGTGCGGAAGGTCGCCTGTCGCGTCACCACGTCGCGACACTGAGCGACTACTGAGAGCACGCGCCTCGGCGGTCGGCGGACCTCGTCTTCGCGGGACGAGGCGGTCGTGTGTGCCGGCACACAGTCGGCGGTCGGCACGGGCACAGGGAGGACGATGGCATCGCGCGCCGCGCGCTCCCCCAGGAAGCCGACACCGCGGAAGAGCTCGCGCGCGGACACGCGCCACGGCAGCAGTACGAGCCGTCGTCGACCGGAGTCAGCAGCGATCGAGCACAACAGGCAGCTGCGACATCAGACAACCCCCGACGACGACGCAGCAACGGGATCGGTGCAGGCTGTCGTCATACGACGTTCCCCGCGATTCGGCAGTCGCGTCGTTCGGCGGCCCGACGACGTCGAGTCGGTCGAGTGGTAGTCCTTCCCCTTATCTCTCGAGCGAGAAGTCAAGGACGAGAGAGAGAGCGGAAAGTGTGTGGAGGGTGTGAAGAGAGAGAGTGAGAGAAATCCCCGGCGCGCATCGCACCCTTGAAGTGGAGAGGAGAGTCCCTGTGTGTCGGACGAAAGAAAAGGGGGGACCGGGAAACATACGCGCGAGGATGATCGATAACGGCGCCGAGTCGGAGGTCGGGATCGGCGATCGGGCTCGTTAGAGGAGAGGAAGACGCAGCAATCCGTCCGCAGCAATCCGCAGTAGGAGAGGAAGGATAAACAGCCGGCGAGCTCGCGCCAGTTCCGCGTCATCGTCGTCGCGGTCGACGCGGAAACCCCGAAGAACGTGGAAGCAAGCAAGAGTTGATCGACTTCGCGAAGGTCATCGCCGGCGTGCGATAGATAGAGAAAGAGAGAGAGAGAGAGGGAGAAAGATCGGAGCGAAAGGGATAGAGGAGAGCGACTCCTCTTCTTCATCGGTCGAGACCGTCGCCGCCGAAGACGGAAGTATGCGCAGTGAACGACGTGGACGTGGCGAGGACGTCGCGAGGTACACCGCGCGAGGGGGCACGCATGAGGACCCGTTATCAATTCGCGACTGTGATTTCTAAGCTTAAGGTTATTACCACGTATCGTAAAAACGCCAGGAGATTATTAACAAACAAAATCGTCCATTGTGATATTATGATATATAACGAGGTGATGATCGCGGGAGGGGTGGGTAGACACCCACGTGCGCTCTCACGGGGAACCACCGTCACGGGCCGAGCATGAATGAATGAACGTCGCGCGATGCGAGGCACGATGGCGAGGAGTGCGGCACGCGACGCGAGTGTGTTCGATCGGGATAATAATGGTTGATCGCGGTGCTCGCGCGTCGGACCCGCGGACTGTGATGCACTGATATAATTCGAGACCCGTTATCCGATCTCACCGTCGACGACGCCGAGAGGGCGCCGGCTTATAATTGCGCCTGCACAAGGTGCGCAGGGACGAGGGAGATCGGGACGGGATGACGAATCACCGCCGATGCGGGATTTCGTTCGCCACTGTATCCTGATAAATCGCTAGGTGCGTATATATGCAAAAGAAAATACCAAGTGTTCGCTAATCGATCTTTCAGGATTGATCTTTCAGGAACAAAAACGAATTCACTGTTCTGTGCGATATCAACAGTATAATGGATTCGAAGAACCACCACAGAAAGCTTTTTTAAAAATGAAAAAATTGACAGATATATATACGAAAATTAAAGATAATAATTAACAAAAATATAGAAGTTATATTAATAAAATTTAAACAAATTAATGTTAATTCTCGCGAATTAATTGAAATAATTTGTTCCCTGTCAAAATTTAAACAGATATTATTTTATTTTCGCGGGTTTTAACATTTTATTATTAAATTTGTTTAAAAAATTATATTTACAAAGAGAAATTAAAATACATTGCATCGTCCACTATCTGTACTTAATTGAATTATAGGATTTATATGTACCGATATTTCCGAAAATTGTATTACTATATCGATTTTATTCTGCAATAAAATTAATTCGGCGGAAAAATAAATTTATCTTTACGATAACGTTATGTTTCGATATAACTGAAAATCATATATTTTGAATTTCAACAATTAAGAGAATAAATGTATCGTTATTGTGTATTGTGTTATTTAAATTTATGCTTACATGTGAACCAAATAAAAAAAAGCTTCCATTTAGTTATTTTTTACTTTAATAACTATCATAAAGAGTTCATATAAATCACATGTTAGTTATTTGAATTTATTAAGAAATATCGATTTGGGGGACATTTGTAAAACGAAAGATTATAGTTATTTAAATTCTATGATCTAAACACGCCATTATACCTATCGTAATTTTTATTAATTTATAAAGATATTTTTATTGCAAGTGTTCTTAAATAATTGTATTCTAAACGGAAGTAATTTGGTGTTTTTTTTATTCGGTATCAATTAAATTGAATAGCGTCTCGACCAGTTTTAGTCGAAATATTTATTTAAGCATGCACGAGAATACCCAACATTGGAATCGCAAATATTTCGTACATAGGTACTTCTACCGTGACTACTGACACTGAATACTCGACTCGGAGCATTAAATGAATATTACATAAAAGCAACGTGACGAAAATAGGACGGGTTGCCACCACCAGATTATATAATACTTAAACGACTGGACGGAAATTTCGGATTTTACGAGTGCGTATCATGGAGGTTTTCATCCGAATTTTCAAAAGCGAGGTTATCAATAATAGCGTTGAATATATATCAACCGGAATAATTTTTAACGGATGTTTTCACTCACTTTTTTGACATCATAGCGGGATTCTAATTATTCTGTACGAAGAATTCACTTCACGTTATTGCAATAAAAAGTCATTTTAGTCTTCTTTCAACATAATTAGATGAACGTGCTCAAATTATTGCAAGTGTCGCAATCGCTTGTTTAATTCTGTTGTATTTCTCCTCAATATAAAAATTCTATCAATATTATAAACACATTTATATAACAAGATTTATATGACATCTTGTTTAGATAATTTTTACGATAAGTACGAAAAGTGAAAAAATAAATCATTGTAATTAATATAAAAAATTTTTACATTGACCTAAGGAAAATTTGAGCGATGCGAACACCTACAAAAGATTTGGGACGTTCATGGTTCGAAGCTTCGGCTTCGTTAAAGCTTCCCTTTTGTGATACAGTGCGATTGTTATCTGAGAGCAGTTGCAGTAATGCGGCCTCAACTGCGCCCTGCGATAGCTCAATACCTCACGCGTGATTATTATATAGTCGATCAGATATTCAATGCGCGAAATCCAATACACGTGGGCTGTAGTCTAGGGGTAAAATATTCGAAAATCTGATTTTTGTCTCGTGGCGTAAAACACACCGGGGGAAGGGGCGGGAAGAGTTCTCGGGCGCGTGCGCACCGAGGGAATTTTCCAATAACGCGATATACCCGACGGTATTTTTCAATTTAAAGTTTAACGAGGACCACGGTCCACGGCCCACCATCTTTAATACGAACACTGAAATTTCTATCGGGAACGATAGAGAGAGCGCCGTCCGTTTCCCTTACCGTCCGATGCCAGCCGCGGGAGGGATAACGACACCCCAAGACCCTCGATTTACTTGCCGCATTAATCAAGGAAATGGTTCGATAGTGAACTCTACACAAAACACACAGTCGAGATGATATTCTTCATTCGCCTCCCGATGCACTCGTTTTGATTACATGTCTGACGATGAGTATCGCAACATTTCCATACGAACCGACCCGATAACGATTTTTGTATCGATAGGGGTAAACAAGCGACGTACTCTCGACAAACTCCTTTGTCAAGTTTGTCGCGCATTAAAATTCAACGCGCACATATTTATTGCTTATTTCGCAAAGTGGCTTGGGTCGGCTATACGGCTCGATCGGTTTTCAAACACGGTGTCGCTAAATCGACAAAGTATCGTAAACATTTGTTAACTCGGTGAATTTTGTAACGTTATTCGGCGCTAGATGTACAAGCTCTAATATCTTTCCAATTCGCGGCTATTTTATTGCTGCATTTATCATCGTTACTGTCCCGTAACATGCAGCACGCCTGTATCGGTGATTCTCAAATTTGTAATAAATACAGTTCTAAATTTCATTCTAAAGGCATTAAAAGTAGATAATATTCAATATTGCTTTTTAAATGAATAAAACTTTTTGCATTTCGGATTTTATTATTATATTAATTATCGTTACTGATTAAAAATCTACAAAAATATATAGATTTGTGTAAAAAGATTCTAAAATTATTATATTATAATGTTAAAAAATTAATATTAATATTGAATTCATTTTGATACAACGGCTCGTACTTAATTTAGGATAAAATAGGTCACAAAAATTTAGTTTTTAATTATTCGTACCACCCTTCCTAATTCGTTCCCAGTATAATTAATCACGTGTTCCCTCTTCATCCCTTCACTTCCATGCCGTCCATTATAATACGTTTCTCATTTTACGTGTTTCAGCGGAACGCACGCACGCACGCACGCACGATTCACCAAGCAACGTTCGCCACTGAAAGAAGAAGAATTCGACTGACGACCGAGCGACCAAGACCGAACATTGATGAAATCGCAACCGAGACGTACGGACTCGGGGGTGGTCGGTGAATAACGACTATTAACGAAACAGAAAAGAAAAAGAAGATACAGACGAAAGCTGAAGAGAAGAAGCCGCGTGCGAGGAAGTGCGAGAGGAACGGTAGTGGTCAGGTGCGGTAACCGAGCCCAGTGTGTGTACCACCCCCTGGGCACGGGGGGTGGCACAGAAACGCCGTCAGCGTGGGTGCCGGTGCCGCAGGGGCGCGCCTGGCCCGTCGGCTCGCCCGCAGATTAGCACGCCGATTAGCGGCTACCTCGGGCCCCTTCCGGCGTACCGGCCTGGCGACCTCGGCGGGCCTCACGTCGGCGGCGGTGGCCGTGGCGGCCCAGGGGGAGCCCCACGCTCCCCCAGCAGCTGCGCCACGCCGCGCTACGCCAAACGGAAGTGCCAGCCCGTTCCCGGGCTTGGCCACGGTGATCACGGGCAGCACCACGATCACGACGACCACGCCGACGCCGACGACGACGACGACAACAACGACGACGACGACGACGACGACGGCCACCACAACCACCACGACTACCACCGCCACCACCATCAGCACCACTACCACCACCACGAGTCGCAGCAAGAACAGAGCCATGTCCATGAGGAGTCTGCACCGGCGCGTCTCTCATCCGTAAGTTATGGTCCAGGCATTTATCTAGTTATGAAGCGGGCGGGACCCGGGGCACGCCCGGGGTTATCGCTGACCGTTTCTATATTATCTACCAACCTACCCATACGCTACGTAGTAAATACATTTTGCACCGTCCGTCACTGGGTTGAGGAGAGTGGGCGAGATTGGTGGTAGTTGGTTTTCAACAAGCGGCGACATTAACTCTTTCGGTGTGGATGACGACCTCGATTTTGCAGTAATACTGTATATTGCATAGGAAGTATGAAATATTATATGTATACAGATGATTCGAATATCACTTTAGAGAGATACTTCCTTTTAACTCTGTTATTTATCATTTGTTCATTGTTTCATTCCTCTTTCTGTCCAAACAAGATTTTCTTAAAACATCTTCACTTCTGTGGTTACTGCAGCTTTTGGGCTTTGTGTATTCTCTGACGTCCATTAAGTTTTAGATAAAGTCTTTCTCGCTATTGTTTCCTAAATGAGTCGTTTTTCTATTCTTTTTTAAGAATTTCACCCTTCTTAAAATTTAATTCAAACATCTTATTGTTTTCTTTTGCTCGAGAACATCGCGTTTTATATAGTTTTATACTATATTTTTTGATAAATATGATGGTTAATTTCAAATATAATTGGCCAACAATTTTTTAAATATTTTTTTCTCTCCTTTATTAATCCCGTTATGATAACTGATTAATTATAATTATTACATAATCGCATCGAAAGAGTTAAAATCGTCGAGTTTTAGTTTGAATTATATAATGGGAACGAGGAGCGATTGTAGATGACGGTTGTGATTGACAGGAATTTGCATGGTTTGCGTGACGTTGATTTTTTGCGGCTTCAATGACAGGAAAGGGAGAGAATTGAGTACAAAAGGATTTAGGAAAGGTGATTTATAACACGATTAAAGAATCATATGACAGTTATGATCACAAGCAATTTTCAAGCTGCTAATCTTTACGGAGGCTTGAACTTATTAAAAATAAAATTATCAATCAATTTCCTTTATGTAGCGTATCTTTTGTTCGTTGACATATTGCTGAGAGGACTTAACACGCCCACGCTTGCGACACGATTTCTTTTCTAATCAAAATAATACCTTAAAAAGAACTAATGAAAAGAATGAAAAGAATACTTCATAGGATCAATTAGCGAAAGAAAGAAAGAAAGAAAGAAAGAAAAAGATCGATAATTTAGAGAACAATAAAATTTCGCCATACATGACGATGCTATTATTAATGCTATTAATAAATTGATTTCTTTTTGTGACATCGACGAAATCGCAAAAGTCAACGTCAAGAATGTGTAGCGATTCATGTGTAGGAATATCAATATAGAATTTATATTAGCATATAAATAACATAATATAAAGTATTCACATGACTTCTGAGAAACAATACTCAGACTGTATTATGCATTCCACACGATGCTCTTCGAAAGCATTTCAACTTACTGTTAGATAGATGTAGACCTAGAGTTATTTCGACTGTCGCGAAATAATAACATCGATGCGACAGTATCGTCGAAAAGACAGTGAGCCAAGACTCCGAAGAACGTAGTAAAATGCATTCTATCCCGCTGAGGCCTGCGAGCAAATGACGTCACCTCTGTTATCGAAAATCAAGTCGCTTCGAAAGCTTTGACGCGGTACTCGAATCGCTAAACTTAGCTTCGCTCATGACCAGCAGTAAAACACAAGATCCGATATCTGCGCGCAATTGAGAAACTTCGAATCTACGAACTGATCCCGTCGTAGAGATATCTTCTATCGTAAAATAAGAACACCGGAAATACTTGGCGCGATAGGTTCACATCCTTGATACTTGCCATAAAACTTTCTGTTCATATTCCTGAATGGCCGGCGAAAATTTATTTACGGCGACGATATTACGCCAAACTTGAGAAACTTGTCGCACCTTCATATCATGTGGCACCTCATTTTCATTCACTCATCCTCATTGCTAATATTTTCCTACTAGTGAAACCGTTACTTTCTCTACACGCTCTCGCAAATATTAAATTTGTATTCCTATAATTTTATGTTTTTTAATTACATCAAATTCATATATATTTTTTTACACCCTCACAAATATGAAGTATGATATTTTTTGCGGCAATTTAATATTTATGACTTGTTACAACTAGAAAATTCATGCTTTACTAAAACCATGCAGTTTTACATTTCTAAAACATGAAATTTCGAAAAAAGTTACAATTAATTTTCAATTTGAATAACTTCTTGATCGATAAAATCAGTTGTGCAGTAAAAATCAACTATGATATGACTAAATTAAAAACTCTCTTTCCTTGTCATTACCTACATCGATTCACATCAGCTTTAAGTTTACTCATTGTTTGTCTTGAACTTCGAGCCTGGAATTTCTTATATCGTTCGGTTAACTGCTCTTGTATAGAATGCGGAGGTACGCGTGTCTATTTTCGAATGCATACCTTTTCCTTCCAAGTTCATCATGCTTCATTCCTGTGCACCGTCAGGCGTACCGTCCGGGAATATCTCAAGCACGTTATTACGTGGACGTTAGCGAGAGCACACATAACAAGTAGTTTGATGAACGAAATTAAAACTGCAGCTTGTGGACTCTCGTCAACCTGGGAAAATGGAGCGCGTTAAGCGCATTTTAACTACTCGTTGACACTCGTTACCAGAGGGAAGTAACTTCAGAGATTAGCGCGAAGGAATATTACTGCGGGGAATCACAGCGTAAATAATTATTATATTTATCAATATGAGGTAATGTTTTTATCGGAAAAGTATGGCTGCCCGTTTTAGTTTCTCGATTCATGACACCGCAGAATGGAGGAATTATACCGAATCATATTATACTTAATACTTTGCAAGAACTTCCGGATGCTGTGCCTTGTTCTTAATACTTCAAAACTGTCGTTAATGACCTGGAAGTTCGCGCATTTCTTAGCGCGGGTAACACCCACCGAGTTGTTAGACAAGGGTGATCCACTACTTATCGCGCTGAATGGAAGGGCGTGCTTACCGAGAATCGTGTAAAAACGTTAAGCGGTTTGTGTGTAACGTTTGCGTGGTTTGATTGTTTGTACGATCAATCGGACTTGCGACGAAGAAATGGGGAAAGAACCACAATGGTTCCTAACGATAAAATGAACAGTCATCGTGAAAGCACGAAAAAGTCACGGCTGTTAAGAACATGAAATTTTTTCCAACTAAAATGTCAGAGCAACGGAAAATCGGCGATTCGTGCAATTTCCGAGCGCGTGAGTCTTACAACGCTGTCGTACAACGTAGAAACGCGGATTGATTAAAAACAGGGCAGCTGTCAAAATGACTCGAAACTTAGAAAAAGTACAATCGGAAATTATTCTGTCGGGCCGATATGTCAAGCCGATAGCAAAAGTTTTATCGAACTAAATCAATTTTTCTTTAAAAGTTGCATTTGTATGGACACGTAAGTCGCAAGAGCCGTCCGTATGATTTTAGTTATTGACGTTATATTTAACGATAGTTGACGTAGAGATATCGTTAGATGCTTAATTTACTCTTTATCCAATGTATACTACTTATACCTGAGGTTATAATATATAAAGTTCTATATAAAGTACTCGACACTTGATTGCAAGTTGTTATATGTATAGCGCTAGATAGCACATGTTTGTGCCTATCACTACATAAAACGCTGTATAAGCTACTTGATACTCATCTACCACTATGTCAAATCATTTAAATAACGATGACCATAAATGTTATCGTTGGAAAATTCTTGGTGGGTTCACCTCGTTATCGCGATCACCCCGATTGACACTACGTGATACGGGAATATGCTTTAACGCGCCACGAGAGTTCCTCTTTTTTGCAAACCGCTCGGAGGGATCGATATGCGATGTGCCGACCATGTGTAGTGGGTATTACGACGATGCGATGTTCGTGTATCCAAACTAACAAGCGAGAGAGAACGGAGTAGAACAGGCACACATACCTGCAAATCGGTTTCAAAGTTGCGACCCGTTGTCAACTGTTGTTTCTGTTTGTGATGTAACTTTGTCACAGAGAAAATCAATTAATTCGTGACCCCGTAGTCGGAATCACTTCTCGTTTCACAGTCGCATGCGACTGTGCGCGAATAAATCTTACGACGTTCGACAGGCGATATACCGCACACGGTTGATCAAGTATCCCGTAATATTGAAAAGTAGCGCAACCGCGATTGTAACCTGATAAATTAACACTGCAACCAACTGTCGGGACATGAATGTCAAGCCTTCCCTGATCGATTTCCTGACTCATAAAGCTTGTATAATAATTTTCAATTCCTATGCGCGCGAAGCTGAATTACGGTTATTCTAGTCAATCTAGTCACTTATCACTGTTAGCTTGACAAAGGAAAAAAGTATTGAGGAATATAATTTTTTAATATAATACTCAAAAAACATGAAAGATATGAGGTCATTGTTAAAAAAATTATTTAAATAATATGCACGTTTCTATATCAATTAAACATCTGAACAAAAATATTCACGCCAAATTGACAAAGAGTCACCCCAATCGCACGTTTTTAGCCTATTTTGGTGGCCCTCGAAATTCGAATCTAATTGTATGCCAAACGATGCTATATGATGGGACATTAATCTCAAAAAAATTTTAAATTGAGCATTAGGGCTAGTTTTGGAGAAACGGGGGGTCAAAGTGGCCAAATTCCTAATATTGTATCGATTCGAATTTCGAGAGGCCACCAAAATAGGCTAAAAACACGCGATTTTGGAGTCACTCTTTCAACAAGCAAAAGATACAATATAAATTTTCAAAATATTGAAATTTTTCAGGAATTTAAATACTTTGAATCAAGCGCTTCAAAAATTTTAATTTTTTTCTTTGTAATCTATTCCAATATTTCGAATATTGAGATAACTCTAATTAGAAATATTGCTGGATATTTGAATTAACCTGAGATCATACGAATAATCTGATTATTCTTAAATATTCATAGCTTCGATTTATAGCAATCATGTAAACGAGAACGTATTTCAATCCGTTCCAAAAAAAAATTATTACCAAATTAATAAACAGCTATACGAGTTATATTTCATATAATTTAAGCGGAAAAAACGAACGAATGAAAAAAGAAGAGTTTTTCAAAATGAGCTTCAGCTTTCAGCTAATGTTTTGAAGTGTTTTTCAAAATAGTTTCAGCTTTCAGCTAATGTTTTGAAAAACACTTCTTTTGTTATTCGTTCGCTCTTTTCGCTTGTTTATTAATTTGGTAATAATTTTTTTTTTTTAACGGATTGAAATACGTTCTCGTTTATTTACACCGTTTATAAGGAGACGCTTGGGTTTATGTACCTCACCTCAGTTCTATTACTCGTGTTCGAGCATGATGACTTCTCTTCATATACATATGTTGCGCACATGGATTATACACATTGTATATGGGATCTACAGTTTAACGCCGATTCCGAACGGCTATATTTTTTAGAGAAGTTCTCTTGGCAAGACATACTTTCGGTGGTTTACCATTGCCTTCCGAGAGGAGAACGAACGAATATAAATTTTCTAAACAGAATAATGAATTTTCTTCGCCAGTATATAGAATAACAATTAAAGTAATTTAAATCGACCGTGACTGACAATATATAACGTCTTTTCGATGTGAACATTGAAAAACTGTGAGCCAACCTGCTTTGTCGGATTCACACAGCACTTTTTCGGATCAATCATCGAAACATTATTAATTTCGACCATGGGTTTTGGTCAGTTGATGTAATTTCTAAATTAAATAGTTTTAAATTTTTA
Source organism: Temnothorax longispinosus (assembly GCF_030848805.1). Classification (NCBI taxonomy): domain Eukaryota; kingdom Metazoa; phylum Arthropoda; class Insecta; order Hymenoptera; family Formicidae; genus Temnothorax; species Temnothorax longispinosus. The sequence goes on along the minus strand of NC_092359.1, from coordinate 15,904,904 downwards.
TTGCGAAAAAATATTACTTTTTAATTAAGTATATTTTTTCGCAATATTTTTTTGCGATAAAAATTTAAAACTATTTAATTTAGAAATTACATCAACTGACCAAAACCCATGGTCGAAATTAATAATGTCTCGATGATTGATCCGAAAAAGTGCTGTATGAATCCGATAAAGCAAGTTGGCTCACAGTTTTTCAATGTTCACATCGAAAAGACGTTATATATTGCCAGTCACGGTCGATTTAAATTACTTTAATAATTTTTCTAGCTCTACCGGGATACGAACCCGGGACCTTTGGCGGCTCAATAGACCAGTGCGCTGTCTACTAGGCCACGTTCGTCCTAAAAAATTATTACAATTTTCTTATACAATTCTTCCTTTTGACGAGCAATTTTTCGGCATTCCGATATATATCGCACCCCTGAGGCTGATACAAATCTCGCAGCTGTTGAACTGTCATCGTTGTGCTCCGCTTTGTTCGTCGATCCTGTTTCTTGCCTAGCGGGACGGTCTTTGTAACGCGCGAAATTCTTCGAATAATCTCACGCTTTAAATCTCTATTCACAAAGAGCAGAGTGTTAAGGGTAGATATATCTTAGCTTGCAAAGCTTCCCGTATCTTCAACGGAAATATCGAGTCTCTCACTGACGATATATCCGTCATTCAAAATTGGTTCAACGCCACAAATTTGTTGAGTAAATAAAGAGAACCTCGGATGTTAATGTTACTGAAATGTGAAATTTAATTAAATTCAAATAATTTTAGAGAAACTTATACGAGGAACATTTTATTTAAGTCTTGCATCAGTTAAATTTTGCGGCATAAACTAAAAATACTTGCGTAATTTATCTTGAGATATAGGCTGAGTTTTGCTTTTCACAATTCAACAATTGATTTTTAAAAAATCACGTGTATACGTATATACGTATGTTAGTGTAAAGTTGTTTTTAAAACTCGTAAAATTTTTCTGAAAGTGATTTGAGAAGCAAACGATTATTTATTTAAAAATTATGTAGTGTAGGAATACATTTTTAGAATTAAGAAAAATAAAAAATACTATTATTTATTACATTCTTTATTACATTCTATAACGTAATAATAACAGGTAATGTTGAAAGATAATTTTTATATTGCTAAGATATTGATTTAATAAAGAAATGCGCGCTTGTTTAAAATTAATTGTTCTCGATACCGACATGTCAGCGATATGAATTTAATATTCATTTAAGGAATAAAATTTATCTTTGTTTTGATCGGAGAAAAGTATTTATAGAAATACTTTATTATTATTCCTCATTGACGTTTTACATCCCGAAAACACTTAAATGGTGTGATTTTAATAAGCTAAAGTAGAAATAAATCGCGATATTTTGTGCAATGATTTAATTTAATTTTCTCGATTTATTTTAAAATCATATTTCTGGATTTATTAAGATTGTAAAATTTTATTCCTCTCTTTACCTTAATAAAAATCTGAAAGTATTAATAATATGTTAATTTACACAGATAATTTTTCGATCAAAACCAAGATAAATTTTATCCTACTAATAATATAAACCATTTTTAACTTAAAAGGAAAGGAGTAAATAACTCGCATGTAACAGTTAAAAATAGTTATTAGTAATACATTTATATACATATCAGGTAGATTTTCAAACACATTTTCTTGGGATTTAAGTAACGATATTTCTATTTCGAGACATTTTGTCGATCGAACAGAGTTAATCTCTATCTTATAAGCAACGCTAATGTATAAGTTTACAAAACAAGAGAAATAATAACTTATTTATTGAAATTAATTTAAAATATAAGAAATATTTTCAACACACATATACATTTCATAATACTTAAAATATTTTGTGGAAAAACAGATTGATTAGCGTACGGCCTTGGTGTTTGTTTTGTGGCGTACGCGTACGCGCGCTGCCGCGTACCAAGGCCAAAGCGTGTTATTCGCACGGCGAGACTCGGGTCGGCAGATCCGCTCTGAGTGTCCCCGCATTACGCATCGAAACGCGATCGCGACAAGAACAACGAGATATTGAACACGTGATCGTTTCCTTCAATTAATTACTATCAGCCTGATGGTCGTCTAATTAATTCTCGCGATTGACAACTCGTACTACGCGTCGCTGTTTGTGTCGAACTATCGAATCGTTGCTTCGTACGGTTGTATTACTTTCTTCGCGTTATTCCGTTGGAATATAATAAGGTACATGTCGCGTGTGATTAACATCGGAAGTGTTACACAAAGTATCACGCGATTATATACTCTATCACGTGTCATACTCTGATAATTAGTTCGCGCGCAATCGTGATTAACCGCGTTTTCGCAGAGTGAGTGTTGTGTGAGTGCAACAATGGAATCTGAAAGGAGGAGGAGGAGGCCTGGGAGGCATTGGGCGACTACGGAGCAACCAGGGGGTGAGTAAATTATAATTTTTTATTTTATTCCTTATTCGCAAAATTAATCATTTGTTATTATTTTATGTACGGATAATACTTCTTATTCTTAAATATTAATTATTTCTGGACACTGCTATAATCTATATTTATATTTCTGTTTTACAGTTCAGTGCCGTTTCGGTGATAGTCACACCGCCGCTGTATATCGTATCGGTGAGTGATTTTTCATTTCATTAAGGTTAAGGTATTGAATCTGCGAAAGTTATACTAGATATACTTATCCTAATGTATTGAGTTAAGAACTACAAAATTATAGATAAATATAACACCTTATAGAGATCCAGTATCTTGAAATGGATAGTTGAAGTTCTACGATAGATTAATACAAACATTTAATCTTGGAAATACAACCGTCTTTATTGAACATTTTACACAAATTGTCAAACGTAAGATTTTTAGGAAACATAATTGTGAATACCATAAACTTAATATATTAATAATTTATATGATTAATTTTTTGTCATAAATTCTTACGTGAAGTAGATTATAATGGATAAATTTTCGAGTTTATTAATCAGATAATGGAAAATAAGAAAAAAGAGAAAGAGGCAAAATAAAATTATACCTACTATAAAATACTGATATTTTTAGAATATAAATATTTTTATTTAAATTACCTTATGGTATTCATATTCCACGAATGATGAAGATTGAAAGAAGATGTTTATGTATTCTACAATATTATTCATATGAAATAAAAATAAATCATCTATAAAAATACAGTAAGGAAAATGGTTAATTTAGTTATTTTATATATATAATATGTATTTCCTGCCTCCAAAATATTTTTTACATAGAATTGGAAATCTGCATTTCATCGCTTTATACCTGCTTCCAGGATTATAAATATCATATACATTGATACAAAAAAGGAATAGAGATTTTTCGATATATATTTGACATACATAAAGAAAAATAGAGAATATTTTACCATCAGAAAATGTGTATTTTTACTAATTTTTATAAAAATACACAATAATGATAATTAAAAATATTCTTATAATAAAGAATTTACCAGTTTTACTTTAATTTGTCGTGTTCTATCCATTCTTATTTATTGATAATTTAACTTCATATTATTCGAAAGAACAAAAATTTAATAATGTGAGATTCATTAAGTATCTCACGTATTACAATATTATGAAATATTTTACAACAATCGTATAATATTTTAATAATACCAGATTTTACGAGAATAATCGTTCTGCTTCTCATAATCGTCTGAGCCTATACTCTCAGTTGATTTCTAATAAAAGTATAAGTATCTATTAAACCATTTGTCAAGAGATACAAAATTTATTTGAAATATTTCACCCGATACGCTTTTTGATATGAGATTAATGTAATGATTATAAATACGAGGCTGTCAATTTTAAGTAATCTTAATGATGTGAATGTGGAGATTCATCTATTATGGATCTCTCGTTATCCTTTAACGTGGGACTTATTGCCATCGACCGTGTTATCGCTGCCAGGAACCTACGTTCATTCATCCTGTTCATTCGGTATCGCTGATTGATACGTTTAATCCTCTTACGCGTTTCTTTTTTTTTCTCAATTCGTGAGTCTGACGCTGGAGCTCTTCGGTCGGAAATATTTCTACATAATTTTTCCTGCGCTGTACCCCGATTCAGCCTTGACCGCTTTCCTTTGGGCGAGAGTCATCAAGAATTTACTTAATGTCGGCTGGCAATTTATAAGGAATCATTACAGTTAATAATGCATACGTTCTTAATTCCTCGAATGTGTTCTCAATTCCTCACTATAAATTACGATAAATTATGTAATTAAATTGCTGTCGATATTAAACTTTTTAAATCTGAAACATCAAAACACCGCTGATTTTCTGCATTATAAGTAATTGAAAGTAGGCTGCAGGACTTTTGGCAAGCTTCTTAAGTTTGCAATAAAACAGCAGAACCGTTATTTGCTTTGAACTCTACTTTTTCCAGAACTTTAATTTAATTACTGGCGTATTTAGTGTCATTAACATTAAAAAGTTGCAGATGTGAAATTTGAACAAAATTTCTACGGTAGAATTTATTTGCCGTAGAAATTTCCCAAAGTATCCAAAACACATTTCGCTTATTTTGGATTTAATTCAAGATAAATTAATTCCCTTTCATAAATAATAGCCTTATTTAGAATCCAATTCAAATCCCCTTATAATTCAATTGTTTCGAGGAATTTCGCCTCGTTTCGACAAACAGATACGATATTGCACGGAATGCTGTTTATATTTTATTATGTGCATGGCGCAGGACGGCTCTGCGTTTCTCGATATATACGACTTGCTTGGGATTTGACAGCTGGAAAGTTACGAACAGACGTCGCCCAAACTCCCGCAGTCGTCGCACGACACATGAACGTGTACCGCTGATGTAGTATGACTTAGGGCCCTGCGGCATGTGGGAATCGGGAAGATATCGAGACACGACACGCAATCATACGTTATCGCTGTCCGCGCAACGTCTTTGCCGGGAATTTAACGAGAGCGCAGCACAGAACCGCGTTGTCGGTTAGCAAAAACACCGTTCCGCGACTATGCGAAACCAGTACGCGACATAAAGGGACTGACGATGTTAAAGGGCGGTAAGTGGTGGTCGCAGTTTTGGTATCTAAGATAACAAGATAGGAACGGCGGAGGTGTATGGTAGGCGTTACGGAGAGTCGACTAGGGAGCAATCAATAACTGACCCATATTGTAGTCCTCGTTTTCCTCTCTCCCTCTCTCTTCTATCTATACTGTCTTCCCCCTTCGCCGCCCCTCGGGCTAACTCTCTTTCTCCGTTTACCTGCTCTCTCTCTCTCTCTCTCTCTCTCTCTCTCTCTCTCTGTTCCTTCTTTTTTTAACTCTTGTGCGTATTCTCGTTCTTCGTTCATGATTCCTCCTTTCTACCAATTCCTCTTATCAATGCTTGCTCAACGATTTGTTTGCTACAATTGTCGATCTGTCTTCGTTCTTTCCAAACCGGTGCTCACATCGCTCTTCATTTGCGACATGCAATTGAATAATTTTAATTTAAAATTGTCATTCAAATCGGACACAAACAAACTTGCAAAATTTAAACATTATTAAATATCTTAACATCTAAATATTAAATTAAAAAATAAAATCCACCTCAAATCATATGACAATTTCATCCCGATCCTATCTCGTCATCTACTTGCAAAGTTTATTTGCGAACAAAAAATTTATTTTTGATATAGGATCTCAGTTTATAGTTCAAAATTGACATTATATTTTTATTATAGAAAAATCTATTCCCGTAATATTTATCCTGAAAATATAATCTGTGCATTTCTGGTGCACTCCGTATTTTCCTATAAACTCAGGTCTCAAGCAGGTAATGGCTTAATGCACTCGCTTTGCGCGCTGCATTTAACACAGAATTATAAATGCATTATGACGCGAGAGTGAGCGTCGCGGAGATATTTATAATCGCTTCCCGCGTCTTTTTTACGCGAGCTCGTAATCCCGCGTACTCTTTTTGCGAATACGGGCTTATTGTATAGATATCCGTAGCCGCTTTCATTCAAAAAGCGAAAGATTCGCTTGTATATCGCGCTTGATCCGATCAGATTTCTCCGTCGCCGTGATTTATGCTCACTTCCGTTAGTCAGCCAGCGATACGCGTTTTTACGCGAGATCATTCCGCGACAATCTAAAAAATCATTCTGTGGCCTATTAACCTTTAGATGCGCGCGTGGATTTTCTTGAAAAATGATTCGCCGTCTTTTCATGACACTATCTTGGAAACGTAATGTCTTCCGGTCTTTCACAAAAGTATTAAGGCGCGGAAGTTAAATGTCTACGCTCAAAGCGAAAACAATTTTTGATACGTAAAATATGACTGTCGTATCGAACACCGGTAAAATAATATCGTGAATATGACCGTTGTATTCGTCGATAAGTCGATGATTTTCATACTTATTAAATATGATGAAAAAAATTAATTTTTCCTAACGCGAGCGTGAAATGGGCCGCTTTTCGCGCTTGTTTTGAGTGAGCAAAACGATCCATTTCTCCACTAGTTAAAAAATGGAGCCATTTCTCAACTAGTGGAGAAATAAAATTGTAAAACAAGCGCGAAAAGCGACCTGTTTCACGCCCTTGTTAGGAAAAATAGTATGAACAACTCGTGGGAAGAGTGGTCGAGCCCAAATGAGTATGATGGTCGCACTCGCTTCGCTCGTGCGACCAACTTCACATTCATTCAGAATCGACCACTTTTCCCATTAGTTGTACAATATACTATTATTTACTTATCGTGTGCAAAATAATACAATTACGCGGTAACAGATCGTTAAAATTAATTTTATTTGCGTATCGTGTGCAAAATAATATGATAACGCGGTAACAGATCGTTTCTATAGCAACGGATAAATTTTATCTAACAGGAAAGAATAAATCCTCCTCTTCTAAAAAGGAGATGTGAAGTTTATTGTTGTCGCTTTTCCGCGATGCCGATTGGTTCTCATGCTGCGCTTACTTCATTTGCAGCTGTCATTGTATATTTTGACAGTTGTGTGTATCAAGGAGTTAATAGTGTAATAGTAATAGCATAATGTTAAAGCTAAATAGCGCGCGCGAAGCGCGCGTCTGTAGTGTCTAGTGATATAAATGTGTTATTGCGAATGATAATTTGTCGAATGATATTTGCTATGGTAACGAATAAAAAGATAAGATTATAAATGACTATAAATGAAAAAATATTTTTTCGAAAAACACATACGTATTATTTGTACGTTAAAGAAAAACGAAACAGTTGAAATGTATTTCAAGGTATGTATAAACATATAATATTGAATTAAATAAAAAATAACGTATTTTTTATATAACACACAGATATTTATTTGTCTGATACTTTGTATCGTATCGACAACGTTTGGAACGTCGTGGATCTTGAAGGAAGATCGAGTCGTAGCCGATGACACCGTTGCTGCTGCTATCGTTTTAAAACGCGACAGGAAAAGAAGACAATATACCCACGATGCCGAGATTCTGCGTACCAGGATATCGAAAGGCTCACGAAAATTGCGAATTATATTATGAATGCGTTGCCCCTGGTTAATACGAGCTTAGAATATGTCTTAAGAATACTTATTATAATTCTGCGGTTGAAAATTGTATTTATATGAAGGAAAAACCATGTTAATAAAATATAAATTCTATTAAATAAAATATATTAGAAATTATAATTATTGAGTATAATAAATTTATTATATTGTAACTATGAATACGTATTATAATTTTGCGAGTGAAAATTGTATTTATATAAAATTATATTAATAAAAATGTATTAAAAATTATTAAATATAGTAAATTTATTATATTAATTTTGTAATAATATTAAATAAAAATGTTTAATTTTTAAAATAAAACTTGTTAAAATTTATTACTGAAAATATTTATAAATTAAATAAAAAATATTGTGGGCGGCGGTGTGGTCTAGTGGTAGAGCGCCAGACTCGTAATCTGAGGAACCAGGTTCGAGTCCACTAGAGCCATGAATCATGGAAAAGTTTTTTCCGAAAAAACCGCGCCCCTCCGTGCAGATGCGGAGAAAACTGGGCTCCGTCTTTCGGAAGAGACGTTAAACCATTGGTCCAAAGTAGGAAAGTAGGAAAGTAGGAAAGTAGGAAACAGTAAGGTAGTAGGATGAATTGGAGGTTAGGGTTGGGTACGTCCCTTCAAAACGCCCTTTAAGGCCCCTTGGGGTATATAAAGTAAAATTCTTTATCCTTTAAATAAAAAATATTGTATACGAATAAAAATATATTATAATAAAAATAATAAAATTTACTTTTATTTATATATATAAACTTATATTACAATATATAAAATTTAAATTATAAAAATTATAATAGTATATTGTACAACTAGTGGGAAAAGTGGTCGATTCTGAATGAGTGTGAAGTTGGTCGCACGATCGAAGCGAGTGCGACCATCACACTTATTTGGGCTCGACCACTCTTCCCACGAGTTGTTCATACTATTTTTCCTAACAAGAGCGTAAAACAGGCCGCTTTTCGCGCTTGTTTTACAATTTAATTTCTCCACTAGTTGAGAAATAGCTCCATTTTTCAACTAGTGGAGAAATGGATCGTTTTGCTCACTCAAAACAAGCGCGAAAAGCGGCCCATTTCACGCTCGCGTTAGGAAATAGTTATTTGTGTAACAAGTGCGGGAAGTTGAGAATTGGACACTCGTGCGGGTGATCTCACTCGCCTTCGGCTCATGCGTCCACTCCGCATTCGTGTCCAATTCTCAACCCGTACGTGTTACACACCCTATTTTATATTACAAAATGCGTGGAAAGTGGCCTATTACGCGCGCGTCATCTGTGCGACGGATGGCCGATTCCGCACGCGCGAGAGATTTCTCACTCGAGGCCGTGCAAGAATGAGATATTCCCGCACTGCGGGAATATCTTATTCCTGCACGGGTTCGAGCGGGGAATTTCTCGCGTGGGAAATTGGCTATTTGTCGCACAGATGGCGCGCGCGGAATGAGCCACTTTCCACGCACGTGTGATATAATAGTTATTTGTGTAACAAGTGAGGTAAGATGAAAATTCCCGGGTGCGGAATTTACGCACGAGCCGAAGGCGAGTGCGTCAACTCCGCACCCGGGAATTTTCATCTTTACGCACGGCTTGCACACCCTATTTTATGTTGCAAGTGCCTGGAAAGTGGTCTATCACGCACGCGTAGCGTGCGTAATGGGCCACTTTCTATGCACGTGTTGCATAAACGTTTATTATAATTAATATTACAATAATTTGTTATTTTACAATAAAATACAATTAAGAATATATTATACTTGTTAACCAATTATACCAATATGCCGTAGACGAATAACCTCCTTGTACGAACGAACTACAATCGTATTCCCCGCTTTCCCAATATGCCGAATATACACCGTAGAATTTTGTTTTTTCAAGATTCACGATAGGACCCCCTGAATCACCTAGGCTGGGTTCCACTTATCGCTCACAATGCTCGCGAGCATCATTTCGTCCTTGTTTAACATTTGACAAACAACAAGGATGAAATGATTCCACGAGCGTTGCGAGCGATAAGTGGAACGCACCCCTAGACATCCCCAACCGTCAGATCCGATCGGTCCTACGCATATTCCTGGAATATCATACGAATTAGTGTATTCGCAATATTTTGTTCTAACCTTCAACCTTCGATATTCTGGTAATATTATTCGGAGTTTCGTTCGTAGCTCCATTACCAGTTACATATAAAGGTTGATTTATATACGGAACAGAAAGACTATATTGAATGGATTGAGAATATTTGTCAAATTCGATATCTTCAGCAGTTTTAAGTATTAATATATCTTCGAATGGTTCGTACAGAGGTGCCGGAGGTGGAACGTGCCACTCTATAATTTTATAAAATTTTCCATTTGGATCAAACGTTAAATTTGTATACTTAGGAGCAGTTTTAACATATCGAAGTATTTTTTTAGATCCCGGTTTGTTGTTCCCGTTACAGTGAGCTGCCGTCACGATGTATCTTTTGTCAACTATCGTACCTCCGCAGACGGTGATATTATTTATATTTGCCACTACGACGAAATACGGATGATCCTCGTTATTCAAAGGAGTTCCATTCCAAATAAACGGTTGTTTTTCAAATGTATCAATATTAATACATTCAGCGTGATAAAATACAATTATCAGTAAAAGTAAATGAATCTGTAAAATAAATTTAATTAATACATTTAAATTTTTATTACGAATCAAATAAATATTATACCTTCATTGCGATAGATGTCACGTTGATTCTTCGTTTATATCGAAAATAATCAAAATTAATTTCTGTCAAACATATTTATATCCTATATTATTTTGATAATTTTTATCAATTTTTTTATTGATTTCTATTACTCCGTTGAATAAATATTATTCTGATTCTTACATTTAAATTAAAACGTATCTCTTTATTAAATTTAACATTATTTTTTGTAATGGTATAATAAATATTTAATTTTTAAATTTATATCTTTTTCTTTATTCATTTTTATTTTTTTATTCAATATATCTTCTATTATTTCAGATTTATTTTTATGTATGTTACACTGAAGAAGGCCACAGTTATGGTCGAAACGTTTGTTGATTATTCTTATTGTTCAAAATATATTTTGGTAGCACAAATATCTAGCTAGTTCGCAAGCCCTTTGTTTAAATATTGTTAATAATTCAGTATCGAGATTGCATAGTAATTGGTTTCTAACATCTTGAATTATCGTTTGTATAATTGAAAGGAAAAATTGCTCTATGTATCTACAAGATATATACACACATATGATAATATAACTGCGTTACTTTGTATTTCCATATAAAATACATCTTATTCTACTTCTTTTCTTATCTTTTTGATATGTCGCGAAAGTGCCGAGCGAGTAAAGGAAGTGAAAGAGGAAAGGTATTAAAAACGGCTTCGCGCGGAGTCTTTGAAAAATGATAATTCTCTTTCTCCAAAGTCCTACACCACGCATACAGAATTCTAAAATTTCCCGCCTTGTCCTGGTTTTCACGATTTTTCAGACCGGTATAGCAACTCCGGGATACACACTATCTCACGCCGCGCACCGCATTATGTCGCTCGACATACTTATATGTATTCGTATTCGATACTGAACGATTCGATCAGCATGTATCCGCGCTGTCAAGGCAACTATATGTGCCGCGGAGAATCCTATCGAACGAAGAATAATTATAATAACCGTTCAATCGTATCGAACAAGTGCCTCCTCTCTATCTTTCTCTCCCCCTCTCCCTCTCTCACTTTTTTTCCGACAAGCAGTTTCAAATCAGTGATCCAGATCTTTTTTATCGTGAGCTATTCGCGTCTTGTAAATAGGCGATTGAAGGCGTTTTTCGAGTAGGCCTGAAAATGGGTGTCACCGCGTGGAGTATGAGAGAGTATGGGGGAGAGAAGTCTCTGAAGGAGTCTGAGAGGCATCACCAGTGTGGTGGGACGACGTGCCAGGGGGTGAACGGAAGAAGTGCTTAGAGAATGGCAGCGGCTCGTATCTCCGCAATCTCTGTCGAGGTTCGCATCCCTTGCAGCCCTTGAGAGCTCTACAATATCTAATATCGCGCTTTAAATCGCACGTTCGAGATCGCGTGCTGGTTACATCGATATAAAGTCGTAGGCAACTGTCTATTGCTCAATAGAATTCGTTGCGAGCCAGGAATCACCTATCGATGCAAAAGTTTGAAACGAAATATTTAGCCGAATAAGGAAAGGATTAGCACGAATAAAAAATAATTCGATAGAAATATCGTATATACTATATAATCTAGCCATAGTCTTCCTTTTCTTTTATCGTAGTCTTCTATTGAGTTTATAACTTAATTCTGTTATACTAAACTTAAGATTATTCTTCTGAAATAAAAAATTATGCTGTCACGTTGGGAGGTAAACTTGTTTAAGTTCATTTATAAATCATAAACAATAAAAAATATACGTAATACATAATAAAATAAAAATCTTTTATTATCATTATATCTTTTCAGAGCCATCAGTTTTTCTTTCTCAAATATTAAAACTTCCTCTTTAAATATTAAAATTTGTGCATTATTTTTAAATCGAAGTATAATCGAGATCCAAATATTCTACGTCGGTAATATTTCATACCGGTATTGTTATTAATGCGGTTAACATAATGCGGCGATCATATTGAAGCTCACTGATTATAATATTATTGTGTTGGTAGGGATTGGACTATTGTCGGGACTGCCGGGCGTTCACCATCGCAGACCTATGAACAATAGGGTACATTAACTCTTGTCTTATTTTTTGCCTTCATATTTTATTCCTTACGCTCGAATTTTTCTTGTTCTACTTCTTCTACTATTACTACTTCTTTACTATTTCTTAGCGGATCATTTGATACATTTCAATTCGCCATTGTCACCACCACTTTACTCGTCTCTTTTTCTCTCTCCTTCCTTCTATCTTTTTCTAAAAGTAAAATATTGTCTTTTAAGTCTTAAGTCATAAGTCACGCATGCTTTCATTTCTTGTCTTCCATTTTTTCTGCCTACTGTCATCGATCTTTTCGACTTCGCCAACTTTTTTTTCCTGCGACATTACACGAAAAATAGTGCATCAGACTAGCCGTATGGACTTATGAAACGCATTTCGTGTTTTAATTCTATTCCGTAATGCATGCGCAGCGGAAGTAATGGTCATTATTGATCAATAAGATCTTTTCGATCATTCTACTCGTATTTATTAATATTTTTAATAATATTATTCGTCAAGAGTGTGTGTAGGTGTGTGAGTATGTGCAAAGTCGCGCAGGTAAGTTTCACAACGATTAGTGTTTGTGTGGCTTCTAGCTTTTGAAACATTTTTCTCTATTTCTTCTATTCAATCTGCAATTCTGGCGGTTAAGAAGTTCAATAATATCGAAGATAAGTGCTTCGCAGTAAAAATATCTTTGCGAGCGTAGACGATCTCTTTATTCTTCACAAGTTGCTGGCTGAAATGCTCTTGGTATAATAATCGACTATTCTAGAAAAATAAGTACGCGTGACGTATGACGAAAGTAGCACGGGCAAACGAGTAATTTACGTCGGCGCGCCTTCTGAATGAAAAATTAAAGTACTTAGACAGTTGTGATGCTCTCAAGATTTATATCCGAACCTGCATTTGCATATTAATGCGGGTAAAAGCACTGTACTTAACTCGAGCCACTATTAGTGCACTCTCAGCAATACAATATCTTTCCGCGGCAAGCAATATACTTTCGTAATGTGAATGTACGTGAAGCGTATTACTATTAATCCTAAAAAATAATGATAATAGCCATAATAATTGATATCTACTTAAAACGGACTTTTTTCATCTTTTTCGTTTCTTATTAATACAAGAAATTTCGCATTTTATTTTTACTTTAATATTTCCGCAAAGACAAAAGCATATATTTGTTTTATTTCACATTCATAGTAATGTAATGACAAAAAATTAGCACTCTCGAAAAAACTTTTACTTTCAACCATAAAAAATTTTGTAATTCTGAAAAAGTCGATTTTAGATTAGTCAAAGACATACACAAGATGTACATAAAAAAATCCTAGTTTAAAAAAATTTCTTCGTAAGAGTTAAGATAAAAATGTCGGAAGAACCGAAGCATCACGTATCTCTCGTTAATCTCACTAATAACGATTAAAATTTGTGACTCACCACCCATGTATCTTCGCGTGCAGTGAATCTAAAATTACGTTCAGTGATACAACATTAAATAAAACCGCCACAAGTTAATATGGAAGTCCGTCTTGATTTGAGAATAGGTATATAGTCATTATAATCCAGATTACTTAACTACCAGTTGTTATCGTACAGTCATTTCTTACTTTCTTACTCGTTATTGCTTTCCGCGACATTTCCCTCTCATCGGAGAGTTGAGAAAAATCCGTCCTATTCAGAGACGCTTTTATGAACCACCCGATCATTACGTCGACCAGCACGAGGAAGAATAAACGAGTCACTTACCGCTCCTGCAATCTTCTGTATCTTCACCCTGCTATTTGACTTGAGTTACTCAACTCGTGCATTCATCTCGTCTAGATTTGTGGTGTAAGGATACTCCATGATTAAATAGATTTTATTGCACACTCCGAGAAATTCTGACAGAGAGACGCGAATGAAATGGAATAATTACGTTATCATCATTTTACGATTGTTTCATACGTTCATTCATCAAAATCGCGCAAGTTAATTAGGAAATACAAATGTATAACGAAATTGAATAGCCATAATGGAAGAAAAATCTTTAGTGAGACTTCAGATTATTATGGCTATTTAATAAGACAATATTTCATTTTCTTCATCCTTTTCGAATCTTATATAGTGTACAGTGTACACATTGACGTTATTTTATTGTTTATCTCCTGAAGTTAATAAAAGTGATAAAAGAAACTGTACATCTAAAATAAATATTCATTGCACAGATTGGATCGTTAGTAACTATTGTAGATGTATAGAAAGATAATTCCATTTTTACTGTCCTTTATATAGTTTTTGTTCTCTTTGTCACAATTTTATTTATTCAAAGAACACATGCTCACGAATATATTCGTTTTAACTCTGATATATTTAAAAAGTACTTTTAACTTTAAAACTTTTTATCGCGCGCAGTAATATTTCCACATGAAAACTAAATGTACTCTGTTATCTCAATTGAAGCACAGTTTAAGATAACGTGGATGTTATTTACAAATGTATGAATACTATTAAAACACAGTACCCTGCACATTTGAGGGTATTAGAGAAATATGTATTATTAACGATAAAGTGTTTTGTGGCTATTTTTAAAGAATCGCCAGAAAAACAGCATTGTAATTTTCTCTTTTTTTTACTATAACGTGGTTTTCTCTATCTATGTTTATTAGTAATAATGTAGATAACAAAAAACGTTTTTTAAGTAACAATCTCTATGAAAGTCAAAAGTATACCGGGATTAAAAAATGCATCTGTATGTTCATACGCTTCGTAGTTTCGATGTAATACACAGTAGTTGTGCTGCCTTTGTTTATGCGGAAACGCATATAAAACTCGTCATCAATGTGTTCCTTTACTTCCTTTCTGTGCGAACAGACTGTGACGGCCGGAGGCAATCTGTGCATTTGTTCTCCGTTAAGGGTCGAGAACAAGGTCGACTCGACGTTACTCTTCCTATCGTACAATAATGATAATTAGCTTCGTTGCAGCCTCGTCAAGTTTCTGAAATCAGGCGTATACTCCTGATACTTTCGACGATCCCGCGAAACTCGACGAACTCGAAGTAAACAATATTCAACAAACGAAGCTAATTTTAATAGCTGACTGAAATATGGCGAGTACCCAATGATTCGATCCGCGAATATTTATTTTGAACACGCCGTTCCTTTTATAACTTTTATTAATCTTAGGATAGAAATATTAACAGTAAAAGAACGTCAATACGCACAATAAGAGTCGATAAAATCCGTCAAAGAAATAAAATTGGTTGCTCATTAAATATTTATAGTAATCTCAAAAGTCCACAGAGAAATAATTCTTTTATTATTAATTATATATTCAATTTGTGTCGTACATTTGTGGTTTGTAATTAGCTTGCGCGATATTAACACATGTTGCAAAGTCACGTTAACAATTAATAACGAATAACAATTTATAATATTTTGCTTCTCAATGATTTCATGCATAATAATATATGTTAATGATCATTAATGTAATGAGCGCGAAAATTAGGTTGCAATTATCAAGCTGCATATCTTGCGGGTTTTTTTATCTAATGCTAATTCAGTGACTGCATTATCTCGGGAAGGGTACAACATATCGAGTTATTTTCAGTGCGGCGAGCTAGAGAAACGGAAACACTTGCGAGGAAAAAACACTTCTGGAAAAAATTGAAAGACCTCACGATTAAACACGGCGCATAAGCAGCAAGGAGAAGTGTCGCCTCATTATGGTGCACTCACATTAGAGTGGCGACAGATTTTCCGCATAATGATGCTAATGCGATTTAACGCATTGTTGTGGCGAGATAGATAGAATTCTCGGTCATACGGAAATTCTCGTGGGACGTCGATTTGTACAATTTACATCATTATTCATGATAATCAAATTGCACGATAATCTCTAACGAGCATTTGAGCATTGACTCTGATTAGTCGTGAACTGATTTCAAAATGACTTATGTCGTGTCGAAAAATACACCAAATTTTCATTTCTTTATTTAAAAGCTCGAATTTGTATCTAATTGATATTGAATACCTAATAATTGTAGTTATATCGAATTTATTAATATAGTCTTTCTCTGTTGCGTTTCATTTATCTCCGTATACGTACGAATTTCCAATAATTATTGTCGCATTATATTAAATTGTGACAATGTATTAAATTCAATGTCATCTGTCATTCGTAAAGACCCTGACAATTATATGTCACGGTGATCTGCCGTCGACTGACAAAGCCTCCTTTCAAGTATCAACCTATCGTCTGTGTTACTCTTAAGTCTACCTCTCGAGTATCTTTAATCTCGCCAAATCAACCGTGCGTTAATTTACAAAAAGCACTTGGACCGAGATATTTTCCTCGATAACAATTATCGAGCTCCGTGCCGACACAAAAGAACGCGAGATCGAACCCGTCCTAATTGTGGACTCACCCTTAACGTTCGAGTTGATTGTTGGCGATGGTAGCGGCGCAGGCTGACGGGCAGGGAGGACAATGGAAATTGCGAGTTTGAAGCAGCGACGGTGTAAAGACACTTCTTTTGCTCCTTTCGCCTTTAAATTGCTCGCGGTGCGCTCGACCGGTCGTGTGCACGGTATAATCGGGATGGTCTTTCCGAGCCTCGAGCCGCGGTATGAAGGCTCTCTCGCCGACTCTCCCTTTCTCTCTTTCTCTCTCTTTCCCTCGGATCAGCCGCTGGCTGTATGCACGAGCTGCGCTATTCACGCAGACAGATGCAACGTCCGGATGTACGCGCATGCACTTGCACATTCATGTCGCACATGCGGCTCGGACGTTAGCCGACGTGTCCGTGATGTCGAGTCTCTCTTACGTTTCGACGAACGTACAAGAGACGTATATGTCGACTAGGGAGTAACTGCGCTACACTCGTGCGTATATCTAGAGCATAGGACGTCGCGATGAAGTGCGAGATCAACGGAGCGAGACACTCGTTGAGACACGAACGGGAAGAGGGAAAAGAGGTGGCATGAAATTACAACGTCGGAGTTTGGAAATGCGATCGTATCGGGAAAATTTCTCTGTGGTGCCTAGAAATCGCGAGATGAATGAGATGGTTTAAATACGCGATACTGAAAGCGTATATCGTAAATCGGATTCGTTCCAAGAGACGAAGAAATGTGGGAAATGCATGAAATAACTGAATTATGCACTTCCATTTTTCGCTTCTCAACCTCGCTCTTGCAGAATATATCTTCTCTCGTTACATCCTTCCATGTGTACTAAAGCGCTTTTTAAAAACGCAATATTTCAATCTAAATATATTTTTTGTTTTCGGAATATTATACTGGTATTCATACATTCGTTCATTCTTTTCATGCGTGTGAACTTTTTAATTGCAAAACCGCGAAATGCCGAGTTGATTGCGAAATTTTCTACTAAAAGTTTATTATTCGCACTCTCTATTTATCAATACGTTATTGTACGTAACGATTGTATCTTTCACGTTTTGTTAAAATAAACACATTCTGTTACAATCGTTAGATTGTATCGTAACATACCCATGTTTCAAATAGTTTTCTCTTTTTTGTAAATATTCTTTAAATTATCATTCCTATTAATTTTTCTTCTGTTTGTAAAATAGACTTTTGTCTGAAATCCACAGGTATTATTGAAAAGATTGGGTAATTTTTTAACACTAAAAGAAATTAGATCACAAAGTGGACTCATCCATTCTTCAATCTGTGTATGACACGTTTATTGTATGTAATACATACAACATTGTGTGATATTTTCTGAAATGTACAAAATATCTAAATACAGGATATAATGTCCAAACAGATTGCATTTCAATATCGCTCGCGGTAATCGTAAATTAAAATTGCAATTAAAATGTGATCGATCGGTGACGGATAAATTATATTAATAAATATTTAACTGAATATTTACGACGACAAAACATATCGGACAAGTAAGAAATTCCGTACACCGGTTGTAATAAAATAATATAATTTATCTTCGTGCCTTACGCAAAATTAATAAAAATATATGATTTGAAAATGAGTAACTTTTTAATTTCTTGTTATCCTATTATTTATTGTAAAAATATACTGGTAGAAACTTCGACTGTTTTACGAACCGTATAGTGCAAATTTGTTTCATTATTGGGATTGAGGACATATAATTAAGCTACACAAATTTAACCATAACAGTCGAAGATTAATTGCACCATCGAGAGCATAATGTTTCACTACATGGAGCCAGTGATGTTTAACACAATATCAACAGATGTGTTTTCAGTTTATCGGTAGATAGCTACGTGACGCGGTAGCAGCGACGTGAGCCGGGTTAGATGTATAATTCTTGATTATATAGGTAGACGAGATATTTCCCAGTGGAAAATAGCACCTGGATTAGTTGTCACGTTAGAGGAATGTGCATCAAACGGAAATATACTATGACTTTCGCTATTTTCACCGCGATTCCCAACGGGGGTGAACGCGAGGACAATAAATGTATTCCCTGGCATCGATTCTAAAAAAATCTGCCCTATTTTTTTGCCGACGTCAGGCCTTCCATCGCTAAAAATCTGCGGTTGATTTCTTCATGAAGTTATTTTGCACAGCTTGCAGACCGCATCGTGCGCCGTATATGTAGCGTAAAAGATTCCGCAATGACTGCATTGCATGGACGGGCACGCAAGGATCAGCACATCCGAAAGCTTTCTATCGTCTTATATTTTATACCTCTGCATTTATATATGTTTCCTTTTACTCGTCAGTTTATTATTTCTTTAGAAGAATACTTAAAGCAAAATACTTACATTACCTTTGTTTTCAATTGATTTATTAATCATTTGAGCCTCTTTATATTTACTTAAATTACCATTTAATAATGGTGAAAGGTAAATTTTTTACGAAAGAAACTAACAAAGTAAATTTATATATCGTGATGAAGAAAGTTTTAATTATTATAGCCGCAATCAATAAGCTTCTTCCAACAGATTTGTTATAAATTACATAAAAATTTTTAAACTTTTTACTAGAGACGATTCGCGAGAATTGCAAATGCTTCCTATAATGAATACTCAGTGCTGAAAGTCTTACGCTGTTTTCAACTATTTGCATACCGAGCAAACATGTATATATTTTGCCGCGGCGAATAACAAAACGAAAGTAGAGAAAGGGGGGAAAGTTAGGGTAGCAGAAAATTTCGTCGTGAATATTTTCCTAAGTCGGAGCGATGCATACAAAGGCTCGCGGTCTCGCAAGTCGCAATAGCTGCAGACGACGTTCGCAAGTGGTAAGGTCGTTCGATAACACCTTCTTTCCGCGAGTTTTCAGTTAAAAGATAAGAATCTCGGATTCGAGGCCAGACGAGCACAGTCCTCGAAGCGTCCTTTGGCCATCGGCAAATTTCGAAAGGGCGCTCGACCTCGCGCGGCGAAGGGAGGGAGGGGAAGGGGCTCTCAGATATCAGAGACCGCGGTATATAGGAAGAGCGCGCGGGGAACGGCTGACAGGGTCTGTCTCGCTCCCCTTTTCTTCAAGTACATACACACGTACGGACGGATGCGGATGAATTGGTGCAACGCCGCGGTCGACAAAGGACATATCCTGAATATACCACGCGTATTGTAAGCGGTATATTTCTTTTCTCTTTATCTCTTCTCCTTTCAAAAATGGCCGCGTTTCTTCTTCACACGATCGGCCTGAAAGAAAATCGGGGAAGTGCTCGATACGTTGCGGAAGGTCAAGCGCCCTCCGCGCCAGACAATGACAAGCACTCCGAGTTTCACGTACAGGCACGTCGAGCACGTGTGTAGAATGGGCGTGGAGGGGCAAGGGCGGCGAGAGGAAGGCCCGGGGGGGATGGGTATACCGTGTGTTTCGCGCGGTGCCGTATCACCACCGATGTATCTTGTAGGTCACACCGGCGTTTGGTATCGACCGACCGCGTGTACGTTACCTGCCACCGTTGCCACCGACAGCCGAAATATTGCAGTGATCGAGCCGCGCGGAATCTTGGCCGCGATACCTTTCCCGAGCGCAAAATGCGTGGGCGAATCTTTCGTGAATGACGTTGGGCATGTTACGAGATGCACGGCTCGACTCCTGTCCGCGTGATTTGACGATACCGCAACGCAGTTTGTCGCGCTTCTACTGATAGACTCGTGAATCTCGTTTTCGGAATTTCGCGCGCGATTTTGTTAAAATACAACGACACGCGGTGAGGGAAGATTGGTCCCTAAGAGAGAAAGAATTTCCAGTCGACGTTGATTTAATTTAAATCGCAGTGCACTGTGTGATTTTTCCCATTTTAGGAACAAAATCCAAGTTATTGGACAATTTATTATAGTCAATCGACGTTGGAGCGTCTGGCTTAGTATAACGTTTTTAACATTCTTGTAACAGAGAATTCTTTCGATAACGTAAATATTCGACTATTTAAGAATAATTAAATATCATAATCTGATTTTGAGAAAGTTATCTGTTATCCGCATCGAATATAGCATCAAAAAATTTCCTCGGATGTGGGTCTTTGTGAGCAATGTAAATATTACATAAAGATCAAGATCAGGAGTCGCAATTTTATTTTTGTTGCATGGCACAGAGAATGGTCTTTAAAACGATATGAATCATTCGACAGTGTGCGTGCTTGTGTAGGTGTTTGTGTGTGTGTGTGTGTGTGTGTGTGTGTGTGATAGCGAGTACAGTATTTAAAGGATGTTACGTCACTGTGATCTCTTGTACTCCTACAGCCGGGCGAGAATAACGCAGAATTTAATTTCACTGCCAGCCAATCTATTTTATCTCCGCGCCATTTGTTTAGAGTACACGTGCTTCACAGTGCGCGATTCCGCTGAATCGAGCTTGGACTTATGCAATCTGATCGCGGTGCGCGCACCGAACGTATATGCTAATCGACGTGCACTTTCGGCAGAAATGCGTATTGCTGCAGGAAGTCTCGCGAAAGAGTGGTTCCACTTAAAAAGATTCCTCGGAATCTCTTCTTAACTAAAAATATCGAAGCTCTAGGTGAACGAAGCCTCTTTAGTTAATTAGAAATCTTTCATCGATCAAACAGCTTGCTTCAAATATTGATTTATCTTTTACCTACTAGCTTTATTAGCTTAGTCAAAAAAGAACTCGGTCATCGAGATACTTAATGCGGAAAATAGCGGTGTCTAATTGACCTCGTTATGAAAAGATCGGTCTCCGAAATTTGCCGGGATGAAATTACTAGATGAAATATTCACCCGTAGAGAGTAGAGGAGTAGACTCCTGATAAAAATTGGA
The DNA here is from genome assembly GCF_030848805.1 of Temnothorax longispinosus. Taxonomy (NCBI): domain Eukaryota; kingdom Metazoa; phylum Arthropoda; class Insecta; order Hymenoptera; family Formicidae; genus Temnothorax; species Temnothorax longispinosus. Next base: position 15,883,431 of record NC_092359.1, on the reverse strand, counting down.
TAATATCTGCAATATTGTTTTAAATTAAACGCAGCTTGTGCGTGCCCCATTCTTTCTCATAATCGCGGTTGTTTTTATCCAGTTCATTTGCTCGCACGTCACGCAGCGATCCTGATCTCTTTGTAAGAACGCAAATCCACTCGTCGGCTAATGAATTTATTTAAACGTGTCAGTACTCTTTGCATACATCTCTATATCTTCCCGTTACTAGTCCGCCTGTTTTCTCTCTCTTTCTCTCTGTCTCTCTCACGCTCTGGTATTTCCTGTTATGATGCATGCGTGGATCCACGTATTCTAAAGTCGCATACTTACGCGGAGTACAACATCGGAGTTTCATTGCCGACTGTAATATTTATTAGAGCGTATGCTTATTTCGATGTTGCACTCTCGCTCTTCTCTCCACTCTGACGGTACGAAGTATAAAAGTATAGCAACCCACGGACAGAGCGAGACAGCGAGACAGCGAGAGATCACAGCGAGAAATCCCTACGAATATACACAGTACGTGACGCAAAACGAAATTAATTCTAATCTTTTTGTCTCTGTTTTTTTCCCCCTACAGTTGCCACGGAATTGAGAACCGGCATGCCGCGAAGCACGAGAAGCGCCCGTCGCAGAAGCTCGAGACGTCCTGGCCGTTCTCCCTGTAAGTCCATTTTCAACTTTGATTGCGAAGCTATATCGCATCCTTCGGGAGCTCTCAATTGTGCGGTTCCGCTTCGGAAACACGTAGAAACGAATGTGCTGTTCAGCGCTACTTTCGTTTCACCAATTCGGGCGGTCCAGCAGCGTGACCGTATATGTAACTGGCTTTATCGATATATTTCACCTTCTTTTGTTAATTGTAAAAATACTGTGTTCAATTTTGCTTCGGTTTCCCCTGGTTATCCGTAGTCTCGCTTAAACGATTGAGGTAATTATGAAAGTGTTAATTGTATGAAACAACCGAACGAATGTTAAGTGATAGAATTAACAGATGTTAATTGCACGGTTAATTCACACGGTTGTTAAAGAATCGCGAATGCTTACGTTTGATAACCATTGAAATTATGAATAATAACGTAATTAATTTTATCATTTATGAAACTTATTGTTAAAAGTTTCAATACCTCTCTGGGCATCATTTATTATTAAGTAAGTTATTTGACTGCAGCACATATTCGAACGCATATAGGTATAAAATTCTTCTTTATTTATATCTTATAGAAATTCTTCTATACTTATATCCTAAAAACTTGTAATTTTCCACATAATTATAATTTATTAAAATTTTTATAATCGTAGCTCAATGAGTATAGAATTAAAAACCGGCTTGTCAAATCACAATACGGTTTGTAAACGTTTTAATGAGATTTAAATTTGTTGACGAGAATATTGGAGACGATAGCATAAGCTCACCCTCTCTCTCTCTCTCTCTCTTAAATTTAAATACGAAGATCATCGAAGTATTCAGCCGCGTGGGGTTGACGTCATGGTTGTTAGAAGAATCTCATTATTTTAATAGATGAAAGGAACGGGCGCTTGGAATTGATCCGGCCCGTCAAAGCCACCGAAAATTATGACTCGATATCCGCCTTACACCAACTTTACGTTGGCGCCATTTTTACGATCAATAATCTCCCGCCTTTCGTTGCGGCTAGATGGCACATTCTGCCCGGGCATGTTCTTGCTCTAAAACTTGTTACATCCACCGTGCGATAGCGCCACGTCGAGCTTCGTAAACTTCGGGAAGCGCATTTATGAACTTCTTACTTAATACATTTTTTTCTCTTCCGTTAATTTAATATTACAAGTCAAAGCGGTAATTAAAACGATCGAGCATTCCCGCGCCCCCCGCGCGCTTTGTAACAAAATACGTAACAAAATAATAGAGATTTATGGGAATTAAAACGTACGATAGGACCAAGCCATGAAACAAATAACGCATAAATAAATTGATAAAATATAATATATGAATTTGTGAAATTGCTGGATAACGTTGGATTTTCATGGGACAAATTTTTGAAGGATATTATGATAGAAAGATGAATAAAACGGATGCTGTGCTCCATGCGAATACGTTGCAATACGACGTATCTCTATGTTAACTGCGCAATACGCATTGATATATAAGCGGCAGATTGCCGGCGAGATAAATTTTGAATAAATTCTCACTTAGCGAGGTAATTTGCACTTCAATAACCGATACCTCCCGACGTTGTATCATCGTAATAAATTATCGCACGTTACTCGGAATTCGGAACGCACGCCACGTATATGTTGCACAAAGCGGTGAATATCGGCTCGCGCAGCACGCGATATAATTGTGCATCTCTCGAGAGTTCAAAAATAATGCATTCCGAGTTTATCTGAAACAATCGAAATTACGAAATTAAAAAAAAAACTTAATTAACTACCATCCGAGACGTATCTGCGTTAGTTAATCGATTTCCAATTCAACGGAGTAACAGTATAATTAACGTTCGAACTCATGATACAGTACAGTGCAGTGCGTACTCTTAAATATTTATCGTATATATCCTGCAATATTCGGATTTACAAATATTCAATGATATCGCTTTACTATTATGTTGCTGCCCCGGAATTCTTTTACGTAAAAAAAAAAAATCGTGCCGCTGTATATTCGCGAGTCGCGGATAATATAGGTATTGCATTTTATTGCAGCAGCGACGTAACATGGTGGTCACAGGAGTGAGATAAAATAAAAAAGCGGTCGAACGTCCGTTCGGTCCACACGCGGTCGCGTGGGTGGCTGCGTTATGACGATTCGCGTAATTATTTTATTTAGCGCCGAGCTCGCTCGCCCGCTCGAACGCTCTGCTCTTATACGAACGTCACGCTTTTGTCCGCCCCAACGCTCCGCAGTCCCCTTCGGTGTCCCTTTAATTTCATGTTTTACACGTCGTTGCATATGCATGAGTAATTAACGACGAACGATCGCGACGCGCGTCACGATTAAATTGTGTTTTGTTTCAGCAACCCTCTCTCTCTCTCTCTCTCTCTTTTTCCCTTGTCTCTCCTCCCGTCATCGTGTTTAATTACATGTGCTTTTGGAGCGCGATAACGTCCGTTGGCCGTGTCGGCGCGAGCAAGAAATAAGTCAAGGATCAATCCGCGCACCAGCCGGACGAATTTCGGTAGTCCTCGAATTATCGTGGGCGCGTCCGACCTTAACACTGATTGGTCGATACCCCGAAATAGCCACGGGAGAATCTGATAACGTGGCCCGGCATACGGGGTGTCTCGGGATTCTCTAATCGCTTTGGAAATTAATTCTCGACACAAACGTTAAGACGCCGGCAATACGAAGTTTCAAGCGATCGAAGATGAAAAAGTGAACTTCACTCCCGAGGTGTAATTAAATAACGAAACTTGTTCTTAAGTTAAATGTAATTATGCTTTGCCTCGTCAGAATCTCAATTTGGGTTAATTAGCTGGATATCCAAGAGCGATATTGAAAAGTTGCAACAAATAATGGTCGAAAAAATTTCTTCAAAGAAAAGATTTATCAAAGAATTTGAAAATAAAGGTTGAAATCTAATTCTGGATATACGTCAAAAAATTATAGGAATTCTTCTACAAAGATGTAAATCTGATTGTTTTACGCTTTACATAGAGATCCGTATAACTAACAGCTTTGACAATTTTCACTAGTTTAAAATTCCGACACAGCTAGCAAAATCCGAATGTCATCGGCTTCTATTATTCCAATATGAGCGCGGTAAAAGAACTCTGGTTTATTTAAGGATTCTCCATCAGTGTGTCGTTGGGAGATAAATATTTCGCGTAGTTCCCCGACGTCGTACCGTCGCGTCGACAAAAACCGAATACTGACGTCATTGTGTGTTTAGTCGACCGCGAGCGAACAAATTCACAATTGAATCGAAGCATATCCGAAATATTTTATGTATTCGAAACACGCGAACATCCTGAGGTATTATTTAATTGGAACTTTTGTGCTATTATTTTCCAGCAGCAAATAATATTAAAGTTACACAGAATGACACAGATAATCAACTCGACTCGAGTCTCTCTAAGAAGAATTGATCTTTGCGAAATGAAAGGAGTCGAGCAAAGAAATGTTCTGCGAAAATTCGCATGCGTGATCCGTCAAGTACGTTTTAGGCAGGCTCATCGCCAAAAGCGAAAATGTGCGATAAATACTAGCCAGAGAGTATCAAAATGCATACGAATATTCGTCGCCGTTATACCCGCGTAACAAGAGTTAAGCCGCTTCCGCGCGAATTGATCGTCAGAATTTTTGTACCAAAATTGTTCGGATATTTCCTTCACACGCAAACGAATGTGTCGCATGACGAACATTTCTTTTCTCGATGCGAAAAATATTTATCGTGTGATATTATTGAGCGGATAGTCACCTAATTATCAGTTTAAAGTACATTAGGACCATTAATATATCAATAATGATTAGATGAAAGGAATTAATGATATGAAAATCGAGATAAATAGTAAACGAAGATTCAAAACATCATTAATATTTCCAGCAATAATTTCAAAGAAAAATTTCAAGATCAAGATATTTGACTATCTGCGCTCCGTTTAGCATTCGACTATTTGCATTTCGCGTGAAACCGACTTTAAGTGCATGCTGCACGCGAAACACAGATTGCAGTAAGAGCGATTTCGCACGCAGCAACATCAAACATTACATGAAACATGAAACATTGCGAAATGTTCGATAAATGATCGACAGAGAAATATATATACGTATAGAAGAAATAGAAACTCTTGCGCGCGCGATTAAACACCAATCGATCACATGCGGAAGAAATGTTTGACAATCCGCGTGAAATCAGCTTAATGCGTAACTGTGCGCGGGGGTGGTTCGAGAAAGCAAAGACGACAAGGATGAGAAGGCGACGCCATCGATGTTGGATAGCAGCCTGTTTCGATCCTCCGAATGACGGCGGCCCGTTCGCCGTCGTTTATTTTCGCTACTGCCGGCCATTCCTTCTCTTTTTGTGTTCCGTAAACGGAAAGTCTATATATAAAGATCGCAGCGGGAACGTGGAGAGTTGGCTGGGTGCGCGCGACCGGGGGTTGTAGCGGCAAGCGGCGAGCGGCGAGGGTTGAACGGGGACGGAGCGTGCGCGATGGTGTGGCCATTCGATAACGAAGGGAGGCGCGGAGGAGAGCGACGAGCTCTCGACGAGCGCGTGTACACCTTTGTGTATACATCAGGGAATTCGTCATAGGTTAGCGGGAGGTAAACGTGCGTTCGGTAGACACGTCTTTCTATTTATGAAAGACACACCGCGGATATGTGACGATGGTCCTGTCCGCAACCTGGAGAGGGCCGTTCGGGAGTGATCAATTCGTGCGACATGAATGCGTTTCTCTGTGAGCCCGGTCTGAAATTCGGTGAGCACGGTGAGCCAGCGAGAGCACCGTAAGGATCTGGTAAGCGAGAGAGGCTTGTATTGTCCGCAGAAAGAACCACGAGAGCCTTAGTACTGTTCTCCAGAGGATTGTCAGGGTCTCGAGCTTTTATCGTCCATTGATTGAGAGAGGATCGCGAGAGACTCAAGAATATAAAGGCTTATACTTATAAGGCCGCATCGCCCAAAAGAAGTTTTTGAATACGAATTCTTAAAGACGAGCTCGACATCAATCAGTGATGAAAAAATTGCACTCTACCGAGGATTTTACCAGGAATTCCATCAAAAAGGAAGCCCGAGATTGAACGATGATATAAATAGGCATGACGATAGATGACAGATGCTGAAAAATATATCAGGAAATAAACGTTTATCTTCATTAGCGAAGTATCAGGATGGACTAGTATCTTTCAAAAACGAGTATAATGATCTCGTGGGCCTATACACTGGACGCCGCATTCAAACAGGGTTGACAAAGGGAGTGAAGAACATGTACAACGACGCGAGCAAGGTGATGCGGATGAACGACAGTGTCCTCTGCTGATCCTGCGTGGTATCTCCTGTAACATGAGATGGAGGACTCGTGAGAGGTGCGGCGAGATCGGATTCCGTCATTCGATCGCCCGGCCATACGCGATTCGGTCAAGGAGAACCTCGGCGCCGGGAACGTCGACGTTCGCCGCGAGGTCGGAAGCGTCGCCATCGATCCGGAAGAGGAGGCTGACCGATCGTCGGTACCGGCAGACTGGCGGCTCCCCGGAACATCGGGCGTAGGGTGTTGAATCGATTCGGAGGGAGCACGACCTTCGAGTCACGTGCACTACCGACCGACCGAAAGTTGATGATACGAGCGGCCGTCGCGTACGTGAGGGATTCGAGGCTTAGGGAAAATCCGAAGTTCGAATTTCCGACTTCGTGGAAGGAAGGAAGCGAAGATTCGTCCTTGATCCACCGCGCGATATCCGAGGATGCATTTATTTCCGGCCGTCCGAGAATAATCCCGGCTTACTCGCTCTATTCTGGCACGGGTGGTACCACCCTGTAGAGCGCGAGTGCCCGAACGGGGGGAGATTTAGAATCGCAAAGGGCCTAGCTACCTATATGCCCTTAGTGACTGGCACTACCGAGTGCACAACACTTGGAGAACCGTTCGGTGGGCAGAGCCGGCGATGGCGGTTCGATACTGGCAGTCAATGACGCTGGCGTTCTAATTTTACCGCGATGTAACATCGCGCGCCGATGGCGATCGCACGGAAGAGGACTCGCGTTTTCCGCTCGATTTGGTTCGTGGATGGCGAACCGGCCAATCGATACATCACCCGACGTAGAAAATTCCGCCTTCCGAAACGCGCCGCGACGGCGGCGACGGCGACTGCCCGATGTAATAAGGGCAGTTTACGTCCGTACGAGGCGCACATCGCTGCACCATACGGCACCGGGTGTATTGCATATAGACAACGTGGACGTTATCGCCCGTAAACGGGATCCCTCGCTCATGTTCTAGATCGAGTTTCTCGATTTTATGCAAATCGGGCCGGATGGATCGCGCGCGAGCGATAAAGAGAGCTTCGATCGATTCGCGGACTTTTCTACGAAGGGAATTTTGTATTCAGAGCGAGACCCGTCGATAGAGCTAGAGAGACGTGACGTGCACGAACGAGACTTTAACGCACGCAATTATAAAACGTTACCATCGATTGCAATCACGGGACTTGCTAGAGGTCGCAATGGAGATTGTTATTTTAGTTTGTCATTTGGATTATCTCGTTCGCCTTTTCTTCATTATTAGAGCGCAATAAAAATAGGAATATTGAAAGGGACGAAAATTGGAAAATTGGAAACTGATAGTAGTTCATTTTAGAGTCGCAATAAAGATTAATAAAGTCGCGAGGGACGTACACTCGCCTTATCATCCAAGAACGAGCATCTAGCGGAAGACAGTCAGAAGACGATACGATCAACTGAGAATATCGAGGAATCCGATAACGGTGTCGGTAGCCGTTTATTTTTACAGATCTACGTGAAGAAAATAAAAATCGCGAAGGATGCGGGTCGTCTAAAAATGATGAAAACCGATAGACGAGGATAGATACAACGAAATAGTACATTCTCTCGGAGCGGAGAAGCGACCCGAAAGGACTCCGTTTCAGAAAGCAGGAGTTCTCCAAGATATCCTGCGCGAAAGCGCGAATAACTTCGAGATTATCCGCATGGTGTTCGCCGAATCTTCCGCGAGCTCAACGAGAGAGAGAGAGTACCAAGTACGAGTACGGTTCTCGTATTCGATGCGCATGTCCAGTGCCTTGACTACCGGGACGCCTATACCTTTATCGGCGTCGCGAAGCACTATAGGGAAAGCGACACACATATCAAAGTTTTGCCGCGTATTCGCGATAAAGTCGCGCTTCGTTCACCGGCGTGATTCGCCGCGCGAGATCGGCGAGTCGCCGTCGAGTGTACGCCAAATACGAAAGTATAAGAGAGAACAAGTACTGAGTGCGCGAGGAGGGGAGAAGAGGATTTCGTTCCACGAGGACGAAGAGGATTCGCGCGCGAATCTTGATACATCGGAAGCAAGGAAGAACGCGAGCGCTTAAAAGCAAATAAAGAGAGAGAAAAAGAAGAGAATCCTTTTTATTATTATATAATCGAAAAATCGGCTGTGCTGCTATTTAAATCAGAGCTTAAACGCACGCATGAGTGCGCGCGCGCGCTTCGTCGAATTTTTTATTAGCGCTCGGAATCGGCTGTGCTGTTAATTAATCAGAGCTTAATATATTTAGCGTGTTACCGCGTAGTGTTCGTTCGCTCGGGGATACCAGCTGAGGGGGAGGGAGAGAAGAGAGAAGTGGACAGCGACTTTTTTTTTCTTCGATATTTTTGCTACATCTTTTCTGGTCGCTTGTTTACGACGACCGTTCGTCGCGAGACCGAGGAGACCGAATCATTTCCGACTCTGCGAGATCAGGCTGCAATTAGCGATACCTCCCCCGTCCCCCTCCCGTCCGATTTCACCGACTGCCGCCGTGGTGCCGGGTCGGCCGAAGGACCAACGTCGACTTTTGGAAATTTACGCGCTCGCTTCGCGCAACTTCGCCTACAACAAAAAGTAACTTCGTCGAGCAACGAAACTCGCGTCCCTGTCCACACCGTGGAATCGATCGCTGACACACCAGAGACGGACAATCTCTCGTCTGCGATCGACCGCCTGTTTGTTTCCGGGCTCCGCGGTGGAGAGTGCGCCCCACCGGGGGGAAAAAACAATCCTAAATCTCTCGCCCCGAGGGGAGGGAAGTCCCGACACGAAGTCGGGACGGTCAGCACGGTACTTCCGTTTCTCGCCGCTTGCATGTTACCCGCGTGTCCCGAATACATAATTTCGAACGTATCTGTCTATCTGCCGGCGCGGCGGCAACAACAGCAGCAGCAGCAGCAGTAGCAGCGGGAGCTCATAGAAAACAATAGTAACGATAACAGAAGAGGCTCTCAATGTTCCTCGGTGATCGAAGCTCCACACGATCGCCGCAATTATTCTCGCTCAACGTTATTCTCGATAGCCCGATACACGCCGCTCACAGAGACTATTCGATCATGTCGTTCCGTAATATCTTGCGAAAGTGCATCATGAAGACGCGTCGTATGATCATTCACGCGCTCAAAAGATGAACCGTCGCCGCGTGGATCACAATCGCGAATCGTCGCGTACGCGGATTATCGGCGCGCCTGATAAAGGATGTCGAAGCTGATTCGTCGCTTCCGTACTTGGGGCACGGATTAATCGAAAAGGGGGATTCGGAGAAACTGGAGTCGAGGGCGATCGAGGGCGGACTTCTGCGCGGCCATGACCAAGTACGGCTTCGCCAGGCTGGCTCTGTGGCGGCCGAGGCGCTCCATGACCTCGCAACCGTCGAACAACCAGGAAAACAACCCCCTAATGTATGCCACCATTGTATTTTGCACTTCAATATGTATAAAGGGTGCACCGGAAGTCGTATGCTTTCGCTTTGGGCTTTGACAGGGAAAATGGAATTGGCTCTTCTAAAAATTCAACAAAAGATTACAATTATTTAATATAAAAAAATCAAGAGTTTTACCAATAGAGATTCAAATAAATAACAAAACTTTACGCTTCAGTTAATTACGAATTGTCTTTAATTTAATGTTACTGTAACTAGAGGCTTGATTATCGAAATATATAGAATCTTAAAAGCTAAAAAAAACTCCACAAAAATCTAATGAGAAAACGCGCGACTTTTAATGCATCCTATATATGTATTCTTTTATGCAAATAAACAATGTTATTGCTGACACGCTGTGTGTGCTTTGGATGTTACCGTCGGTGGACTTGCTCGAAGACGATCGATTTCAGTCTCGGACAACGAAGCTAAACGTCTACGGGAATACGCGCTGCGTTCATACCCAAGAGCTCTTCACGATCCTTGTATTAGTTGTACTTAATAAACGTATCGATGTACACACCCCTACCACGTATGACCCTCCCTCTCTTACGCTTCATTTGGCTTGCTCACAGGTTGATCCACGGCACCGTCATCACCTTTTTTGTTTTCGCCGTGCGCCTTTCTTTAGCACATTTTTATCCGTCCCGCCAATCAGCGCTTCGTGTTCCTGGCTTTGTATGTGCTCAACGTTGGAAAAAGCCGAGCTTGAAAGCTCGTGCAACAGTGGCACGACGAAAGTACACGTTGCAAAGTACATATAAGTACGTTTATCGTAATATTCTAGGATCTCTCCCGCAGCTTTTCCGTGTTTAAGAAAACGAGCCATCAAAACAATTTATTCGAAGAAGCCCGTTTTCCTTCGCAAAAGAATAGGAACCAATCCACAATGAAATTATTATTAACCTCAATTCCGTTTTCCCCCGTCGTCCATGGTTGGTTTCAGTATTGGTCCAGTATTGGTTAACTTCCGTAATTTAATAATCATAATTTAACTTACTCTTTGTCTTCTCTATTTCTACTTTAACTTTTAGAAACAAAGAATCAATGAAACTGAGACAAAGTTTAAATTGTTATCGATAAATTTAACTCTTATCTAATAATATCTTTGAACTTTCGCGGTCTCAATTTTCATAAACTTGTAGTAAATTAAGTTGCATACGATATAATATCCAAAATTATTACCACGTAGTTATTATTTATTTATATTATATACAGGATTCTTTTTTCATAGAACATTATTTATGCAAATAATAAGGTCTATGCGTATGAATACATTTTTATTTGCAATTAATTAATAAAATACAAATTAGCTTAGGTTACGTACTGTGTAGCCTATCGCACGCGCTTTCTTATCGTTAGAACAATAATAAACAACGTGATAAAATGACGCAATAAATCGTGAGAGAATTTACGGTGAGGGGTTTACAGGATTTAACGGCTTTATTTATAGCTTTGACGAATGAACGAAAGTACATGCGATTCGATTACCAGAAAATCACATCGATTACGTGGCTCGCGGATATTCGTTTTACGTCGGGATAAATATTGCTCGTTGTTACGATACTTGATTAGTAATTCGTAGCGGAGTTGTGCACGTGCAATCAATTTCGTCCGCTATTCTTGTAACTCGACGGTGGATGCAAAGTTAAGAATGACGAATATCGAAAAATTGGACTCGGGCTGAAAATTGCATTAATATAATTTTCCTACAGCGAAATATTAAAATCATAAATCCTGTGTTATACTTTACAAATATTAATAATTCAATAAAAATGTTATTTACATCATAATTCTTGTGCGGTAAAATCATGTAAATTGTACTAAACTGAATACTGATAAAATTACTGAATACCGGTTAAAAATAAAAAGAGGAACGTTCAATATAATGTAACATAAACTAACTGGGCATACATAAATTTTAAAAATCTGAAGCCGACTGTAGTAGAATTCCAAAAAAGTTCTCTTATATATATATCAAACAGAAATATTATGGATTCAATATATGATCTCATTAGTTGTTCTCTAATGTATGTACCGCAGCGGCACCGGGTTCGACCGACGATAAAAATAAAAGATCGATCAAAAGAAAATTGCGCCATCGAAAGAGAGCTCGGTGCAGTCGGAGAAATGAGCCGCGAGTAAGATAGCGGTCTCTGATGCGAATCAATAAATATTTATACACACCACAACGGGGGGATGAAATTATAAACGCCGTGGAGTGGTTTATTCGACTCGATAAAGTGCATGATTAATAGGTGAGCGATTAGTACGAGTAGGCGGACGTTGCAGTGGTGTTGTTGCACCAATTGGTGCGCAGCTGCGGCCATAGTATTCGACACGAGTATTCCGGGAACACGACAGGATTTTGCTGGAGCTAATTAGACAGTAATAAGAAGCGTAGGTGCGATTGTGTTGAGCACTTAACTCGATTTCTCCCGCGATCGCCCCATCCTCTCTGAGCCGCCCCCGGTACGATTCCTATTCGGTGAATTTAGAGCGGGTAAAGGTCGCGAAACTATCGTTCTCCCTTGTGTAGAACGTAGCTGTAACAGTGCTCGAAGTTCAACGCGGGAGCGTGGCCGAAGTAATCAACGACTGATCGATCACCGAGTCTCCGCGCTTAATGAACCGACTTCCTTATTCTAAATTACTATATGAGAGATGTACCGATAGACCTGACGTAATAATCGCCAAGATTGAAGATGTCGATGTACATTATGCACAGAGAAACGCGACGTCCGCAGCTAGATACTATCGACTTACAACGCATTGCATGAATTACGAGTTTCCGCTGAACTTGAATTACCCCTAGACTCTCGACTTCTTTATTCTGAATTACTACGTAAAGTTTCGATTGGTGACGTAAGGTAGTCGAGGTCAAAGCTTCGATTCGCTCGCACACGTATGTACTAAGCCTGATGGTGCACCCCTGGTGAGCTTTATTTAGATAAGACAGTTACGCAGCAGTTTGATTACACGGAAGCGATTTTGATCAAGATCCACCGCTAGACGAGAATTACGTCAAATAAAGTAATCTCTTTCAATTGTGATATAAAATATATAATCGAATATTTTATTGAAATCTTGCAAATTTACGCGAATAATTATTTTTAGCTTAAGTAATTATATTCTCTTTATGTTGTAATTTTGTACCCTCTTTATATATATTGATATAATAACCTTTTCCATAATTTATTTCCAAAATTATATTATATCGATATTACATATTTATGTCGGGTATTATTATTTCGGGTGTTATTCGAATAATTATTAATGTAATCTCAAATAAAGTCAGCAATAAATACGTATAAACATTTTATTGCTCGCATAAAATAAATTATTACAAATTACAATTAATTCGATCAACTACACGACTTCTATATTGTTATTCCATTAGAATTCTCTTGTCACTTGTGTTCGTTATCCGTTATTCAAATAAAATTGTATCCAGTTCCGCACAATATTATACAGTATTGACGTAGACTAGCTCAGGTTGAAATGTCGATTCGTTCATACACACTAAACCGCATTTATATTGTTTAGTCATGACAGAAGAGAGTATATTTGCGGCTCAACTTGCGTCAGAATAGTCTTACCACCCTCGCTGCCATATACTGGAGCCCAAGGTACATATTTATGCAGCTTACCGTTACCGCAGTGCTCACGCGGTGTACTTCCGGCAAGTTAAAAAAAAAACACGACAAACCGTTATGCTAAAAACGTCACGTGAGTCGTGAAAGCGATAGTATCGGTTTACGTTGAAATAAATATCGATCATTGCGTTGAGCAACGAGAAAGATAAGAATACGCAAAAGAATGCGGCAGAAATTTATCAAAGTTAAAAGTTTACACGCGAGCTTCAATTATTTTACGGGGCTCGATAATATTTAGTATTTAACAGAAACAAAAGGAATAATGTCTGAATTATTGAAAAATATTTTGGAAATGATATTCTCTTGCATATTTGAAAAGAAAATACGTTATGAAACATATAATCTGTATCTAGCAAATATTTTGCTAGAAACAGTGACTTATTTATGCGAAATTGCTCTTCGATTAATTTCAAACCGATTTCCAAAAAATATTATTTAATTGTCAATATATGTATTTTACTTTGGAAGTTTTCAAGTAGCAAATATAGTGAATTTTCTCAAGATTTTTATTACAGAAAAATAAAAAAATATGTTAAAAGAATTCACTCTTACAACACTCTTTAGCTGAATTAGTCTGAAGTATTTCTGACACGTGTATTTTATGTCGCAACAACATCGCAATTGAATAGTTTGCTAATTTGCGTTATCGCAGTTACTTACGTAATAACAAATTCCTGAGTAAATCTTCTCGAGGACTGAATATCGATCTCGCTTGAAGAAGGTAAAGTCAGAGATATGGAGATCGTGATTCGTTCGTAGATTCGATGCACACAGCGATAGTTATGGCGCTGGCGTGAATTTTCTAAGGGGTATAGGGAGGCCGGAGGCGAGTACAAAAGCGCGAAGGAAGATATGCAGGAGATGAATTCCAAATTTTCGAGCCTCTCGCGTATCGTGGTTACGGTGTGTCAGCGCAAACGAGTCACGACGACGCCTCGCGATCCGCTCGATCCCGCCCGTTCTTTTTCGCGATTCCGATTTCGTGTGTGCCGCGGATTCGCGACCGTGTCACCGGCTGTCGCCGGTATTGATCTGCCTTTACCCCGCATTCCACGGCTTTCCCCTCCGTCCCCCCACGCAACTCTCGCTGCACCTTCTCGCCACCCCCGCACAATGAATTTTGTGTGTGTGTGTGTGTATACAGGCGTACCGTACGCCCCCCCAGCTGCATAATGGCATCATGGTCTAACAATAAATGTCGGTCCAATCCCGCATATGTACTACGGTTTTAGCGTAAAACCGCTGTCAATACACAAACTGTCTCAGTTAACGCGTATTTTGGCCCGTGCTTTCGCTTGCATTTATCACCGCGCCTAATACGGGAATGACAAGTGTCTGTATAGATTTCAACAATAGCTTTAGAACTATATAGGAATACGGAAGGTAAAAAAGAATTCGAGCAGGTTTTATGTCTATAAAAAAATAAAATAAAATAGTCGATTTGCAAGAGATATCTACTATCTTAGAAATAATCAAATATTTTTTGAATATAATGCTCATCATTTCTGAGTTCATAAATAAAACTTAATTCTATTTCACGTGAACTTTGTAAACCGATTTTTAATCTATCATATTCTTTCAATATCATGAAACGTACCTGATATTGCGAGAATCGAAAAATTTCGAAGAAAAATGGTATTTGATCATATTTTCGCTGGGGTAAAGCCGTCAGCAAATCAAAGAATCTGCAATCGCGAGTCTGGACCTGCACCCTATATAATATACGATGATCGATATCGCGTTATTTGACATCTTCGCCCGAAGGGCAATCTGACATTTTACGCGAAAACATGTGCTGTGTATATCGTGTATGTTTTATTGCAAACGACACGATCACTTTGTCGTCACCACGAACGCGTTTATTCTCAAAATCATGGTATCGTTACATTGGAAAGCGCATGATATTTTTTTTAAAAGAAGAAAAATATTTGCTGCAAAACGAAAACCTATCTTTAACCTTAGTTACGTCCAGTTTACAAGTATTATAGAATATTAATCATTATTATTATAAAATAAAAATTTAGGTCGTTTAATGTCTAATCATTTCTAATAGAATAATGTATGAAATAATCCGGAGTTATCCAAAGAGAGAAGAGTGCCTTGATTGAAAGAACGAAATTTTGACATCTAGAGCTTCAAAATAGAACAGATATCAACTAATATCAAACGATCTTATAAATAACGGAAAGTAGCATTTCGAAATTATACGATTAGTTTATTCTTTGACATTTTCAGGATTATCAAAAATAACGTACACATTTTCGTAATACACACTTCTACATAATTGGATATTTATTTAATCACCAAATGTGTGTGTCGGTGCTTGCTCGAAATTGCAAATTCGCTATAGTTAGGATGCAACGTTGACAATAAAATTTTTTCGATTAACATCGGGGCCATTGTCGATGCTGCAGCATGGCGGAAGACATAAAAGTCACTTTCAATTATATTACTTCCGTGTTGACAGATTCGAATGTATATAACGTTGGCGTATAGACGTGCCATTTGAGCAATCGATCGAATCGGCGAATTCATATTTTCACATTCAATCGATTATGCCGAATCATTGAGTAACAGAAAACTTGGTTAAGCCGTCAGGTATTCCAATATCGCGCGTCATCGCAAAAATCCGATTTAAAAATCGGCCCACTGGCATCTCTACAAAAGTCCAAATCGGAAAGTTACAGTACCCTCGGATCGATCCCGAACAGATTTAACGCTCTATAGCGCGATAATTAGGCATGCGAAACTAGCACGCGATATCATTAACACGCGCTGGGCCGTTACGTCATCAGAGAGCGCGATAACATTTGTCATCTGTAGCGTTAACAGTTGCGGACGCAAGGGGTGCGTGTACGACGGGAAGGCTATCCAGCATGCCGGTCATGGCCGCAGAAGCGTGGGCACACGCTCAGACTTGAACGGGCACGTGCGACACGGGCGCACTTGCGTGTGCATAATTCGCGAAGAAGAGGGTGGTGTATCGTCGGCGAGTTCGAGACGAGGATAAGAAGCCCTCATCTGGGCGACCGCAGACGTCTACGTCAGAGATTACGGAGTCGTGAGCGTGAGCCCCGTTCGCTGTCGCGCCCAATAAACGACCTTACCCTTGGGGAGACGTGATTAATACCGTAGGTCACGTAAGACCCGGTGCACGAAGGGGATGGAAGTGGCGGCGCGATTCACAGGGCGAACTTAAAATACATTTTCATAAACGTACACCTCCCCCGGGCGCCAGGTCGACGCCGGTGGGGCCGCCAGAAAGGGATAATTCTTTCTTTTGGGGAGCACGTGGGCGGGTCGGGATGAACCTCTGCGAAATCGATGGATTTATATAGACGATATGACTATTCTTACATTTTACTCGTATAGTCTCGGCGATCGATTAATAAGTGCACATTCTTTAGTGGTAAACGTGAATTTTTACGCGACTTAAATTTAGTAAACAATCGAGTCATTAACTGCACGGAATCTAGCGGTATCGAGTATCATAATGAAAGACGATTAAATCGTAGAGAGTGAACAAAATTGACGGTATACACCGGCTAATTAGTAATTTAGCGAACGATATATCTTGATAAGGACTTCGTGTACAAAAATGATTTAAATCTCTTCCTAAATTAGTTTATATGTCTAAGAATATTTCAAATGGTATTATCGTAAATGTCTTCCTAAATTTATTAAGAACCTTTAGATATATATTTACTTCGAATTTACGAAATGTTAACCCTCAGTTACCTTACGTTTTCACTACCCGTTGTTACCTCACCAGGGTCTGAGAGACCCCTGTCGTCTTCTCCAGCTTGTATCTTTAAGACAAATGCATCAATTTGACGTCTTTCTTTTTAATCGATACATCTTTTAAAGATCTACAAGACTGTGTAAGTTAGATTATTCCAAATTAAAAAATGTAAATGTTATTTAAAAAAAAAAGAAAACTTGTTTTTCTAAAAAAGCGAAAAAATTTGCTTCTTTTCAAATTGACGTAGTACTGACTAAAAAAAGATACAAGGGTTTCATAAACGTTTTAAAAACCCTGCACGTTTTAACAAACCTGGTGAGGTTAAAACTGAGGGTTAAGGAAATATATGTGTGAGACACGTTGCTGGCGATCTCAGGAAACTCGCCAGCATATACGAATCGGGGCGCAAAAAATGAAGAACCAGTTGTACGCGCAGTGCCGTAAACCGCGGATCTGCCTAATGACTAATTGAAAAAAAGAGTTGCGCGGAAAAGGTACGATTTGTACGATCCGCTGACCTAAATCGCGCGCCACGTTACCACCGTTGTCA
The DNA here is from genome assembly GCF_030848805.1 of Temnothorax longispinosus. Taxonomy (NCBI): domain Eukaryota; kingdom Metazoa; phylum Arthropoda; class Insecta; order Hymenoptera; family Formicidae; genus Temnothorax; species Temnothorax longispinosus. Next base: position 15,866,128 of record NC_092359.1, on the reverse strand, counting down.
CCATCGCTATCGTCTTCATCGTCGTCGTCGTCGTCGCTGCTGTGTGAGTATTCAGGTGAATGGGCCGGAACGTATCCAGATTCGCAACAGCGGGCGGCAAGAGTAGGAGCCTAATCGATAACCCACTAGATTTTATAGGTCTGTGCACAGCGTGCATCGGACGCTATAATTTCACAGAGGGTGGCCCCGGCCGCAGGCTCGACACTCGGATGCACGCGCGTATGCGCCGGACACATTCAGCGGGAACTCGTAACGCGGCGTCGTACATTAATTTCCCAAGCTCGGCACGTACGCGTTTCCGTCGGCGGCGGCGATATATCGGCCGTCTCTTTAAAACGCGCGCCGAGAACGCTCGATGCGAAGGTCGATTCGGCAATATGAATTCTCCCCGACAGAAATTACTTCCGGGGGCCGCGTTCGCGCGCGTTTTACGTCCGAAAGAACGCTGGACGCTGTTACGCCTGATGAATCACGTACATAATGTATGTACATACGGTATATACATTGCGTAATGTGTATATAACATTGCGTTATAATTTTATACACCATCGTCTACACACCTGAGCGCATACAAACTTTAGATAAACTGCATTTATAATATACAGCACAACGAGATTATATTACCGTTGCAGTTATCCTCTAAGTAATGGCGCGATTTAATCAGCAAAGTTTGATTAACGATATAATTCCAGATATAAATGTCTTAACTACGATTCACTCAGAATTAAAATATTGACAATTGAAGAGTAGGATTGGTAAATAAAATTTCGAACGCAATAATCTGGGTGACGTCGGGTTTGATGTTGTTTAATTTTACATGTTAATTTAATGGGGCAGCGAATAATTTTCCAATAACTCGCATGAAGTTTCCAATAACTACGAAAGCCTTAAATCGGGTTACGAGAACGTAGGATCGATCTCGAAGCCCTCTATTCAATTTAGTCTCGCGCGGATCGTTAAAGCGATGTCGATGGTATCGAAATTCGCGGTGCGAAGTATCTCGGATAACAGTTTCTTCCGTAGCCTTCGCAAGATATATCGTCAAGTGCATCGACGCCTTTTATAGAACAAGAGTCCCCATGGGAATCGCCTCTATACATTTTACAGCTGGATTTCCGGCGGAAACCCGAGTATTATGTTATAAAAGCGCGCGAAATATTGAATGCGGCCTTTTGCAATGGCTTTATTTTTATTACCGTTACTCTCTTTGACACCATCATATTACATAGAGCTCTCGTAGATATGATCGTTACTAACTATTTACAGACTATATGTTCCCGGAAACAGACGGGTTACGGGATCAGCGCTCGAAATCTAAAACAGGTGGAAATATACTCGCGACTCGAAATCAATTGAAACTTGATTGAACTTAGCTCGCTTTCACTATTTTACTTATTGTTAGAAGTAAATCGATACTTTTAAAGTGTCTCGAATGCACCATCGATACTTGTGTAAATATTCTTTTGTTTGCAACTTTGCGATCCTATTCCTCCAGAATGTGACCTATTTTATATGCAGAAATATCTTTGCATCAAATGGCAATCTTGCTTATCAGGAAAAAAACAAATATATGTGGCTTGAAGAGCAAGATTTCGCTGTTATAAATTTGTTCTGATGCATCCTTATACATATATATTTAATATCGATAGGGTGGTAAAGCAGAGAGCCTCTCCTGTTGTACAGCACCACCTGCTAACAGAGGTCTGAAACGGTTTTGCAGCGATACCCGCCGTTGGGATTCGTTGATCAATTGTTCACTGTCGAGAGAATTTATGTATTAAGGAAAAATCGACGAAACAAAAACGTCTTGCTATTTTTTTACAGCGGTGTTCCCATATCAGTAACGATAATTTATGCGACTCGTATAAAATGTTACGATCTTGCGAGATACGTATACATTACATACAGCGTGACAGATGATTGGTACCGTCACGCCGAGCACGTGACGCTCAAATTATTTACGAGACCGTTTGATCCTGATTAACCGGTAAATGAGATGGATCTTTAAGCAAATTGAGACCAACCACTTAAATTAATCGTTTTGATTGAATGGAAAGTCGTGACTATTAGTAAAGAAGCAAAATAAAATTTAACGTCAGATAGATTGCTCTCTTCTTGGAAATCAGAAATATTTATACAAGTGTGCGTCAAAAGGATTCGCGAAAAATATCATCGATTCAACGAAAACGACGTCGCACTTGGACACGACGTGACATGACGTCCGTGCTTTCTGACTGGCATTTCTCGACAGTGGCCCAGGATCATTGAATGTTCTTTTAACCACAGATTACGTGATAAAATTGAAATAAACCTTTCCTTCACAGAGGAACCTTTCCTTCTTTTTACTACATATTTCTTTTACTCTAAATATTACAGATTTTAGCAGACAAATTTTAAATTAAATGTCTGCTAAGAATAAAATGAATTAAAATTAATTAAAAAGCGAAATTATGGAAATTTCCTCGATTTATTTTACTAAACTTTTTAAAATACTTTTTATTGAATGTTAAATTTAATTGTTAATGCATCATCGTTGACCAATCGTAATTCTCTTTATTTCCAAATATAGTGCCTCTCTATCATTCAAAGAAATCCATCCGATTCACATGAAACACCCTATAATTCTGCTAATTATGCGTGATTATTCGTACAAACCGTATAGGTTCGCGTGAATCGTGTGTCTCGTTTATTATCGCCGTGATCGGAAATACGTCAAAGTGCGATAGGGCGTGATAATAGTTTATTGTTTGCGAAACGTATCCGCGCAGCGGACGTATTAATTGCAAGCCATTCCGCTGTTTTACAGTTTAATCGCCCGTTATAATTAGAACGTATCGCTAACCAGCGCGGGAAGTCGCATTACAGTCGAATTATCGTTATTTGTAAAACTGGAGTATTTTACTGCGACTCGCACCTTCGTGTCGTCTGCGCAAAGCGTGGCAGGGTGCAAATAAGAATTTCTGACGTTCCACTATGTTTCATCCTCGTGACTTTTTCCTATGCCCGCACAATCATTCGCTTGCCTGTGAAAGAGTAGTTACGTAAAATTTTCAAATCAAATGTTTTCGAAGCATATGTTTGTTATCGACAGTCGAATGCCACTGCTGACATGTTTATTCACGCGCGAGGAATGTATCTGCGCGTGAAATCTTACTTCCTTATTTTTCTTGCCGTTCTTCCGCCGTGCCACGACAAGATGGATGAAGGACATTCACTTCGTTCGGTAGCAAGTGAGTTAGCACAGGCACGCGCGATTTAGCAATGAACCGTTGAATAATTCTTTCCTCGTGCACAGGTGCGAGCGAGGCCGAGCCGATTTAACATGTCGAATTAACCCGAGCAACGCATGAGACCGCGCGATACGGTTAATTATATTTCGATGTTGTTTGCGAACCTCGCGTGGCGTCAGAAGGAATCCCTCGGGAGAGTATCGACGAACTATCTATTCCGCACCGCCACCGCATCACCGTTAGTCGAGGCTCGATATTCGAAATTGACTCGCCCTATATTTTTCGGAACGCGTGTTTAAACACGCGTGTGTATACATACATGACGAAATGCATAGCAATATCGTGCCAGATTTAATAATCAATTATTTATACGCGAATTACCTGAAGTGGGACTTTATGCACAACGTATGCATGTATATGCATGTGTACCTATGCAAGCGAGATGAGATGACGTTATTTGCGAATTTTTGTTTAAAAAACCGTCAAAACTCGAGTGTAACTGTATACATGCACTAACATAGGCATGTAACTGCATAATGCACTCGAAATATATAAATTGATACTGCATTGATTTGACAGAGACCCTTGAAATATCGAGTGCGCAAGCAATTTATAAATTTGAACGACGAGGCGAAACAAAAACGAACAAATTATTCGGGTCAATAGCACGCATGAATTGCCTGCGATAATCCTCCTTGGAAAATCCTTCGCGCAACTCCAATTTCACGTGTTATCCTTGAAAATCCGCGTTTTCATATTTGACGAGGTACGGCACCGATGAAATCATTCGGCGCCGAACTTGTCGCTGCAGGACGTTGTTTTCGCAAAGTGGCGATGTGTTGTACAATGCCGCAATGTAACTACGAAAAATAAAACGTGAGTTTACTGTATCCGTAATAATCGAGAGCTGTAGGATGGATATGCGTACGCGTATCTGTATAATTGGATACATATCTGTATAATTTCCTCACGATTTACTTTATTTTCAATGTTCAGGCGAATTTCCCTCCGTGCGTTTTTTTTACTCACTTTTTTTACTTTACTCCGTACGTTTTTATTTATTGATACTATTTGTATAATCTTCTATTTATTTTATATAAATCTTTAAAGCTTTTTGTCTATTAGATAAATCGATATAATTGGTAAAATAAATAAGACTAAATAAATAATTTGAGTGTCGCAGAAAAAACGCGTTAGTTAAAAAATTCAGAAATTCGCTCTGTCCGTTCATCATGCATCGTGCGGTAAAAAGTGAAGAAAATACTCATAATAACATTCAAAAAGTTGAAATCGCAATTCCGGATTAACATGAGAAATGTTAGGTGCCAAAGAAGAACTAATTTAGAGTTAGTTTAATAACGCACCCCTGCAGTAATCGAGAAATCAAATCGCGTTTCGTGCGGGAAATGCATGCTGCGAGGAGTCAGGAGAAAACTCTTTTCTTTCTCTTTTCATCCATCTGCCCCTCTTGCTGTCCCTTGCTCCTACTCCTCGTGCCCTTGCGCCCTGCACCTTGCATCTCCTCTCTCGCTCTTCTTCTTGTCTCGGCGTAACTCGAACATCGGCCGTTCCGCGAGGCTAGACGTCTAGAGAGCAAGAGGATAAAGAGAGATAAAGAGTGAGGTCGCGGAGGTTCTGGTGGCGCGACGGAGGAGCTGCTCGCTGCTCGAGTCATGCACTCAAGCCAGCCCAGTTCAGTTAGTCGAGCTGCAGTGGTAGCGTGGCTGGTGCGAGTCAGAACCGCTGGGTGGTCGAGATCCGAGGTGGCCTTTGATCGGCCGCCTGCCTTTCCGTGGTCCAGCACGTGCGCGCCAAGGCGCCGCCAACGCACGCCGTTACCCCGCTGAGGGTACCAGGGGTATCGGACGGTACTGTGTGCCACTGTGTGCGATCTGTGATTTCGGCCGGGACACCATCTCGACCGGCGAGAACCGCGTCGCGGTCGAGCCGGAGGCTGCGGGGTCGCGTGAGGAGAGCGAGAGAGAACCGGTGACGAGAGAGCGCGTTTAGTCGGTTCGCAGGAGTCGGGCAGGTCGGTCGATTCGCTCTCGGCCCACCGCACCGATCAGCTGTTCGCCGCCGCTCGCTCCGGCCGCGACGGTCCGACGATCGACCGTCCAGCACACGTGCGCGCGTTCCCGACTCCTGACTCGAATCAGCCGGCAGCAGCAGCTGACATCATACGTTGCCGCTGCCGATGTTCGGGCGTCGATTTTCACCAACGGCAAACAGTTTCTGACGTTTCTACCAGCGGACAAATCGTGCTCGCGCGCGGGGACCACACGACGTGTTAATCAGGGATCATCATCCAGCCCAGAATTAATTATCTAGCCTAGAATTAATTACCGAACTATCCAGTCATCACTCGAGTGCATTGGTTGAAAACGTGCGTGCGAATCTCGCGTCATTTCATCGTCGCGTTATCGGAGAAATCGATCCTTTCCACTCAAACTGTCGCGAGTTCGGCGCACGTCTGTAACCGTAAACGTTTAAAAGGAATCGGTGAAGGACAAAGATTTTCAAAGTGATGAATCACATTGTCGCTCTCGTCATTGTGGACATGCGACCGTCGTGAAAGGTCGAGCCAATCCGGGCGTGAAGCCGATGAGAAATCGTCCAATTTGCAGCCTGCGGCGAGCCACTGAACGAGCCGGAAGAAGAGAAAAAGGCAGCGAGTTCGAATTCCTTTTGACGACGTGCGTTAGATCGATCTACGATTAGCACAGTAAGTAGGGGCATTCCTTGCATTCGTTCCTGTGTCTCGTCTGCCGGTCTCGACGACGAGCGGATATAGCCGTGAATAAATCGTCAAATGTGCGGTGGGTCTTTGTAAGGACGTGCGAATGCTCAAGCGACACGATAAAGCATGTGAAAACTTTTTTTTTGTCCATTGATCGATCGAGCGAATTCTTAAAGCTGTCTTTTTGACTCGGAAGAAAGAACAGGAAACTCCTGACTGCCGCGGCCGCTTGCCGACGTTCGGAGGGATTTTCCGATTTCCAAAGAAGTTCTCTATCGGATCTCCGGAGGTTTGTGCGTGGCTTTTCTGGGCTTTGACGCGAGTAAAATCAAATGCAAGAGTATTTCCGCGGAGTTTCCCGACCGCCCGAAGTGCACCGCAGCCTTGCTTTTCAAGTAACTTTCCTGAATTCCAGCGAAAATGTGAAAACGTCAGCCGTCCATTAAAGCGACAGAAAATTCCTGTTAGGAAACATAATATATTGCGAAACAATAATAACCGTATCTCGCGGGAAACACGTTTAACCAATTAAAACCAGCGTTGATATATAAAATAGCACGACCAAAACAAAATTAGAATCCATTTACTGACTTCGTACGTTGAACATTCATAAATAATGATTGAGTAGTTCAGTTTAGCTGCTGGTACATGTAACAGGGGTGATCTGAGATTTATCGGAAAAGTGTCACGAACGACGGAGATATTTCCGGTTGTATCCACGGAATATTTCCAAAAATCACGGGAAAACGTCAATATCGCCGGTATGCGACCATCGTTTAGCTTTTACGGAGAAACTCCGACATTCTTCGTGACCATTCGGATAAGGAATATTGAAACGACTATAATGGCACTCGATAATGTGCATACCGTAGATATTCTAACGCGCTTATCGCGCGGCGAACGGCCTGTTTTACGACGACAGAAAATTACCCGGTAGCATTTCTCGCCTATTATCGTACGATCGTTATTTAACACGCGTGCTCAAACGTTGGCACGGATCGTTACCGCGCGGATTTCGATGAACGTTTCTGAATAACAGATTTTGTTGCTCGGACTTTTTTCCTCGGCACATAAGCGCGTGGCAAAATATTTGTGGCCGCCGAAACGGCGCGCGGCGTCCGGTCGACCTTCTCCTCGTTTGGATTCCCGGACGAATTTAATACAGCTGATATGTTTTGTACGTCAGGCGACTGGAAGTACGCGATACGTTCCGCCTCGCATCCGTTCACGCAATCGTTGGTAAATGGATCAATCATAAGAGCGCCGGTTGATTCGTGCCAGGATCGAACGATATAACGCGGAAAGGATCTCTGAGGGGGGTATCGCTCTGAAAAGTGAAAGATGTCCGTCGGTCCTATATCGATTTACCATTATACGAGATTATTTTGCCTATGTATTAGTACGTTTGCATTGCAGTGAAGAAGTTTATGAAACTGAGAAAACGATTCGTGAAGATTGGTATTCACCAACAGCACGATCGCTCGCTTATCTTCTTAAATAAATAAATTTAAAATTAGTTCGTAACGAACCGCAAAATTGTAGAGAAGAGGAAGTCGTTTTTAGTATGATAATATCATTTCCGTAGAGTAAAATGCACATCTGGTACATTCTTTCTCATTAATTATCCGGCGTTACTCGTCAGATGTGTGGCATATCAAAATGATAAACGATCATTTATTGTATAGTTATTTCTTAGAAATATTCCTTATATTCAAAATCCATTACGAATGATTATCATCATATGTATCTTTTGATAAATATAGATATCTGAAATAACGACGGAGTGTCTACAATACTATTTACTTGTCACTGGAATTTCCTGAAAGTAACTTTCAATCTTTTATGTACTTTTAACTAAAAACAGCCAATAAATGTTTTATTGTACTTTTTACTCCCGACTGCTGCCAACCGAAGGTTGTATTCCATATTTTTCCATTCATTCTAGAGAATTTATTTTTAAGTATAACTTATTCCTGTTATTATTATTTGATTTATTATTTCGTTACTATTTTACATTTTTGACGCAATATCAACGAGTAAAAGGACGAATAAAAATGAAATACCTCTGTAAAAATTCCTTTTAGATTCACACGATAAACATTTCCCAGACTTAATCCGTATTACAAATATTGATTCTATCGTGCTGCAACTGCAATGCAAGCAGTAGACTAAGAACGATAAGATAACGTACTTTAAGCCGATTAACGCACTACTGGTTAATATTTCGACTGATGCACTCTCTAGGATTAAAGAATTTTGTTATCAATCGATAGCGCATTTCTTCTCTCGTGGCCATATAGAAACATTCATCATGATTATTCTCTCTCTCTCTCTCTCTCTCTCTCTCTCTCTTTAATGTAATACGTCACGGAATAATTATTTATTTAATCAGTTGGCCCGAAAGTTTTATCTCAAAATTAAAACATCTTTTTTCTGAGAGGATAGAAGCGGTAAGAAAGTAGATTGACAGTATACAGGAAGACAGTATATAGGAAGACATAAATCGACGCAAGTATAATATGATAAGAAATATGAGGAAACAAATTATCTCGGGAATGCAAAGAATCTTAATGTCAGCACTCGCACAAAAAGTAGAATGCTAATCATCATAATATCGCAATCAACGTCTATGCCAGTCGACAAATGCTAGGCAAATTCTTATCGTTATTAAATTTACGAGGTTAATTATGGTCAGTGATAATTAAATGAGATATGACTGCTTTGTTTACGGGACCGCAAAGCCGTTGGTTGATTAAAAGCAAGAGACGCTTTGCTAAAAACGACTTACTTAAACGTTCACTTTTAATTAGCTCCGACATTGGGACTGACACGTCTCCGTACATTCAAGTATCTTCATCGTCACGTATGCGCGCGTGCTGCGCCAAGTGTCCTTTCCGATGGCCAAAGTCGAGAAGTAAGCAAGAGGACCCATAGTATATCGACGCGGAATTCGAATGAGAGACGCAGGTGTGACGCGAATATCTCGGGGGTTTAATCGATGAAAGTGGATTGGCGGCTGGTGCATAGTCCGGAGTACACTTCATTTCAACGATTGAAAGTGTCGCGAAAGCTTCGGAATCCAATTTTTAACGTTTCGTTGGAAACGCTTCGTACAAAGTTGAAATCACAATTGTTTCACAAGGCAATTACATAACTCTCTCTCTCTCTCTCTCGTTTCTTGAAAACAAACATCATTTTAGAACATCTCGATATTTCTACATTATGAAATGAAACAATTCTTTTTTCAACGAAGGAGAAGTTGCTAATTAAAACGAGCACTGCAGCTTTCCACATTAAGACAAAACAAAATTATTGCTTAATTAACGAGGTATAAAACAGAATAAATAGTATTTTTATATAACAGCATTCAAAATAATTTCCGATAAAATGAGTACGCTTATATCTGTATGTATGTGTAAAGTTAATTAAAGGTTGTCTATTTCTCGATGCGATTAATTTTGGAAGGTCGCATAGCTGGACCTACGTTCTCGGGCGATTAAGTTTAAGTATAGGAATTACGTGAGCTGGCAGTGAGACCGATGAGACCAATACTTTCGCGAGGTATTTCCCGGAGGATGCTCACGGTGCTCACATAGATAATTTAGTTGAAAAAGAAGGCTATTTCCGATCGGAGTTGGATTTGTCCTATATTATCACCAACGCTAAATGAATACCCAATAGAAATCTACTTTGTACAAATAATGTTACCAGCGAGATCACATTACAAGACAGTTATCGATAAAAGCACTTTTTGCAGAATACCGCTCACCGCTAAATTTCCGTCATATATGACGGAAGATTAAAGATGGAAATAAAATAATATTCTATGACACATTCAGACAGCTCTCTGTGACATATTTAAATTTATAATCTCAGTTCTCTGTCATTTTTTCACAACGAATAAAGATTCTCGAGTGTCAAGTAACATGGCCAAATTTCCTGATTATTAACATAAAATGATCCCGACATAAATCCAGATTTTCATCACATATTGAAAGCGAAATATATCAATATCATTATATTTACATAATGTTCCGCGCAACTGATTAATGGTAGATAATATTGATACAGACATTATTAATCACTCATAACATATGCGAAGGTGTGCATAATTTAGTAGGGCTAAAACTTCATAATGCGTATAATGAGCTATTCGTTGATTTGAAGAAAGAAAGAAAATTTAAACCGATACGTTAAATTGACATTTAAGTGACCTATTGTTTAACGCCGCATTTGATAAAAATCGACAATTAAAATGTCACAATGTCGCTTTTGCTCTCGCCACGTGTCTTTGATTCACTAATATAATTTCTGTTTCATCTATTCCATATTCATGATTTTTATCTACGATTGCAAGTATATATAATTGCGCATTCTCACTGAATATTTATGAGAGATCGAAATAGCGCAAAATCTTTATATAAACATGATTGTCATTAGTATTTAACGCGTTAATAATTATTTATAAGAGAAATTATTAATGCATTACATTAAAAAAAATTTGAAGCAAAGATATATGATACACAAATATTATTGCGCGAAATTTCTTCACATCAATAAATGTAGATTGGCAATCGTTTCGCATGTCGTTATTTAATGATAATAGAAGCGCTAATGCGATTTGCGCACATCACAATGACGGTTAAACGGGAGGCAAAACGGAAAGAAACTCAATTAAATGCAGACTGAGAGACGCGTGTATAATGCGCGTTTCACGGGGAGAATAACGCGCGACGCGCGATTTGACAGTAGAATGCCATTTCGGAGCTCGCGATTCACGGGGATTAATTGAAGCCGCATTTCCACGCTAGGTAAAAAGCCGCGAGCATAATGGATCTCGCGCCGTGGAGCAAAAGAGATATTGGCCATATCGCGTTCGAAACTCTCGTGCAGCGCATTCCCATGGCGTATGGTACCGGCATATATAAGGAAATTCCACAAAATTCTAAGCCATTCGCTCGATTGTGCGATCCGCGTGGGACGCAACGCCGGCTGCATTGAGATGGGAGACGCGGCAAACGAATTGTCCGGCTCGATTGTCCGTTTCATGAACATCGTCGTTGAAAGTTTATGGAACTTCTTCGGTTAGTTATTCGTACGTATCCATGCGGACGATATTTGAATATATGCGGGAGTAACCGACGTAATGAGGCATGCATGGCATAATAATCCCGATGTAGTTGTTAAGCCGTGTTTGACTTGTGTTTATGCTGTCCTATAACATTCTGTACGCTATTATCGGTATACTCGCGAGAAAATCGTCTATTTTAACGCAAAAATTAAATTTGAGCAACAGAAAAAAAATACAAGATAGGAAATTGAGCATGGTGATTAGAAACATGCGATTAGTTCTTTTTTTCTTGCTATTCTTTATATCGAAAGAACCAAGAAAATATTGTTCCTTCCATTTTATGTTATCGCGAATCTTCATCATAAATCTCGAATATACATACATCAAGAAATCGGTGAAATAAATTCAGTATATATCAATACACATTTATGGGAGCCGGAAGTATTACGTTTTTGTAAAAAAAAGCATGATCTCATCGAGAAATCATCCGTCAAACGAAATTCGGGCGAGGTCGAGAGACGTTAAAAATCCGTTTCCATAATCAATCCCTTGTGTCCGACGTATCGCGGATTAAAATAAACTGCTGCACACAAAAGTGCCGTCGATTTATCACATAAAACGAAAATTCGTAAAAGCGGCCAACTATGAGTATCCAATATTTTAGATATTCTCTAAATAAATACGGAATGTGGAAATGTGTTATTGGTGAAATTCCATAGTGACTGTATTTAATGTCAAACCTACGCTATGACATATAACTCCGGGTTAAATGGATCTCGATTTGGTATCATAGCTGCAAATACATTGAAAATTCTGTGAAATGCGGAGGATCGGATCGCGATTATATTAACCGAATAGAGACTGATGAATATGCATGTCTTCAAAAATTGAATACATTAACATATTCATGGTAAACTATTCTTGTTAGCTAACGATAATTATAACGATAACCGAACGGAATTTCTTGTAATTAACGTGACACAGTTGTTTCTCAATAGAGATTTATATTTTAATTTCAGTTTTAATTTTATAATTCATAAAATTTTCTCTGATATTTCAATAATAACGAATATTTTTTGTAATGACGTATTTCTCTTTAACTCTCTTGCCTATTTTATTTCAACTAAAATTAAATCAATGTGAAAATTATTTATTTCAATTGTTGCGTATTCTTTGATACTAGCACAATCGTGAACAAACTAAATATTTTTTACGGTACAACGTGCCGGTGATGCAAGTAGTCGCAAATGCGTTGAGACCGATAAGCCGGCATAAGAATCGGGTTCTATGGGGCGTATAACTAGGTACTGCTAATCCAAACGAATCGGCCTGTGCAAGTAAATGGGTCAGCAAAGCTCGCTTTTTTTTTCTAACAATCGAGCGAGTAAGCCTCCAGAGATTCTACGGGGAGTAAATTGCGCGCCGGTTCGCCATAAGGCAAAACTTGGAGCTTAAAAACGTGGCGCGCGAGCTCGCGAGTTTATAACGAAAATCTTGCGTCATTGTTACGCTGCGCCGTGATCCTTTGATCTCGATTTGTACGATTCGCGTGATCAGCAAACATGTAAAACGTGTCACGTTCATCGCCGGGCGAAAAATGTGTCAGGCATACATTCGCTATGAAGAGAGAGAGGACGCGACGGTTACAATACGTTCAATATCATCCGGAACCAATTCCCGTGTCCGTTATAGATATATCCATGAAAATCAGTCTACAAAAGTATCCCAATATCAGCGTATTAAAGCCATAAAATCGTCTCTAAATCCCCTACCTGTTTACGTATTATATCCACAAAACCTGAAAATATCGCGATAACAATGCACTACGTTTACAAAGCCGAATTTTAACATGTTGCGATATAATCCTTTTGCAATAATGCCGTAATCGATTAATTGCGTAAATCCTCCGCTCGTAAAAATGATCCACTTTTACTTGAAAGCAGATACAAACATGGCAGGTTTAATCGTCGTTTAAGTGTCAATGTTATCGCTGCGTGATGTCGTCATCTACTCTTGTTCTTGAAATGTCTTGTTTGATGTTTTATTGTTGATTTCTGACATAATTACTCTAAATTACCCCAAAATGAACGTCTCGCTTATGCGAGACCGGTGTGCGAAGCGACACATGCATCTCAACCGAACATAATCGTTCCATTGTTACACTTTACTGAGTGTGCGTGAATGAATGTGATGACAATATGTGCGCTGAATACGACAACAATACGTGCACTCTAACGTGTACAGGTGCATATTATACTCAAAAGCGAATTTAAAAGTGAGGAAATAGCAGTACATAAAACACTAACAATTCTGTATATTTTTGTTACAATCATGTTATAAAATATTTAACTTTTTCACGAAGACGAGGACAGAGAACTTCATCCTTTTAGTCATTCAACTTTTTAATCATTTTACTCGAAAATACGTATCGTGTATAAATTCTGAAACTTTTTTAAAAGAGCTAATTCGGTTTCTCTCTTTATCAATTTTCAACATTTAACGCCATTAAAAAATAAATTTTTAAATATTTCATGCTCCATCGCTATCCTGTTTCAAAGACCAGAAGAGAGAAGATTGCATTATATCACTGAGAAAAAAATGTGCTTACTTTTAGTAAATATATTTACTAAAATTAGATTTACTTAATTTAAATAAATAATGTTAAAATGTAAAACTTATTAATTTGACTATAGTAAACTAAAGCATTAAAATAAAAAAATGTTTTCTTCTTGAAACGTTTACTTGAATCAAATTCAGGTTTACTATATTACAGTGTAATAGTTATTGAAATACAGTAAATGAATTTTTAAAATACTAAATCCGAATCTTTTAATTTTAGAAATGGCACTTTAATAATAAATATTTGCTTAAATTCACGTTTCCAAAGTTATAAAAATAATAAATAGAGTACTTATAAGAAATAAATATTTTCTTTAGTGCAATTTATTACATTTGACGAAACGTATACTGAAATAAAGTTAATATATTCGACAAAAAAAGGAAATTAAAATATATCCAACTATAATATATAAGCAGACCCCCTGCAAGGCGAAAACCACAGAGTCCACTGTCGTAAGTGGAAGAATCCCTTCTCTACAAGGGTATCTCTTGGCGCTTGGACGCCAATTTAGTATATATATATGTTTAAAAAATTTTTTTAAAAGTTTTTACTTATAGGTAAAAATAATTTATAGAAAAATTATATTTCAATAATCATTGACTGCATTGCAATAAATACTTGTTATCATTAATCAATTATTTTCTTTATAAAAGAATTACGTTGTTCAAATAAATACATACTAAAAAAATGCGTTCACAGTTGTATGCAAACTCGCAATTTACTAAAATTAAGAAAAAATTTTTTTTAGTATATTTTTTTCTCAATGCATAAAATGTTTTTTTCTCTCTAACCAATACCACTTGGGGTCATATTCTTACTCATAAGCGGCGGAGCGTTTAATATGCAAAACGTTTAATGCGCTATGACGAGGAGGTTGTACGTCCCAGCGGCGCAAATTCGCAGTTATAAATTGCCGGAGGAGCCGCGGCGGGCATATTTCCGTACTATGTGAAAGGCGTTCTGTTCATTTCAACTCGTTACCTCCAGCTTTCAAGCTCGGCTTGCGATGCAGCTTTACCCGAGGAAAAGTCAAATCTCGTCAAGTGAGTTACGTAGCGAGTATATACAGAATCATCGCAGACCAATATTACAAATAAATTATGGTACTTTATCTTCATAGAAACGGGTGTCCATTAGAGAAGAAAGAAAAAGGGATTAAAATAGAAAGCTACGAGCGGAGAGAGTTAAAAGCTTAAAAGTCAGAAAAAATGTCGCCAAGTCTATGATAAGTATTAAAAAGTTCCATACCTATGTATAATTGAAGCTTAAATTCGCTCTTTTCGTATCTCTTTCAACACTAGATATAACGTCAACAATAAAATGTACGATTTAAAATTGAATGCATAAACAAATTGGTTTTTACTCTTCTCCTTCCGGCCTCCGGATTTCATAGTTTTCGAATGGGAGGCAATTAAAAGTTTATCACCGTGCCATTTTTGCGCGGTCAGTAGATATGCATGCAGTCGCTTGAGATTGCATGCATATCTACTGATCCCGTCCTGTAAAAATAATGTATTTCTAGAAGTTTTAAAATACTATCTCGTGTGAATAATTTCAACGTTTACACAATAAAATTATAAAATTACAGAAATATGAAGATACAAGTCCCGCACACTCCCTTCAGCCATTCGTTTATTTAGTTTAAGGAAAAATGCGGTCAATCGGAGACACTCCATGTACACCGATTTGATTGTTACGGCAGTGCCAATAACGGCAATAATAGTTTTTCGTTGGACCATGAAACTCTATTGTCGCGCGATGCCGAGGCGAACGCACGAACTCGCGTTGCAGAGCACCGGAATGCCGGAACTGCATTGGCCCCCGCGTCGAACAAACGAACATTGCGCACTGAAATGGCAGAAAGTCGGAGACGTATAAAAAGGACAGGATATACTATCCGCCGGAAACGAGAAATAGTAAAAGCTTTTTAGTATTCAATAAAAATATTGCAAGAACACGCACCGTAAAAAGGCGAGCTTTTGGCTTGTAACTACATAACAAAATTCCGTCATTAAATTAAAGTGGACCTTGCACGAATATATATTTTCTTAACTCAAAAATTGAATACCAAAATTCTTAATGAATATTAAAAAGTTGCTGCTAATGACTGCTGCTCTCAAAACTCCGCTCGAAGAGAAATCGAGGCACCAAATTCGTCAGAGTTCTTAAAATTCTCGAAGTCCGTAAAGTCCATCGTCATAATTAATATCCAATATTTAAGGATCCTTTATATATTTTGCAAGATATACTTTTTTTGCCGTTATGTAGATTAAAGTATATTTCTTAATTCATCTTATCATAATGTCGTAGAATGCAAAAGAGGCGCGATTAGTAAAAGATTGAAGGGATTATTCACCATCAAAATATCGTAGAGTAATTATGTAAAAAAAGTATAATCTTTACAATGAAGCATATATTATGTGTACACTTTTAACTTTTAACACAACTATATGGTTGAAGAAAAGACTAGCTTTTCTTGCTAAAAGCATTATTTAATGTGTCGTCGTATCCGAGTTACCTAACTAATAGATACAGCCGTAAAAGGTCGGAAGGCGTAATTATGAACATCACTTATAGAATTGCAATTATGAAAAAAGAATTATAAATCAACTATAATTTGTTATAACGAAGTAGATATTCAATGTACATTTTACAACAGGAATAATATGCGTTGAAGAAAAGACTGGGTTTTCTTATTAAATGATATCGTTTGAATTCAATTAATCACTTAAATGTTTGTACAACGACAAATGATCATACTCGAAACCTATAATTATGAATTCAATTCCAAACAGAACGTTAATTCACTTAGCGAATTGCATGGGTAAGTGAATTAACAAACATTCATGAAGTATCCAATCACAGATTATATACACTAAAATATCCTATCAAATCTAATTTTATGTTTACGATTAATCATTAGAATATTATACATAAACCATATGTTCTTTTTTAATTAACATGTCTTAATTTTCATGCGTTCATTATAACGTTTTTATAAGAGATTACTTAGGTTCGAAAATAATAGTCATGAAATCTAGTAATATCCAGAAACGACGCGAGTGGGATAAGAGATAAAAATCCTATTAAAAAATATAATCCTATTAAATAATTAAACGAATATAAATCTTTTATGTAACATATGATATCATAGTAATTACGTATAACGTTCTAATTGACAAAAAACGCTATTTCAATTAAAACTATCTGGTTAGGTTATTATCCGCTAAGCATAATTCATATAATACAAAAAACTATATATTCTGTACTCGTCGCGCTGTTTTCGAAACATTTATCGCCATATTGCGGAACCGTATAGTTGCTAATGCGTCTACACTGTATTGATTAGCAAAGTGTTTATAACTGTGCTATCTTAATTAGGTTTAGGTATTTCGCGATTAGAAGATTCTACTGCATATTACGAACTTCGTCTACGCCAGTAAAGCAAGATGCGGCGTCAATATTGATTTATGTTCAATTCGATTCGCCTTTCGATAGAACATGATAAATTGAGGTCGAGAAACGAAGGCACAATCATACGTAAAGCAAACAGCATAAGACAGAAAATCTATACCGCACAGTTCGGCGAATATATAATTTCCTTTCTTTCTGATTATCACAAATAACAACTTTCCCGATTTCCTTCAAATGAATAACGCGCATTTCATCGTAACACATTTATAATATATGTTATAGCATAAATACTAGTCGAAGTCGAATATTCATATATTGTTTTAGGATATTTTAGAATATCTTTCGCCTAACATATCGTACTGCAAAAAAAGTTTTATGAGAAAGATGAAGTATCGTTTCTCTTTATTTAACAAATATAATGTAATTCATATAGGCATTGCCAATTTTAATTTCGCAAAGAAGATTCCAAAATAAAACTAAATTAAAAGTCAAATAAGCGAGCAGTCTTTCTCTGTCGAAATATCGTACATTAATAAAAATTAAGAAGAGTTGGCATATATTGTAGGGTCCGTTACAGCCCGCTCATCCAAGGCCATTATTCGCGTCGATGGCACAACCTCGTCAAAGACAGTCGGGTCAGGTCGTTCCCTCGACTCGCCATACCATTTGGCAAATTGAGAAAAGCTATAGCAATCGAAAGCGAACCTTGACACTCTTTTTTCCACCGGCGTATCTTGTATTTTTGAGAGGCGCATACATCTCGACTTGAATGCTTTTTGCATCGCGGTCGACCGCATTGCCCGATGGGGAGGTTTCTTAAAATAGATTCCAGTGCTAACTAGAAGTTGATTCGAACACGTACGCACACATGTACGTATCGAGTGATGCATACAATGGCATCGCAGGTTTCTCTTTCTCTAGACAAGATTTAGCTTTATGAAAGCTGGACATGTGCGCGCATCTGTAGGCATCGGTTTACAATCCGTTGCTGCTGCATCAAAAGCTATATACGTATCTCCATTGTAATTTAAATAAAGAGTACTAATTAATTCAGCATTACCAAAATAATAAAATAATGTAGAAGTATGAGCTAATTCTGGTCAAAGAGAAAGATAAAGAGAAAAAGAGACAGACCGAAATATAATTTAATTTAAAATTTTTACGGTTTTTATGAAAAAATGAGAAAAGTATAGAACTTGATAAAAATATTTTTAACTAAAATATAATACTTTTTTAAAACATGATATAATTTTAAAACAAATGATAATCTCGCATCTGCAACTTTGCATTATGTTGCCGGATAATTCACGCTTCTTGAATATTATAGAATCACAATATCCTGATGTGCATTCCGCTCCTATCTCATATTTTCTTTCTCTTTTTATCTCGCACCTTCTCGCATTTTCCATTTTATCTTTATTCCTAACTCTTCGCTTTACCATTTTGTACAACCATTGAGAGGCAGGGTGCTTCGTAGAACATTTCTCATTGGTGGTCTTCTCTTATCTATTGCTACCGTCGCTTCTTTCACACAGCTTCAAGCAGCCTTTGCTTGAGGAAAAGCATGCACCTTGTTAAGACGAACCGCGCGCAAGAAGAGCTTGATGCACCGCGTCCGCTATTTTTACGTATCTTTTCCGACGGCTTTCCTGACGCCTGGTTTATTTGCCCGTCACGTTGACGCGCAATTATTACGAACGCGCTACGTGATTTAATATGCGACCGTACTTCGTCGCACTTTAGATTGACGCGATAAAATTTCCGGCAATTTGTTTTTCTTCCGTCGAATGAATACGGATGGACGCGATTGGCGCATCGCGCGGCGCAACGTGGCGGAAATTGCATTATTTTCGACCATTGCTTGGACAAATATAAAACGAGCGCACGCTCAATAAAACTTACGCCATAAGAGTCGTATATATTACGATATTTTATAATTGCGACAGAAATAATTTATCAATCGTCGATAGATCGATTGTCAATAGATAAATAAAATTTTATTTCGAGTTATTTTTTAGTACATCGTTTCAGATGGCTTTCCACTTTGACTTAATAAACTAATTTTTTTTATTACGCGACTCTTTTGTCTTTCATTCCTAAAACTAGTCAAAATACATAATTTTAGTATTTGAAGTAGTAATTTGAAGTTGTTACATAATTTTAGTAATGTAAAGCCTCAGGAAAATGTATCTAAATATGTTTACATTCAGTTTTACAGTCTAAAAGTTTTCAATTTTATATAAAAGAAATCGGTTTAACTGTAAAATAACACGAGTCATAAATTTGTCAATCACTGAATAATTTTATATAAAATTATGAAGTTGTCTATAAAAAAAAATTCACATAGATTTTTATATTTTTATTCTGAAATGTTTAAAACGTTGGATAAGCAAAGGTTATCGACCTAGCAATGACCATTTAATGATCGACTGATTTTGTATGCCTTACGGGACGTGATCGGAATTGACGAAGTTACTCCGACGTAGATTGCCTGCTCTGCCCATCAGCTGTGGTTCCTAACAATTTCGGTAACACAATTTGATCCCGAGGCACGAGAACGAATTTGATTTATGTCATGTGCGTAAAGCATGAGATAACATTGCACTTTCGCTGCAGTCAGCGTCATGCCCGCGCGTTCAAATTCGCGATATCGATATTTGTTAGTATGCAAGAAGAACGAGCGGGCGCCGGCTTGCGCGTGCCAATAGTGAAAATCCGCCGTTGATGCACCATCATGCTTTCGCACACTCGTACGCGGGAGAAAATATTTATTGCCGTTCGCGATTTTCGCGTCGTCGCGAAGTGCCGAGATATTTCGTGGTGAACTGAATGTATGCGCGACATCACGACGGTGAGAAAACGCATTATCGGCATTCGCTGTATCAGGTGTCACGTCGAACGAGCTGTCGATACCAGCGGCGATCGGCATCACGCGTAATTGACCATTAGATCGGCTCCCTATAACTTTCTCCCCAAACGTCTATCTTCGAGATGTGTAATATGTTACAGAAAATCTACATTATATTTTATAGAAATAAGATCAAACTGTCAGATCAAACCGTCTCTTATTCCAAAATAAAAAAATCATTGAACTTCACCAAACATTTATCTTTATATTTAATAGTTCAAAAATAAAGAGTTCAGAATATTACGGAATTTCGTCATATACAACATATTCTATAATAAACGCAATTCGTGAAGGGATCGATCTTGAGTCAAACAAGCACAAATAATTAAAAGTCTGAAATTAAAAATAATATTCATTTATCTACATTCTCGAAACTTAATTTTGCAAAATCTCATATTTTAATATATTCTTGTGAAATATTCTTGGAAAATATGAAAGGCGTGCCGCGATATATTCATTGTTGTGTCGAATCATCGTGCTATATACATACGAAACGTCGGCCATCGCTACGAATATTTCCATAATAATATGTACGCGCGGATAGTGAAAACCGCTTTACCGATATATTGGGACGTGCCGCGCTGTTACTCCAATTCCAATTTTTCTTTGACGACTTTGATGTATTCTGTAAAGTATTATAGTTATCTCTGCTATATCCATATAGTATTTCTTTTAAAATCAAAGAAGAAATAATGCTCGATTGAATCTTGGCAAAAGGAAAACGGTCTCTCGATAGACAGATAGATAGGTTCAAGTCAAATCTCCTCGAATTGAAAACCCTGTATCCCTGTGTGTCATTAAAAAAAGACGGAGTAACTTCCACGAAAGTTCGCGAGTTCTGTCCGGAGTATAGCTTGTGTTCGCAGCGAGTGTTTGAGAAAGACAACACTATACAATGAAGAATTTGTTGCAGGGAGGGCGAGGGCGGCGGCGGCGGCGGCGGTGGCGGCCGTTCTGTGACCGGCTCCGTTGGCGGCGGTGGCGGAGGCGGCGGCGGCGGCGGTCGTCGGGCACCGAGCCTACGGCTGGTGAACGGAAGGGCGACCACGGGGGTGAGTTTGCACACCAGCAGCACCGAATCCGTGCGCTCTCCCCATCACCAGCTCGGCCAGCAGATCGGCAACAACAACTGCCACGCCGGTAACAACCCCGCCGCGAACAATCATCCACGGCTCAACAAAGATGACAGCATCAAGATCAGCATCGAGAACACCAACACGTGCACGGACAGTCTCGTCACTGCTCTAGACGACGAGACCCTGCTCATCACCGATTTCCTGGGCGACACAGGTAAGTCAACGAATCGGCGATCAAAGAGATCCTGCTCTTTAAAGGATTCGTATAATTACGATAGTTTTGATCTTCTTTCGAGCACACTGAGAATGTTAGAATGTTTTGCGCATTGAGAATATTTATCTATATTACCATCACCATACATTATTAATTCGCATACGTAAAATGTGATTACTCGATTAAAACATGCAAACTGTTTCTACTGATTAAACAGCCCATTGTCATAAAATGTAAATACGATAATTGTTTCAAAATTGGATTAATTCAATTAATTACGACGATATACAGATTATAGCTTTCATGCAGCGCGACTGAACGCATTCACAGCATTCATGTGGGATATTAAAAGAGAATCCACATTTAAATACGCTATTCAAAGTAGGAGTATTTTTTATTGTTTATATTGCTTTTGTATTTTTTTGTAAAAGTCTTGATAACGGTACTTGTGTCATCGCTCGTACCGTAATGCAAATATCGATGTCGTACATAAGTATTACGTTCAAATAAACGAACGGTTTATTTGAGATGTTTGCATAAAATGCAAGACGTAACGTCTACGACCATTATAAATTCCAATTGAACTTGCGATCTTCGCAAACTTCTCGGAGGGATATAAAGAATCCGAGTAGAAATGACGACTTTAATGAGATCCGCCGTAATAAAGCGATACAATCATAACGACGACGGGAATGAATCGTTCAACGAATTGCATTGCGCGCTGTGTCACCGTAACATCAAGCTTCCCGTAATGTCCACGTTATATGAATCTCGGCTCACGAAACGGAAGTGACTAGACATGAAATTACAGGCTGAATTTTCTAATTGGTCGAAGTATTGGCGTCAGTATACTCATTTTTTAACTATATCGCGTAAATAGGCCACTGAATCGAATCAAAAGGCTCATAAATGTCGGATTAAACTCGTTTCTCGCAGGTGTACACGAATGCGATTGTCGCACTGTGGTGTTCGCGGTGAAATGTCATAAATCATTGATCGGACCTGTGACACGCGTTCATACATGTGTGTAACGAGCGGGTTGTCCGTCGCGTACAACGTACAAATGGTGCGATGTGCTTGCTGTAACGCGATGCAGCTAATGGTGATGGAAAAAGGAACGTCGTTTTATACAGAAATAACTGAAATGCGAAATAACATTACGAGGATACAAATAATATCAAAGCGAAAATTTATGTGCAATGGAATACGGCAAATGTCGCGAGATCCTGAAAGAAAGAGGGAGGAAGAGAGAGAGAAAGAGAATCTAAATATTGCAGGACATGTGTTCTTCGCAAATGTATAATGCAGCGTAATATATTTCGTGAGAAAGGATTACCATATTCAAAGTTGTTTCGGGATAAGACTATTTAAAATAAGAATGATTCAACACGCTTGTATAAGTTAGCATCAGGCGATAATAAATGAAATTTTTAGCAACGCGTATTTATGCGAATTTATAAATGCAAATTCAACTGTATTACTTTCGCATCAAAATATAATCATTATAGGCATCTCCTCGTTTTTCTGGTTTGGATGCATCATATATAATACTCACCGCATACGAACGCAGTGGATTTTTCGCGAAAATTGAAAATATACGATAATAAATTGGATACTGGAATATAAAAAACCTCTGACACATTTTGCGCGAACATAGGTGCTCCCTGAACCCATATTCAAGCGTATCTATTAAAATAATATAAACCTCAATTAATTTGCAGTTTCGCTGACGATAGCATACCTATATTCTTATTAAATAATTCGAAGGAAATAATATAGCATGATCGTAGCCTACAATTTCTAATTACATATCACAGTAATACAAATTCGAATCATTCCGGACGCAAATCTTTATAACACAGAATACATTACAGAATTTATAAATATGGCTAATACGAATTTGAATATTCTCCATAAAAATTGAATTCTTATTTGTTGCTCACGATTAAAACTCAGCAACGCTATTCTATCCATTCTGTCCATTCGACTCGAATATCATACGGTACAACGTGACGAGTGCAATAAATCGCGATATTGGATCTCTTACGCCACTGCGATTCGTATCGGCATCAGGAATCATATGGTAGAGCGTCCGGGGATTAGCGTATATACCAACATATGGAAAAAAAGAATCGGGCATATGTACCCGTTCGTCCGGCTAAAACCGGTCAGTGGATACGCATCTCTTCTCGCGCTTCTTCGTCCTTGTTCCGTTACTTAAGCGAATCTTGCGCGGTATATATCTGCTTTTCGACCGGGTTAACGCGATACTGTTTTATCTCGTTCTCGTCCGCGAACTCGTCATGGCGATGAACGTCGACGAAGGAGGTGGATCTGTTTTCGTGGCGCAAGAGAAGCCGCTCTTGCAGCAAAGTGCCATGTCCTCGCAAAACGGTTTGAAATCGAACAATATTGGTTCCTGGTCAGAATCGTGCGAGGAGTTTATCTCAAATTGGACATTATGGAGCACGGTTCACGGGACTTTTCGAAAATCGCGTACATCCGGTGAGTGTTGCTAAATCGTATCGTTTATGCGATTGTCAATAACCATTGACTTTGTCGGTACTTATTTCGAAAAGGGAAGACAGAAACGATGATAATATTCTTTCATTTCTACTGCCTTTTAGACCAAGACTTTTACAAAAAAATATAAAAGTGATTTAAAATTTAAGTCATAAAAAATAATAAGAATTCAAATATTATGAGTTAGGACGTTAGGAATAACGTAATTGGTGATTTACGCAATATCGATAAATGTAATAAATACATGTAATATAATTATTTATGTGTAAAAATTTGATTCCATTATCAGTCATTTGTGATGAACGATTGCAATGAGTTGTCATGAGTGATTTACAATTAGAAAATTAAATTAAGATATTTATACTGGAATTAACGAAAATTAATGTGGCATGTAAAACTGTGAAAATTATGCATGCATTATTGATGCATGCATAAAAGTGATTCTTGAGTCGTTCTTGAGAAAAACTTCTTTGTTTTAAGAAGAAGAGATAATTATGCCGTCAAAGCAAAAGAGATGGCAACAAAACAAAGATACATGTTGACCTTAGAGGATTTCTGAGAAAGTACGTGTGCGCGAATGTGTGTGTGTGTGTGTGTGTGTGTGTATCGCGATTTTAAATTTTAACCGTGTCAAATCTTATTTGAATTTATCAAACACTTAACATTTTCGAGAGGCAAATAAACTTTAACTCACCGTGATCATATAAGTTCTAAAGAGTCCCGTGAAATTTGCACAAAGCAAATTTCGCAAGTTAGTTTATGAGCCATAAAGATACTTCGGGTTAACGACATTAAGTCATACGTTTCGGCGCTATCAAGTTTACAAGTTCAGTTATGCTTGTGGACAGTTCGCGATTTGTGCTTTGTGCGACCGCTATCATGCGACTCGACTCAGGTTTATCGGATAGGAGTGAAATTTTACGAGCGCTATCGAATGACGATAAAAGTCGCGGAATAATGAACGATTGTCGCCGTCACTGACCTCACGCGACCGTGTTGCAGGCAACGAAATGAATTACAAGGGCAGCGGGAAGGTCCACTTCGGGGTGGACGACGTGTCCCTCTATGGGACGCCAAAGGAGGAACCAGGCCCGGGCCTCCCGGGCCAGGAGGTCAAGCAGAGCTTCCTGAAGAATCAGCTTCAGGCCCTGTTCCAGCCGACGGACAACAAGTTGGCTATGAAGCTCTTCGGTAGCAAGAAGGCGCTTATGAAGGAACGGATCAGACAGAAAGCCGCAGGTCACTGGGTCATCCATCCTTGCTCCAGTTTTCGGTATGTCCTTCGACTATCAACTGCATGATCTCATTCAACAGGCCGCATCAATATTTTGCGCTATCGCATTCGTTCCGGCTCGAAAACATGTTCCACCAAGAAATATCGGCCCTAGACACAGCCTCATATCTAAGTCTGCTTGAACAAACTCACGCGCGACACATCGTTCTCCGTAAAAGGGGACAAAACTCTGCATGCACTTGTTCCTCACGGGAGGCGTAAAATTTTACGCTTAGTTGTTGACAAATAACTAGATATATAAATAACGCATACTACTATAATAATTGGCTACTATATAATACAAGTTCCTATATTAATATTCATCTTTTTTCGTAAAAGTAAAAATTTTTTCGTAAAAATTTAGCTTCTCCAACACTTCGTAAGTTACATCAATCATGAAATGCTTTTTGCGAGACGCATTACCTCAGACATTTTAAAAGGAAATGGTAGAAAATGAAAAATTACTTCTCTTCATGAGACTTGCTTTTGTGCCGATATAAAAAATTATTATCCGATTGTGCCAGTCATTTTTAACTTAATATGATACAATTTTTAATTTTAACAGTCACTGCTCCGAGAAATAGAGTGACGTTATAAAAAATTTATTGTTCGGATATGAATATGTTACGTGTACGTTATGTACGAACGTGTACGAAAGTGATAAATGACAGACGAGCCCTGAGCGAGTAAGCGTAAATCAACGCTAGTCGTGTCGGCTTACTCGCAAGCCAAAACTTTTCGGCTCGACTACGACCCCGGCTCAAGGAACGTAAACTAGCGCCTTTGTGCCGCAGTAAAATATCTGCCGTATCCGGATCGTTCTTCAGGCTTTCGAGCCGCGCGGGCACGTCTCCGGCAAGCAGGACAGATTTCGAGGATCACAAAAGGGCGCGTTTGACCTACGACGACGTGCGGGGTTAACACGCGTTGCTCGCGGCTTCAATCGATCTGGGTCGCGCGGAATATTCAATGGTTCTACGAAGAATCACGGATTTAGTTATGTATATGCCGCATGTATATACAGTCGAATAGTCGACCTCGCCCCGCTGGCGAAGTCGACGAAACAGCAATGGGACTTTACGGCCTCAAGAAGGAGGCCTCCATCATGCCTTTCGTTTCCTGCCGGAGTTGCCTTATCGATGGCGAGCCACAATCCGTCGCTAAAGTCCGGACGCGTGCTATCGACTTCTCGCGGAGGATGTTGACGCGCTCGCCGAGCCGTTTAAGGACAAATGTATCGATTAGAATGACAATAAGCGCTCGAGAGTGCCTGTCTACCGAACGATAATGGATGGGCGATCCTCGATTAATGGATCGCTTGCGGAATTAACTATTAATCAACATTAGTCCGGCAAAAAGGATTACAAGAGCGTAAAGTATCCTCCGCGGATTTGTGTTAGCGAAAGTTCACCGGTAACACAATAATACGTAAATGAAAAATCGAAAAACGCAAGTACTGAGGTTCGAGAAATTTATTCTTAATTTATTAAAAATAAATTTCAAATCGTAACGGTTGAAAATTAACGAGAATTAACTTTTAACAATTAACATCTTCTCATAATGTCCAACAATTTATCCTTCGATGATTTATACGGAAGAATTGTCACAGTCTAATTTCTTGTTTAATATATGTTCATTGCTCGTGCAAGTTCTTTTAAAATCTATTTTTGAAGCAAAAAAAAACTCTGCGGCGAGAGAAATCAACCGAAACGAATCCGCGCGGCCTGAAAACAAGCAAATGGGATCTCATTGCAGTATCAAATTGCCGATATTAAACTGTGCATAGCACAGCGTGTCGTTCCATAACGCGCGAAACGCTATACTCCACCACGGCTTGGCAGCCGCGACGGCGGCGACGGCGACGGCGCGCGGCGGCAGCGGCGTTTGTCGTTCCAATTGGTTGAAATTGCCCGGCGCTTCCGTTCGGAATCTTGGTTAATTACCGGCAGCGCGGAGGACATTGGATCCTCCACAGCCTTCTCTACGATTCCACTAAAACGCGAAATTCTCGTGGACACTGAAACTTTAATTCGCGCCGCCGTTAATGGTAGCGATATCTTCCGCAAAACCAGACGGTTGTTCTTCGCTCGGCGTGCAGCGCTAATATCCAGCTGCTAAATTATACAAACGAGCGTCAATGGTGCTCCATTTTCGAACCGTTATCGTATAGATCAGATATAAAAGTCATGTAAGCTCTCGTGTCTGACACGTATGTTTTATTCGGACGTGGCACAACAAGGGACATGTATACCCTCGAATTAACAAATATATTATTTAAACGTACAGTGTAAACATATCAAATCTTTTTCCTCGTCAGAAAATAATGATAATACTTCCAATAGTTCGAGATTGTATTAATATCATACTGTGTGTGTGTGTGTGCTTTTTATACAAATTACCTATATGAATTTCTTTTTTTCAAACAATTTTATAACAAATTTCAAGCTTTCTCATTTAATACTCTAAAAAAGGTGAATTCCACGAAATATTCGCAAAGATTACGAAATAATAGGAATAATAGGATATAAACGGAAAATCAGAGTAATCTCGCGGTTTGGGTAGGGCACGCGCCTAAATGAATGGTGCTCTTTGATCTATAGGCCAGAATATAAATGATAGCCAAAATACCTCCGATAACACGCGTCACATGGTCGGCTGTAATGTCGCTCCGTCAGCAGTTCATTATCCGAACATCCCGGACATGTGCATGTCTCTATTGGAGATATCGCGTTAATGGAGATCCATTCTGAACAATTAACAAGACTCCTTGACACGACATCGATGCGAGTTCCGATACAATGACTGACTTTCCGCATCTAATATTTAAACTGTATCGCTTAAATAAAATCTGAACGAAAGATGATGACAAAAGTTTATAGGGTCGTTGTACTCCTTCAAATCGAGGATATTGAAAGCGAACTAACAGTGATATATATATCTGCGTGATTGCCGAATATTCCAAATTATTCAAATAGTTTCGAAAGTATAAGTAGACAGCGAGACCGTGTCTCCCGGACAGTCTCTCAGCTGAAGCGAAACTTTATTGGGAGCTTAGTACCCGAGATGCTCGGTGCGGCATATAATGAAAAATTTACGACAATGCCGACAATATCATTTCCTTCGTTTTAATATGCGGCCACTAAATCGCTGTCCTTCGCTTTCGTACGTACGTTTCATAAATTCGTAATTCACGGAGTTTAATTCGCCTGGCGCGGTACGTGGCATTCATGACGATACCACGCGTACGACAGCATCTCGCGGGAACGTATAACAAAATTAAATGAAAACATTGTTACACGCAGCCTGAAAGAAAGACGCAACGGAAGAAACTCTCATTCTTCCGCAGATCGTAGGAAATAAAATATGTAATTGTTTTTGTCACAAAAGCTTCTCTCGTTATTGTAGCGGTTGCACACGTATTTGTCTCTGTTCTATATCGGGCGGAATAGCCGGGGTGAATATAACTTGACCGGACTCGGTTGCGAGAACACACGCTCTTTCTCATAGAAAGAGGGACTCCTTCTATATGTCTCGTATAAATACGAGACATCATAAAAGCGAACATAAACTACGCTACTTAACCCTGGACGGGACATTAGGTACGTTCTTCTTTTCCTCGTTTCGTGTTAAATTGTATAAAAAGTCGCGTATCCGGTGAAAACGACTTTCTTCGTGCTTGATTTATCGTTGATAATGTTAAGATATGCAAACCGAGCTCTCGGGTCGAATGATTTATCGTGCATGGCTATACGGTATCGAATATTCGGATGTTCCACATTTAACGTTCTCTGCTTTCGGATTCGTGAGAGAAAACTTTATACTTTATGAAACGTGGTTCCTCGACACTGTATATAGAATTTCTATTTTAATTTTTAAAGTGCACGTTTTTGGATCTTTTTTATTATTTTATACTGTAGTATAAATAGAGATTAGATTTGGATAAATATACGGCGAAATACGTTATTATGATAACGTATTCCGGCGTATATTTATCCAAAATCTCTATTTATCCTAATCTTTCTGAGAATACTAGAAGAAGAAAATGCACTTAAGTGATAATTACTGCAGCAGATGTTCAAAGTTGCCGGCAGACAAATTGTCCGTCTTTGACATTTCGAAGTTAAATACCAGGTTTGAACAAAGGCGCGAAAGTATAATGAAGCTCGAACTATTTCTTTCGTATTTCGAAGTAATGCATTTATACCATTGCAGCATCGTGAAAGAAAGAAGATAAAACGTTTTCGATCCCTGAATAGTCAAAAGTAAAGGTAAAAATAGTTAATACAACTAGCATTCGCACGATTTAGTTTCGCTCTGACGTAAAAGAAAAAAAGAGTATTATACGTGCCCGCGAAGTGAGGTATTTAAAAAAAAGCAATGATTATTTTTATCTGAACAATCATCGCATCGTTACAGTATAATATCGAATGTCTAATCGCTCATTGCTGTGTAATCATCCATTCCAGTCTATCGTTTTTATTAACGTAAGCTATTCGAGGGTAATTAGCGATTAAAGTCGCATTCCGAACGATCAGCTGCATCACGTTTTAATGAAAAAAAGTCACTGTGAAATATAAAACAATTCTGCATAAATCCCATATGAATTACTGTACATTTTTGAAACCAGATAAAAGAAATATGAATTATTCATGGCTAATTGAGATGGATACTGTATTCTCGATGGTTTACCTAATGATTTCAATCTTGTAACGCGCGTGTATCAAGTATAAAGCTTGAAATTTAGCAACGGATAAGCGATTACATCTGCATGCAAGCGTGTATCGCGATAACGTATTCAAGAAGCGTATTCAAGAAGCTGTAAAATTATGTATTCGAATGAGAGCACGCGGAACTGTATCCGGAACGGATAGAGGAAGGCCGTACGTGTGTAACGCTCATCGATATTGACGATAACTTATACACGAGGCAAACGAGGAATCGCTGACACTGCCGTCAAACTTTGAAGCCGCCTTCAAACTTCGTCCTCGTCAGAGCTCGAGTCAAGCTGCGTCATGTATTAATAAGATGGAATTTTACGATAGCGCGCGATTAAGCAGTCCGTGAACGAAACGGCCGAGTGGGACGGTGACGTAACGGGCGAAAAATCGTATTTTAAACACACAAACAGGCGTGCACGACCGCATAGTGTTATGTGTGTAATTTATATAACGTAATAAACGCGACCGCGCGACATGCTCGTTATACGCGTAAATGATTGCGTTATAATTTGAAACGGCGAAGAGCTCGCTCCAGCATTTCTGGCGAATCTCTCGCCGCACCGCTCGCAAAGACGATGGACTAACGGGGGAAATTCGTATTTTACGTCTGCCCAGGTGCCATGGATTGTTGGAGATCTGAGAAACGGACTATTGTGTGCCGGTTGAATTAAGAAACGAAGAGGAAACTTTCGACGAAGCGCGAGATATCCACCGCGGTATTTCAGTCGCGTATTCATTCGCGGAATAGCGAATTATCCACGTTTAAAAGAGATTAAGACTCGGCGAAAGCGGCCGCGTGAAACGTCCCAGAAATTAGCGGGACAAAAACTGGATGAGGAAAGTGGCTCTCTAAGGGACAAAGAGAGAGAGATCGGGGAAGCAGGGCAAATCGGTCTGGCTTGAGCCAGTTACAACCGTGTGTCTATACATATATGTATATCGTCGCAGCGTCAGTTGTAAGAATGATCTCAGAATAATCATCCGATTAAGCCGGAGGCTACGGTGTCATTGGTGGCGCGTTGCTCGATCACAGGCTACATTAGAGTCTGATAAATCTTTATTTAAATAATTATATAATATTTAATATATTGATCGAGAATAAATATTTGATGTGTTCAAAATTTGGTTAAAATGTTATTTATATCACAAATAATTTTTAAGCAAATACGATAAAACAATTTTTTTTTGTCCTATATAATAAAAATAAATACATAAAAAACAATTATTTTTATAGAAAAGGATTTTTACATATTATTCTTTCTTTTTCTTTTTAATAGAAAATTTGACTGAACATGTATGGTTAAAATAATAATTGATAGCAACTTTGATATGTATCTTTTCGCAAGAGCACTTGAAACGTTATGAAAAATGACAATTAAATATTTTTACTTTTATAAAACTATACTGTGCGAGTAGCATGTAGGAAAACCGTTAAAAATTATAACTAATTTTTTATTTTTCAAAAATAAATTGGTTACTTCATCGAGCTGTTATAAATATGTATGTATCTAATTATTATCAGGCGCATGGATAAACTTGTAGGCATCGAAATTCATAGCGAGCAATAATATTGTGTCGCTCTCAATTGAGCATGCATTCACCGCCGACCAATAATTCCCTCTAGACTCCTCCGGTCGATCAAACAATGACAATCGATGGGTTGTCCTCAGTATTCTATCGAATATATCGCGATGCCGGGAACACACTATATGTCGAATCAGTTTAATCAAACACAATTCAAGTAAATATTCACTCTAAATAAAATATACTCATGGTTTACGTATATAATAAAATTCAATTCTGCAAATTTGCATTTTACCGCGGTATTGAGCGATTATGGGAAAAATATTTTCTACAGTTTACAGTTTTCTACAGTTTCTACTACCTGCTCGTCCCTCGCCAAAACAGTAGTTTGTGAAAAAAAATAGTAGTTTTTTCGTTAAAAAAAATATGACCATCCACTAGTAATCTTATCCGAGGATTACTTTTATATTCTAATAATGCATTGGTTTCTGTCTTCATTTTTTTGGAACATGCTAACGAAAAAATCAACGGACAGTGGACTAAGAAATAGCTGCATGGATTTCAGATCATTTCTAGGTGTAATATGTACAAATCTCACACGGATATTCGATATTTCTTGCCGGCACAAGCTTCTCCAACCGACAGTAAAATGTTATTCGCGTGCGTAATTTTTTACTTGTTAAAACGCTCATAAAAGTGAAATACAACTTCATCCGCCTGCTCCGCATTTGCTGATAGCTCTTCCTGCAAAACAACCCCCTTCCCCCCCCCGCATCCATCATCCGTTACACTTGCAAAAATATGCAGCCGTTTGTGCGGGCCAGGGCACATAAATTCACATCGCGAAAATCGAAGTTTCTCGCGATGATTGTTATAAACAGTATCGGCTTTGACGTGCTGCGTTATTATTACAGCTGTGATGTATACGGAGAATTTCATACAATACGCATATACCTAAAGGAAAAAGTCGATACGAGGCGGAAGAATGTAACCATTTTGTCGCATGCTTTACTCAATAAAGTGACATTTATATCGGTAATGAGCATAGGTACATATCGTGATCAGTTACTTTATATACATGATTGATTCATAATTAAACGCTCATCAATTAATTATATTTTAATTATAAATCGTAGGATTTATAAATTTTTCGATATTCTCTTGGGCTCTTAAGTTTATATCGAATTTTGATTTCACAATTTCCTGAATAGATTATTAAATATAGCGTCTATAAGTCAATCTTCGGAGATTGGTTTATCAGCTATTGGTAGCTTATAATGTGATTAGTAATTTAAAAAACTAAAAATTTTAAATACACAACAACTCCATTAGTCATATATGAAACAAACCTCGGCGTAACTCGGTATAAAAGATTTGTTTATTTGCACAATCTAATCTCTAGTTGTGTCTTTCCTCTCGCGACTCTGCCTTATCACTGTTATGTCTTTCTAGGTCGCGAATGCCAGCTCATGATTATATTCGATTAAGCGTCATGGTAGCACAAGAGCAGAGGTCCTGCTTCAAATCTCGCTTCTGCTTCGTATATTCCGCAGTCCATATTGTACATCCCGATAATTTTATCGCTTTTAATTATCTTGCTCATTTTCCAGTATCCATTCTGGTACAATCGCAAATTTCGCGAACGAACTATTTCTTCTCTTGCATAACTCGCATGAGTATGGGCATAATTCACAAAAGAATTCTAACAATTTCAGTCGAACTGAGTCTTTCGAAGGTGTCATCTGTTATCTAGAAACGATATTGCTGTAACTGTAAAAACTTTTTGTTACGTCATGAAATGCGCAACGATCGATCTCTTTATACCGCATACGGTATAATTTTAGTGATCTTATTTTACTTGCGATAATATGAGAAACTAATTTTATAATAATTATTCGCAAAATGAGCTTAATTAATACATACTAGACGCCCGAACGCAATCAAAATAGATTTCACCGTTTTTATACGGCGACATCGTATTTTGATCCGATATTCCGATTTATATTCAACTATTCTACGAAAGAATATCATTTCCATTCTTATGAGAATTATCAACGCGGTGAAATCAGCCGTTCGGGATCTACCGAGATCTCGATTCCTGCCCGGCAAAAATTAATACGCCAGAGGCTTCCTTATTCCTTCGCTCGTGATTAGTTCGCGACGCATACGGCGTCATTAGTTTCATGTAGTGTTTCTCGCGGAGACAAGACAATGCATATATATGTATATGCGTGGCTGCTGACTGCATATTGTATGTAACGCGCGCGCGGTTCATACCCGTGCATTCCCTCGGGTCAATTAAGATCTCGTGGCTATTCTATCATCCCCGACTCTGGTGCAAGGAACGTTGTGCAATTCAACATGGATGCTGGCCGTCTATTTCCGTCGCATGCATGAAGAGAGCGCCGCGCCTCTCTCGGAAAAAGTCTCGGGCCGCAATTAATTCGTCTATTCCCGTTGCCTCGTGAAGGAAGGCGTCAATTAACTACGCGGCGGGGCGAGCTGCGCGAATTTTTGCATCGGCGTCGACCGATCCGCGATTGAACCGTCGAGTAATGAGCCGTCGCAAGTTAATTCCTCGGCGAGACGTGATTTTGTTCGTCCGGAATTGGATTTAATTAGAACGACCGTCCGCTCGAACGGATTCGTCGCTCGTTCGAAAACGCGAAGTGTCATTATGTGACCGAGTTTTCTTCGACCGCGGTACGTACTCGGGTGCAATTAAGACGCTGTCAGGAACAATCGATTATGCAGGACACGCGGGGGAACGAAGGTACTTGCGCCGCTTTACGAATCTACCGCATAAAATTGTCTTTGGTTCTAATAACTGTTCCCCGGGTAATTATGAAGCATCATGGCCAAAATTGGCTTTGATCCTTATTTTATGTGATCATTTCTATGGAATTCTACATTTTAACCGATTCGTAAAATGTAATTACATTTTTCCATTATAATTTCTTTCATATATATGTATTCATTCATTGATTTGTGAATATAAAGAAACACACAGCGAAACCTTTTCCATCACGCAATTTTAAGTAAACTTTAAGAAAATTCTAATTTAAAGTATAAATACAAATGCATTTAATACTTAATAAAAATTAATTGACGCTAAAATGTTTAACAAATCCGTAAAAAATATATAATATAATAGTGTATCACGATTATATAAAAATATGTACAAATTCTTTTTTTTCGTAGATCAGAAATTAAATCAATATTTGAACACACACACACACACACAAAATATTAATACACTTAACAAGTAAGTAGCTTAAAACAAAGACCCGCGCCTTTAGCGTTAAACAAAGGGAATCGAGAGAGTAATCTGGCTTTCCTGTTTGAAGTGCACTTTGCCATTCGCGTTATCGATATAGAAAGCCAAAAGTACGGCATTGCGGACGGTTACGCCGTCGCTTCGTGGCCGCGATGTTTTATTCGTCGATTAATTATACGGAACATTAAATATGCCCTTTTATTACGTATTACCAACGTCACCATGCGGCACGTGCCTCGCTCATCCGATTAACGTGATCGTTTCCGCCAGGTAAAGATACGAAAATCCTTCTTAATAGCTATTCCGCGGTTATCTCGATAGATAATCGTGCTAATTAAGTCTATAAAAACGTTTCTAAAGTTCAATGCACTTTCGGTTACAAAATGTCATAAATTATAAAACAGATTAGTGTCTAAAACCGTAACTTCGTTGTCCAAAGGAGATATTAAAGCGGTGAATCGAATAAATATTCGCCAGACTCACAAAAACGTTATAAATAAACGTTATAAATATGTCCGTACGACACAAAAATACATTAACGTGATAAAAATTAACTATATCTTTAACGTTTCGAAATCGTTACTAACTATTTTTGCCATCATATTATTTCGTTGTATTCTTCTCGTTAGAACAACAAAAAATTTCATTTAGGTAACTGTATGTCTAGAAAAGTATTTTCATAATATCGTTTT
The DNA here is from genome assembly GCF_030848805.1 of Temnothorax longispinosus. Lineage (NCBI taxonomy): Eukaryota > Metazoa > Arthropoda > Insecta > Hymenoptera > Formicidae > Temnothorax > Temnothorax longispinosus. Next base: position 15,830,848 of record NC_092359.1, on the reverse strand, counting down.
TTACTTGCAGAAATTTCAGTAGAAAAAGCCGAAATTATTGCATAATCGCGTATGAACTTATTTAATAAACGGAATTGATTGTAAAATATTCATATATCTTGCACAAGGCCATGTGACAAAAACTACAAAAGAACGGATAGAATCATTAACACCGAACATCATGATAGTTGATGATAAATAACATAATCGCTTCGTGACAAGTTGAAAATTATCATCAAATGTTGATTTTGTCATAGAGATTTGGTGAATCGATTTTTTACGTTGACAGTTACGATTCTTCCACGATCGGTTTGTGCATTCAATTGCGATTTCTTTATTTTCGCTCGTTAGTCGAGGATCTTCTTGCCCACCGGCTTTGCTCCCAATCAGGGTCATCACGTGATTCCTCCGGCCGGTTGCGTAACGCTGGCCGTAACCGTGTACTCAACCACGATGGTGGTTCGCGTTAGCGGTAGTAGGAAACCATTGTTTAAATTTGCAAACTACCTAATGATAGGGCAGACCCGAACAAGGTCTCTGCAATTTCCAATCCTGCGCGGTCGGTCGGTTTCCGATCGCGTCCCGTTTAGAACCGGATGAGAGAGAAGTGTCACTCTCGCGATGTCATCGCACTTCGTTTGCGCAAGACGACAGTATTTTTTTACGGCAGCGACGCGAACATCTGTAAAAAAAAACCTTGCATCCGAGCAAGCGCAAGCTAGCCTTTCCTTAGGACGGACGTCGCGTTATTTCGCGGACAGAAGAATGTCGTTATTTCAATCATACTTATTTGAACTTTCTATCTGCTGAATTTAATTTTATGCAGGAACAATCACTAATTATTCATCATTGTAACATGTTCAAAAGCGAGGATAGTTCTTCATTCTAGCGATATTGGTGAAATTTCAATGCTCCGTTCGCCACGAGTAAAATAAACATTTAATACTTAATATTGAGATCCTATAAAATTTCATGATTATCTCATTATAGTTCGTTAAATTACAGCGAAAGTCTTCGCGAATAAAAGCAACTTAATAATTCTCAAAGTATCCATTAATTAAGCATTATTAAAATGTAGTATACGTAATTATGCATGCATTATAATAACTATGTATAAAAGATAAAGTATTCTTGTTTAACATCATATAATATTACTTCAGGTAGACGTTTACAAAGCACATTTGAATATAAACATGCGCTTTCTAATGGGTATCTGAAGTGGTATTATCGTACAACATGATGACAACGACATAATATCGCAGAATAAATGCTATTCAAATATTCGCATACAATATTCGAAGACACAGAGGCAATACAGTTAGTATACACTTCGATAGTAATTTTCATAAATAATTAATAATAAATTAATGTCTACGTTTATATTACGTCAGATTTGCTACAACCATAGAATCACTGTGTAGCCTATCGTTGTTCATACGCATGACTGTTAACGTGTCCCTGTTAAGTACCTTAGGATTTCAGGTAAATTATTTGATAGTTATATGTAGTAAGCTTAAGTACAGCCATATGTATGGTCAGTTTTTTAGATAATAACAGATCCTAAAAAAACTCAGTCGCCTTATACGATTAAGCGTAAGGCGACTGAGTTTTTTTTAAGATCTGTTATTATCTGAAAAACTGTTACTACTCGCAACTTGTATCGAAAACTTGACCAACGGATGAGCCAGCGACGACAGCAACCGAATTGTCCAGATCGCCTGACTGATCTGACTTTAATGGTCGCGCGAACTTGAAACGTCTCGAGATTATATTCCCCGGTGCCCGCCCAAGCAATTTACGACCTTGCTCCAGAAATCGCCGGGTGTTTCCTCAATCTTATTAAGCGTTCGCGGCATACACACAGAGAAAGAAGGGGGGAGGGGGAGAGAGTAAAAAGCTGTCGGCATGAGTTAAGGTGCCATTACATGATGGCATCGAGCGTCGAGCATCAAGCGTCAAACACGCGCGCAGCACCTCTTGCGCAAATGTCTAAACGTGCGGATTTCAGTATCTTGACGCTAATTCAAGACAGTAGCCATTTTATTCAGCATCTTGACGCTGAAATCTGCGCGATCTGCATGTTTCAGACATCTACGCAAGGGTATATTGACTCTTGACGCTCGACGCTCCCATCTAAAAGCACCCCTTTACCTTACCCTCAATTATGCAAAATCTATAAAGGAATCGTTTGCCAATTTAAAGCGAAACTTTCGTTCTCGTTTAAGCGTCGATAAAAGATGACGACAGAAAGGGAAATGACGAAGAACTCGATATTGATAGTCCTTCAAAGTGCGAGCGGAGTTTTCCGAACAGCTATTCTCGCGAATTCGCGTTTCGAGCTAATAAAAAATTTTATCTCCCTCAATATATTTTCGCATGTTCGCCTTGATTGAAATAGTATCTAAAAAGTACCCAAAGAAAAATCCTTTTGAATTAAACCAATCTCTAATGATGGTAACATTAGATAGTTCCAGTTAATACTATAACAGAAAATAACTGTTACATGTTCAATAATTGATCACTAATGTGATGATTACGTGATAATTACTTGATAATTAGCGAGATAATTACAATGCAAAAACCGATATAATAAAATATTTATCTTAGCAATCAAAAAACCATTTATCTGGCGTATATGTAGCATTATCAGATTCTCACACAGAATTATCAGATTTTAGCTTACATATCATTATTATATTATATTAGGTATTATGATTAATACTATTGACACTATTTATGATAAATGCAATGCTTTATACGTGATTGAAAATAACAATCCAGGGTCGTGTCGATATTACTGTAAACTTGTAAACGTTTAAACGATCATAACATTACGGGAATCTCGAGTGAACTGTTTCCATGGGACTGCCATATGCAATGATCGATTAGGCGAACAGCTTTCCACGTGTATCCGCTCGTACATCTCTCTTTATGTCGAGCAGCCTCGAGGCGAATAATAATCGTCAGTTTCCTCGTCTTTCGAGAAGCACTGCGCGATGACGACCGCAAGGGAACTAGAAGATAAGTATGACATTAACCGACAACGCATTAACAAATTCGCGCGCGCTCGTAATAGTCGCGGTGCGCGGTGCGCTTACTTTATATAATGCCAACTGCTTCGCGACAACGCGTTACATAAAGATCTTCCCGCTGGGTACGCATAATGTGGCATCTCGTCCGCAATACCGCGTTATGGTCTCGCATTCATGGAAATTTCAACATACACATCAGTCGCGGGACAGAGTTGACCATCCATTTCAGTTCCTCCAAAGCAATTGAGTTCATGTTACTATTGAATAATCAGTAAATGGATATTTAAATCATTACTGTACACAGTGCATACTCTCGATTATTAACAATATTATTCTAGCAGTATGCTCGCATTCGTCACAATGAAATGATCTCTGTTCTTATATTTCCGCATTTGTGGCGCCAGCTTCTTCCATGTTTTGATATCAGATTAAAATTATTATATACGTATAAATCTGTTAGAAAATTAACATAAACCATCTCTTTTTTTATTCATATAAATAAGGAGGTTTTATGTATATATATATAAACCATTTGGATCGTCTCCAACGAAATTAATATCATCATTATTTTATGGTTGCCTACTCTAAAAGCTGTGGCCACCATCCGGAAATCACGCTCTGTAAGTATCACTTCGCAACGCAGTGCGCCATAAATACAGAGACTATTAACAATACGCCCCCGTTCGGAATTTCAAATCGCTCCTATTTTACAACGCCATTTAATGCGGGCTATCAAAACGCCGTACATCACGTGTCTTAAAATATACTATATAGGTACTTGAAACAGGAAGCGTCTCAAATGGTTAATCCATCTCGTTCCGGTAGAATTATCGGAAACGGGGCACGATCGCTCTCGCAGATCGGTCTTCTTCGAGGCATCATTCGTAGTTCGCCAATTGAAGATCGATTAAAATTAAAAATGTAAATCCGACGTTCATTAATCCTCTATCCTATACGTTAGATAACGATTTACGACAATCTTCTTTTATATATTCGACGCAATGACTGATCAGAACAGCAAATCAATTAACGTTTTATTTCCTTTTGTATCTTTTGTTTTATTAGCTCTCTCTTTATGGGCCGATTTCATCGTCTCCGATCAACTTGATCCTCCGATTAAACTCACTCTTCGTCTCTTTCTAAGGGCCAATTTCACCAACGTCAGTTAACTGTAATCTTCGGTTAAACTGTTTCTTCATCTCTTTCTAACTGCCTTAGAAAGAGACGAAGAGTGAGTTTAACCGAAGGTTACAGTTAACCGACGTTGGTGAAATTGGCCCTAAGGGGGACAGTTAGAAAAAGATGAGGAGTGAGTTTAATCGGAGGATCAAGTTAAGACTGTGAAAAAATCGGCCCTATGTATGTTTACAAATTCTCTTTAGATTTATTATAGTTTCCGCGAGAATCACACGTACTCATTCAACATTCGCGTCGCAGTTATCTCGACTCCAAGTATGTTTATCAAATACGGATTACGAAAATCCGACTAACATAAGGTGGAATTGATATACTGATTCGATAAATGTGACTTTTCTCCCGATATAGCATATTTGCCGGAATTGATCGCGCGTTCCTTAATATTACGTCGACTTCGTGGAAACGGCGGAGGATTGTCTACGCATTTGTTAAAACGATAATCGTTTAAGTTCTCGACTCGGCCGGGAATGCTTCCGTAAGCTGGTGGCGTGATTAATCATCGTTTAATGCAAATTCCGTGGATAGTAATTTATAAGCCAGATTATATATATATAGCATTTTGACACGCACACGGTATTTAATGCAGTTCAATCGAGTCAACCCGACGCGAAACCTGCCTGATATCGATCTCCGTCGCTGATTCAAACTTGTTTCTCCGGAGTCTAATGCGCATTATAGATCGTGTTATACGCACTTTTGCATATGAATGCGCGACTCGATTATGCTCTCGATGCACGTTCTTCATCCAATGTGTTGAAGCGTCGCCGTCGTGCAGGTCTTCCTGGAAGAACCGCACAGGTGAACCGCATAATGACGATCGCGTTATTACGATGCATTAGGGAAATTTCTTTCAATGTCGTTAATTCCTCAAGTGATTTAACCCGGGACAATCAAGCGAAAAATGCGAACGGCCAGATCAACGTGAATTGAAATAAAGCACACATTCCTGTGAGTTAATTAAATCAATAATACTGACGGAAATGGTTCTCTAACAATGTATAAGAACGATTTATAAGTTGTACGAATGAAAGAAGTAGAATATTTTTCTTTAATAAAACGAAATTAAATGAAAATACGATAAAATCTAACGTTATCTTGGGAATCAAAGTCTTGTAAAAATAAGATGTTTTTGTACTTTTAAATGGGAGATAACACAAGGTTTTATTATCTGAATATATATTTGATCACTATTACATATATACATCCATTTAGTTGTTTAATTGCATTTATAGTTCGTAAAAACTTTATTTCGAGTTATGCATGGGACACTTCGTACACACAGTAATTTATCATTGTATCGCAGTGTACTTTGTAGCATTCTTAACGATCTCTGTCCGAAATACGATAAAATAAAATCGTTGTTCTCTCTCTCTCTCTCTCTCTCTCTCTCTCTCTCTCTCTCTCTCTCGTTTTTTTAATCGTAATGAAAAAATGGAGTTCAGAAGAATCGAATGTCCTCACAATCGGAAGAATTCTCGCGTCTCGACTGTAACTTCCCGATAGTACAAGGCCAACCCTCTCGTGTCGAAATTACATTTTTACCCCTGATTCCCTGGTAGCCCACTCCCTCAACTGTCGGGAATCGCCTTCGTTGCCAGCAGGTAATCTCTAGGGATATGCGCCTGCATATGTATCGGCTATATGTACGTGCACCGGCGTCTTGTATATGCGAATAGATACAGGTAGATACATGCTGGTAGCCGGGTATATAAGGAATATCGCGCACATGTGTACATATACGTGTATCTCTAGGTTGCTCTAGGTACCATTCGAGTAGATCGGTATTCAGAGGTCAAAGGTGCGCGCGTTCGATCTCACTGGGCCATGGCCGGCGCGGTACCGACTATAAGGAACAGCAAACGGCGGAAATATTTTATTAATTTATAATAGAATTATAATAGGTGCCTCTTTCTCTTTTTCTATCGACGATCAACCGGCTGGCCCGGTTGAATCGGTTCTACTATAATCAAGTCGATAGCATTAGCGCTATAGATGTGATTACGTTTCTTCCCGTATGTACATGTAGGTATTCTTGTCGAAAGTAAAGTTGATCAAAATTAGATAGCTTTCGATGCATTACACTTCTTAAGATTGATTATCCTAATGTCGGTTAATTAAATTTTCATTTATTATATAAATCAAAATAATTATGGTTTTATAAAATAACAGATTATGAAAATTAATACTCAATGATCGAAAAAATAATAGTTATATATGAAATTAATTTCTCAGTTCCTTCAAAAACAACTTTAGCCATTTAAACTCTGTTAAAATCCTTTTCTAAAATTATAATTAAACTAATACAAACATTAAACTAATACAAGATTCACACGAATTTTAATTAAAGTTAACAACGTCAACGAATATAATTTTTAATAGAGCAAATTTAAGCAAAATAAAAATCGGTGTAGGATTTATAAAAACTAAATGCAATCTGAAATTATAATTTCAACTAATCTCTAATACTGGTGTTCCGTAATTAGCATTCGCGATTAACTCTAAATTTAGCTTTCTTCCTCTACTTTTAACACACAATAAAACTTTAATTTAGGAAACATAAAATTCGTGTTCCGCACCTGGATTTTAATGAAGATCTCTTAAGTAAGGATATCTCAAGGGATTGAACCGACATTTTGGCACAAACACGGTGTTAAACGACCGGTAAATTATTTCCTTGTTCGAGCATGTAACGAGGTAATTGTATCGAAAAAAAAAAAAAAAAAAACTGCACGGCTTTTAACAACTACTGGCAAGCACCGTAAAAAAGAGACTATTATTAAGATACCACCGCGGCACCGGTAGCGTTGTTACGATAAGATTTAATTGATCCGATTTGGTCCAATCGAAGTAGGCAAGGTTAAACACGGCTACTTATGGTCGGGGGAGCTGTCAGCTCGTTTAACAAATGGTGATGTGTATGCAGATCTCGGTTATTAGAATAGTGCACACGTATATAACGTGCTTTCGGTACATTAACCTCAGATATGTTAATAGCATACATCTTGTAATTTGTTATTTAAATTCCTTAACAAACATGGAGCCAATTATAGCTAAACGGACATTTTATTGGACTCCAACTCTTTTTCGCGTTTGCTTAATGAATTTTCTTAATAAATTTCTAACTTTAAATATTTTCTTTGTCATTAAACCTTAGATATATTATGATTATTTAATTTAGATTTTGATCAAACGAACTTCGAGAAACTAGGTAATTAAAGATTAAACAACATACAATTTTCTTTAAAAAAAAAAACGCTGCATTTTCCGTAGCATATTCATAAACCATTAACAGCATTTTTCAATCATGAATTAATTATAATTAGAAAAAAACATTAGAACACAGTGTATAGATGACGTGAAAAGACAAAACAAGTATATATTAATACAGTCCGTTGCACGACTTCGCGTAGTCTAATTCTAACGAGATCGCGACGCAATGTGTGCTGCTCGATCATAAACATAAAAGCTAAAACCGATCTGCCTCGTAAAATCGCCGCAGTGCACGCAGCGTTCCAGCCTTCTGAAAGCATCCTATCTGCTATTTCGAAACTCATCTCTCGCCGTTTAGATATTGCCGAACAAACACTTGTAACTCACTTTACGTTTGGCGAACGATCGTCCGCTGAAACACGTTCTCCCAACTTCCGGTCTTTTCCCGCGGTATCTGATGCCAGAGACTGCCAGGCGAACACCCGCTTTATTAGCCGCGCGAAGATGCAACATGTCTCACAATCGCGAACAAATCCGTCCAGACCAGAACTTTTGGCCTATCTTCCTAAGACCTAAAACCATATGCAGCCGCTTTGTCATTAAACATGCCATACTAGCCGTTACAAAATGTATCATCGTAAAATGCAAACCATAAACCGTAAACCAAGATTTAGTGCTGAGATATAGTGCGGAGCGCCGCACGACAATGCGAAATAGTTTCCCGTAAGTAAAGTTCCGTCAAGCTTGAACGTCGAGACTCACTAAATGCGCTCAACGTTTCAACTCAAAGGACGCGAATTTAATACCTATTCGGATGACTTCGTATAATTAAAAAATAATTCATCCCGTTCACACGTGAATTAACCAATAATTAATAATAATTAAATATAATATTGGTAACAAAAACAGCAAAGACAAGTATCTATAATTAAAGAATAAATTTTTCAACAAGTAAAGATTTTTCTCTGCGGAGACAAAGTTAGACGAATAATCTGATTCTATTTCTTCGCCATAATGTTTATTAATTATATTTTGATTTATGGTATATATGTCTATTTATTCGAGAAAAAATTCTTACGATATTTTCCCTGCGTCTACATTTGACGAATCTTTAATGAAACATGTAATATATTAAGAATAATAAATGTCAATATAATACACGCCTGATATTAAAACGAAATATCGAATGAATGTAACGAGACGCTTATACAAAACAGATATAGGTATTAATGTTACCGAACACAGAAAGCTCGGGGGGAACAGGTAACAAATGGTTTCCTTCGTGGAAAGAGACGTCTTGCTATTGTATTAGTGTTATCGATTGTTTGCAACTGTCGCAAGATACTAGCAAAACCGTCGAAAACGATGTTTCGGTTTAGTAGTTTATTACTCGCATACATATTCACGAAATCTCGTTACTTACACGTATAATTTACCAACAAGAATCGTGACATAACGAATTTTATGCACGTCGAGTTAGGCGGTATGCTCGTTAACGCGAGAAATGGGGTATTTGATTTATAGGAATATTCCGCGTTTGTGAGGTAAGTTGATAACACAATAACGTAGGAACACGATAATGGAATTAAGCTTATAATACAATTAGTGATTTTAATGTGCAATGATCCCGATGATCTCTCGTTTTCTGGATGTAATTCCGTTTGCAACTTTTTAGAAAGTAATAGCATTTCCGATGTTTTTCCACCTAAACTTTATTAAACAATGAACAATAAATTTTCATATAATTCTTGATTGAATTCTTTAAATCTTCAAATCTTTCAATCGAACGATAATATTCTTGTTATTATAAAATTGCAAAATTAGCTAAAATACTCGTAGATAAGAGAAAGCGCGGATGTATAACATATCGCGTTACAACGGACTCGGTTTGTCGGTATTCAAGCGATCATTGTGAACGCAAAGCCGATTATTTATCCATTCACATGGCGACACCGACCGTGCTAATTGTTCGCATCAGCGGTTCTCCCTTTCCGAATCATCCTCCGCGTCGCGGTCGGCCGCGTAGATTATTTCATTCATAAGGACAGCGTAAAAAGCGGCGCAATGCAGCCAGCTGCGATGGCTTCCGCCTCCGCGAACAAAACTCGCGCTTTTTGCGGCCGTCAATTAAAGCATCCTACGTTTGCACACTTTATGTGCCCGCACGTGCGAAAAAGAAAGAGACAGAGAGAGAAATGACCGTGTGTGCATTCGATCAGAATGAATTTAACCGGAGGCGCAATTAAGGTGACTTAATTAATTAACTCTCTATTTCTGCGTTAACTGTCCGAATGTGAAACTACCACGACCGTGGCCTACGCCCACCGCGAGATGTGAACTCTCTGTCTCTTTCGTATAAAATGGTTTAACCTGCTGACAGGAAAATACATTTTTAGGGATATTATACAATTAATTTCTATCTTTTATCTAAAACGGGAAGCTATTCCCGTACGCCTTCGTAATGATATTAGGATCAAACGTACAAGATCCAATTTGGTCCAGAGTAATTCGAGCACGTGAGGATGATGTATATACTTTTGTATCCCGTATTCCGCACGTCATCGCGTATAAAAAAAAATGTGCCTAACGCTAATGTGTAATTTCTTAAGCATTATATTTAAATTTGCATAATTCTTCGATTTCATAAATACATTAACATAAAACTTGTACATTCTCGCTTATAGTTGAGAAATGATCATGTGCAAATATCTATTTTTTCCTGTAACTTGTTACATTATTCTACGATAATCTCTTTGCGGTTTTCATTTCACGTATTCTGACAGGAAATTAATGTTCTACAATATAAAATAACCAATTGATGAATTTACTGCTTCGTTATTATTACACTTTACTTTTTTTCTCTCGTTCCTGTCTTCAATCTTTTTTTCTCGTGCCTTCGAAATCGTTGAAAATAGCGATTTTAATTCGCTCATTAAACGTGACACGGATAAAGTCTTAAACGGAAAATAAAGTGGGCCAAGGTGTCCGAGGTGTCCCGTTAATGAACGCAACGTGATACGTTTGATCATCGACTGCGCGCTATAACGACTCAATCAATTATTCTCAAGTAGCGTTGATCAGCCGGTTCTACATGTCGAGTGCATAAAATAGCGATACCCGATATAGACGCTTTTATACCGCAATCGCCTTTGGAGCAAGACCCGATCTTGAAGAGGCAATTTTTTAGGAAGACATAATCGTTTGAAATTTAATATAAAATAACTTATGCGTATAAATATCGATAATTCATTATAATATTTCCCGCCTTTTTCTCATAAAATTAACGATATTCGGGTCTGGTGCGCCGCATTCATGATGCACGCGGACAATTTCGTTGACAACGTCGTAAAAATTAATACGATGACGCGACGGTATTCGATGTGAGTAATTAAAGAGCCGTCAGCCCGAAAATATCAAAGATTACTCCGCGGCACGGTCGCGCACAGGGGATCTACATGCACACGCATCCTCAGAGAGCGGCGTATATAAATTATTAATATCCTAGTTACGGCTAAGCGCGTGTTAGCGGCAATTTCGTAGCGTATTCTGGTCTGCATGATCCGATATCTAAATGCGTCACAGAAATAGCCGTGATAATTCCCGTCGGTGCAGCGTATATCGTTTCGCGGGACAGTATACACGACAGCTCGCGAATAAACCTCGAAATTCGATGGGGAACCGCGCGACGGATCAAAGTCACTTAAATATAGAAACAGTGTCGAATTCAGTATCTACTTCGCCGGAAACGCACGAAAACTGCGCGAAAATAAATCGTGTCCAAATAAATAAGCCGGAATTATCTCCGGCAGTCCTTCAGGCGTGCAAATTGCGAGGATCCGCGGCAGAGTATAGTTTACACGATTCGAGGCATAAGCTCCTTATTCTTAAGACATTTGCAACAAAGTGAACGATCAAGTCAATCTAGTATTCCAAACGCTGAGAGAATCGATTAGATTTCATTCGTTTACTTTGAGCGCAACATGGGAATAAACGAGCTCCAGTTCCTTCCTTTCAAATCAAGAGTATTTTAAGAACACAAAGATCTTTTTTTTTCGACAGCAATAAAGTTTCGAATTCAACGGTAGATAAGAGATTTCGGCAATTTTGAGCCTGCGAGACTGCTCGGCTAAAACTGTTCGTGCGCACGCGTCAAGTCTATAAAATGCATGATCGTGATTTTGATTATGTCAGCATCCTCTGTCGAACAATGGGCGACCCCGCAGTATTGTTCAGTACTGTATACACGAGCATACGGGCGAAGCATTTCATGGTGATTCTTACTAATCAATATAATCGGACGCGAGCGTGTGTGTGCGTGTGTGCACGTATGCAGCGGTACTTGGCCAAATATGTGCATCTGGATCTCTCGAGAATCTGGTGGCCGCTGTGGAATTGCTCCAATTGCGAGCAAACATAGTTTTCTCGGTAATATATGACTGCGCCTTTAATAGCATTATATCCTCTAAAATTATATTTTCTTGAACAAAGATTGCAGATAACCGAGTTGTTGTCTACTACAACAACGTAAACAATTTTTATCGGGCCGCACATCACAATAAAAAAGACTGTCCCTTAAGAACAAATAATTTAAGCGTTTAATTAATTCCACCTCTAATTTTTCCTAGTAAAAGCTCAAATATATAAACGCATTGCAATCGACGAATTATTATTTTTCCTTATATAAATCGTATTTTCGTTTGCGGTAGCGAGACCTTGTTTAATTAATCCACGGGTATACCCCTACTCTGTGCAGTAGACTCATAAAAGGAAAATGAAAACTTACTGCGACATAAGGAAAGAATAGATTGATCGGATCTATGTTAAATAAGTTCCTTGTTTTACAAATGTGACTGTGATAAAGCCTCTGCTTTACATACGCACATAATAAAATATAAGCACTCACAATATATCTGCAATATATCAAACAGTATGATTATCAATTAAAATGTACTGTTATTTCAATATCTCAATATCAATTAGCAGTTTTAACATTTATACGTAATATTTAATTAATTGCCCGTTTCCATTTTTATATATTTAATATATTTAATTAAATTAAATTTATTTTATTTAATATATATGTTTTTATGTATTCAATTCATGTTTATTCTGCTGAACTCTTGTTCGAATCAGACTAAAAAAATCCCGTCAGTCGGCTGACAAGAAAGTGATATGATTTATTATAAATTGAACATAACATGCGTAATAGTGTTCGTAGAAGAGGTATATCCATACGTACGTCAGATAAATCTCAGTGGTTTTCCTGCGGTTTTTACGTATCTAGAGTACGTTTAACAAAACGAAGCGATGCGTGGCTTCCGACTTAAGATATGGATAAGATATGGAAATCAGCCAAGTATCGACATAGTTACATTTTTGGCATGAAATGGAATTATCGTGTGGAAAATTCGGCGAAGCGAATATAGTTATCGCGACTACCACCTGTTCGTCGAAGCTTATCAAAAGACGCGTTTTGCGCCAAGTAGACATGTATAGAATATCGCGAAAGAGAAGCATTATTCTTTATTGAAAAGGCTTTTTGATATTTTAGTTTGAGAATAATTCCAATACTCTCGAATAAGCTATAAACGCTGTTACATCTCAATTTTCAAGACATATATTTTAAAGCTTTCTTAGTTGGAATAAGACCAAAAATATGACAGCCCGCATTAACAACACTTTCGATTTAATATTTCGATTTAACTGTATAATTTGGGAAACTGGCCTTGCGTGTATAATAAGATTGTCTTCGTCTAATTAAGAAATTACTCAACCCCTCTCAAAGGGGTTGACTTTTAATGACTCTTAATTTCGCGGCTGTTTCCTGAGCTAATTTCCTGAGAGACAATGCTGACAATATCATCTTTAGTCCACTCATTTTCTTCCCCCAGTTGAATCAATTTCAAACTTCATCCCGAAAACCTGTTTGCTCCGAGAATGGGAACACAGCGTGCAGATCCATCAATGTCAGAAGAACTAATACGCCGGAACAATGTGTGGTTAACTCCTAGAACGTCGCGTATCGTATTGTTCCCCTTATTCTGCTGGCGCAGTCTGCTTCGATAATTACAGTAAGCAATGATGGAACACATCTTCCGGTGGTGATACAAAGCTTATTATCACGCCGCTCGCGTTCTCTTCTGCTAACAGCATATCTGAGTAATGAGATTTTTGTGGGCGCCGCGAACGCGCGCTATTTTCACGGATATATACTGCATTATGCATTTTCAATCAACAAACACGCGGCGTCGCGCCTTTGTGTAGTAGCACTGCAGTAAATAATTCTCCCAGATACGCCAGCGAGCGAAAAGAGCGTGCTCTATGCGATTTTCTCGCTCTTATTGCAACATACGAGAAATGTCCCCTCCGTGTCGTAAATGCGGAGAAGAATGGATTGAAGCGATGGATGGAAAAAGAGGACACGTATAAGTAACGTCTTGTCTCGAGAGAGAAGAAAGCGTATTTAAACTTTATTTTACAAAACAGGTGGAAGAAACTCCACACATTAACATCGAATGAGATCGCTATGTATCTTAAAAAATAGAACGAAAAGTTTAAATGTACTTTTTTCCCCAAGGCAACGTTCTTTACTTTACGGAATCGTCTTCAATCCTCAGCTCCGTGATACAATTAGACACTGATGTCTCAGTCTCATAAAATATTAGGTATGTAATGAAATTTTTTTTTTTGAAGCATGAGATTTTATCAGAATTCGGTTACTCATTGACATTCAAGAGATTTTCATATATATAGTTCGCGCGGAATGTTTCATATCCCTATAATCCCACAAATCGATCTTTTGTTCAAGTCGAACGAGTAGCAAAATATGCTGATAGCCGTGATTAATCATTCGGACGTCGGTGGAACCTATTTCGTAGGTAATATTGAAGTTTCAGTTTGACTCCTTTCGGTATGCAACGGCGAGGGGTTGAACCACATGTTGAAACATGCATCTCGAAATAGGACATAATGCGAGATATTGTCGTTATCGATATTAACCGAAATCCTGCGGATCCTATCTCAAACAGTTAAACCGGCACCCATATATATCACATTACACATTGTAGTCGAAATTCTTGGCTTCGTAGATACTGGTCCACGTTATCGGTTTCGATAAGTATATTGAATTTCGATTACCGATTTGACTACTTTAATAAAACCACGACAAAAAATATATTTTTTGTATATGAATTTCAATTATAAAATTTAATAAAATATTCGTAAATTAAAATTTGATTATGTTAGAAAAAAATACAAAATATGTAGAATATTAATTAATATCAAGAAAATAATTCATATTTATAATCAGTTTCAAAATTTAGTATTCGAGAGATGTTTGATTAATTTTCTGCATCGGATAAAATTTCCTTTTTATTTTAATGCAGAACTCTGTAATTAAACCTTACTTTTATGTGGTAATTTTATATGATAAATGTGATAATTACCCAGTAATATTACATATTCATCAAGCGCGTTTTTAATAATTCTGAAATATTCATATTTATATGAGATCGAATAAAAAGTAAAAATATTAAATAATAAAGTCATTTATTAGTCAAAAATTTGCTTTTAAGCTTGAGGATGAAGCGAAAACTTCGCGTTCTTAGTGAAATCGCGCTTTTTCTGGAGTTCATAAATTCTTCTTCACTATGTCCACTTTTACAGAGAGCAAGTCCGTGATGTACACTGCCCGTCAACGATTCCTTTCCTGAGATAAGGGGGGAACATAGAAGCCTAGAGACGCTATTGGTTACTTCTTATTAAAGTCCCCAGAACTTATATGTTCCCAGGAGAGGGATCGTTGACGGGCAGTGTACCTGTGGCTTCCCCGAATTGTCGCGCGCATTCACAATTTTGTCTGTGATATACTTCCGTACGTCTAGTCGAAATTCTCCGCGTTATTTCAACCAAAATGTCATACTTTAAATAGCATTTCAACGAGAGCTCGCGTGAATGAGACGAATATGTACGTATATACATATATGCGGAAAATGGGTGAAATTCTCGGTTCCAAGCTCGATGTAATCCTATTAGAGTGCTGCACGGCCACAAAATTTGTCGTTCATACATGACACGTAGTATATATACGCTAAGGCAAACCCTTAATCCTCAACGTAGCAAATACGCGCGGTAAGGCGTTCTGGACAGCGCACTTGCCCCGCAAGGGACGGAAATGAGTAATCCTCTCCAATATTCATGAAGCTGAAACGCTTTTCACACGTTCTTAAAATATGCAAGGCTATAGGCAAAAATACGCGATTGTTACTAAAAATGGTCATCTCTGGTAAACAGAGTCTCTGCGAAGTCGCTGAATTCCAATTTCCATATCGTAGAAACAAAACAATGTATCTTATAATAATTGTCGCGAATAAATATAGTAGATCGAAATGAACAGTATTTCACACAACATATGCAGTATCATATTTCATAATTTCTATTGAAAAAAATTAAAATTAAAGAATTAAAAATCTTCAGAAATGTTGATATATTTTGTAACTTCATATCACATTTTCAACATTGCCTCCTATTTCTCATGCGAAGTAAATGTTTATGATAAATTGAAGGGATAAGGCTCTGTTGGATGTCCACACGAGGAAAGAACGGGCTAATTAAGAGCCAATCGCTGTTGGTGGTACGAGATTATATTTATTCTTGTCCGTTTGTAAATTGAGGCCGTTAGTCTGTCTTTTTATAAATATCATTTCGGAGACTAATCTTTTCCCATATGATTTTTCTTCATCCAAGACTTCCACGTTATTTCAGTCAAATTCATGATTATTAAGTCTATGTTCTGTCACTACGGATGACAGAACTAAACGGTTACATTTTACAT